>NW_028245320.1:0-363760 GCF_964263255.1 Lissotriton vulgaris
ATTTCAAGATGGCCACAGAATATACACCGCGTCACTTTGCGTGGTGGGCGGAGCCACGTCCCCTGACTATTTCCGGATCCGCTTCCGAGTCTCCAGTGTGGATCGTCGGAAGCGCCGGAGGGACGCGGCATTAGTAAGGTGGAATGCGTGTGCAGGAATGAATGAAGAGTGTCTGTAGTATGGTACAGGGATGTATCCATCTAGGTATCGATCACTGGGCTGAAGCTGACGCCCGTTTTTTAATAAGCCTGGGACAGCATTACAGAGAGTACTTAACAGCAATGATTATGTTACGGTTGCTGCCCGCCCCTCGGGGAAACACACAGTGATGTGGCAGCGCTGTGGTGGTGGAGATTCTTGGAACACGACGTGTGGTTTTACTACATTTTGGTAATACTGGGTGGTGCATGGTTGCGAAATGCTCAGAATCAGTCAGCAGACTGTATAGTGCCATATATGCAATTTCAGACGCGACCTACATCATTCCATTTTCGTGTTGATTCCATTAAGGTGGCTTGACACACTCCAAGCCTTTGGAGGACACGTGATCACGTGACACGGGGTCCGTTGCATGATTGCTGGTACATGATGACCGGGCGATCATAAGGTAAACAACCATCCGTGACAAATCTAATGTGTGGTTTTAATGTGCCTTGCGGGTGGGATTTGCTGTGTGTTAAGGGTGCGAGGTGGCGGGTATGAGATATGATAATCTGCTTATTTGCACATCTGAATTGCACTGAAACCTTTTACCGAGGCATTACTACTTTTAAACTGCTATTTTTAAATATAAAACGCTGTTCATGCTTTTAAATTGTTATTGATTGTTGTGATGTGTCCAACCTCACCTCTTTGACGCCCACCGTCCAGTCCGCCGGCTCCCCGTTCCACCACGGGTTCTCCCGCTTGACGTGGAGGGAGCGTAGGCAAAACTGGGCTCGAGTCACGGGGCAGAGCTCGGGGGCGGGAACTATCCTGCAGAATCACTATTTAAACGGGCATGTGTTTGTCGCGCAGCGGGCGCGCCGGCGGCGCGTCAAAGGCAAGCCCGTCTGCGCCCGTCTGCGCCCGTCCGCGCCTGACCGGGGCCAGGGGCCGCCCCCCCTGCCCGTCTCCTCCTTGCTCATAGTTATTCTAGTAAGGAGCTACTGCGACTCAGACCTCTACATTGTATGAACCATGAGCCATTGCTTTTAGACAATATTACAGCTTACTGCCCGACTTGTATGTACTCGCCCTCCCATATGCAATTAGGCATTACTGGGGAGAACGGGAAAGCACAGAACATTAATGTCGATCTGGACACTGCTCATGACAAACAGTTCAATTTTCTTACTACGAACTGTAGGTCATTGCCTAAGCACAAAGAGGATCTTTTTAATTTTTTAACTGATGTACAGCCGGATGCACTTTTTTTAACTGAAACTTGGCTGAATGCCAGTTCAGGGCCAGATATTGCTTCAGCCCTCCCCCCAAATCATGCTATAGTAAGGAAAGACAGAGTAAATCAAGTCGGGGGTGGCATAGGGATAGTATTTAAAAAAAACTATCATTGCAAATGGTCAAATCTTGATTGGCCCAATTGTGAAGCCGGTCTTTTTAAACTCACCTTAACCCCCCCAATCACTTTTTCGGGTGTTTTGGTTTATCGACCACCTGGGGCGACCGGTGAGTGGATGGCAGCCTTGCCTGACCTGCTTGCTCCTTTCTTAATGGAAGCCGCCATGTTCTCCATTCTTGGAGATTTTAATTTGCATCTGGAGGATAATAGCTGCCCTATGATTCTTAACTTCCTCGCGGACTTAGAAGCACTTAATGTCCAATTGAGGAATAATGGTCCTACGCATTCTGCGGGCCATTTATTAGATCCGATCTTCACCAACTTTAATCGAATAGTATGTAAACCCGCCATTCCGACCGTATGGTCGGATCATTTTCTTACCCATTTTATTATCTGGGCTTACAGTACTAAAAATTTGGTCAGATCGGAAGTAAGATTTCGGAATTGGCAAAGAGTTAGCATAAGTGACCTGAATTCTCAATTAATCCACTCTAGCCCCAACATTGCTCCAGGTGATCTTAGAATCAGCGACTACAAAACCATCAACACCTGGCTTGAGACTGCTGCACATACTGTATCTCCTTTTACATTAAGCAAACGTACTTCTTGTTATCCTCCTGCCCCATGGTTCTCTAAAAATTTACGTGATGAAAAGAGTAACTGTAAAAAATTAGAGAGGTTGTGGAGGAAAGATTATAATTCTTTTAACAAGGAGATCTACAGCAAGCACTCAATGCCTACCATTTATCCTGCAAAATAGCTAAGGGTAATCATATTAAAGATACTATTTTAGCGGCACAGAGCAACTCTGGCACTCTTTTTAAAGTTTCAAAAAATTTGGCAGGAGCAGCCTCCCAACCAGAACCTCCGATTTTATCTACTTTGCAATGCAACAATATAGCCAATTACTTCAATGAGAAAATTACAAATATTTATTCTCAGTTTAGTAAAAATGAAAAGGACACAGTCCCCCCAAATAACACCTCCCTCCCTAGTGAGAAAACTAATAAGGTAATCACCAAGGAGAATGTACTAATAGATTGGCAATCTATGGACATGGTGACTTTTGTAGCTATCCTTAACAGCATTAGATCTGGCTCTCCTCAGGACCCTATCCCGGCGTCTATCCTACAGCAGTTGGATCCCTCTATTTTGGTCGTAATTAGATCCTTACTAAATGCTTCACTAGAGGAGGCTGTGATTCCAGATGACTGGAAGCATGCCATGGTTGTCCCTCTGCTGAAAAAAGCAGAGGGGGACCCAGAGATTTTTTCAAACTTTCGACCAATATCACTGCTACCTATTTGTTCGAAGGTTTTGGAAAATCATCTTAATAACCAGCTATCTAAATTTGTTAATGACAACAATCGGTTGCATTTCTCACAGTCTGGGTTTAGAAAGGGACATTCTACGGAGTCAACCTTACTGGGGGGTCACTGAGGTCATCCGAAAGGAATTAGATGGAGGGGGTACGGCGGCACTCATTCTTTTAGATTTGAGTGCCGCCTTCGACACCATTTCCCACCAGACCTTGATCCGCGCGTTGGAGGATATAGGAATACAAGGGAATGCCCTGAGATGGCTGGAACAATTTTTGTTACAACGTACTTTCCAAGTCTTCTCTAAAAATAATTCCTCTGACTCTTATAAATCTCTGCAAGGGGTACCTCAGGGTTCCATATTGAGCCCACTTTTATTTAATATATGTGTTACCCCATTGGCCAAGGTTGCGGAAGAAATGGGCCTTACTATTTATTCCTATGCGGATGACACGCAATTAGTGTTCTCCCTAGCATCCACAGAAAAATTTGATCCCTCTCCCCTTCGCTTGGGTCTTCTGAAAATGGCTAACTGGCTCCATGATAATAAATTAAAATTGAATGCTGGAAAAACAGAACTACTTATTTTTGGCAATAATAAGAATCTATGGGGCCCCACTCATTGGCCAGTTGAAATGGTCCCGCCCCAGGCCGCGGTTCAATCTGCCCGTAATTTAGGCATAATTATTGATAACAAATTATCAATGTGTGCTCATGTCACAAAAACAGCCTCAACTTGCTTTGCCATCCTCAAACGGTTAAGGAATATCTTGTGGCAATTGCCTGATGGGGCACAAAGGACAGTAATGCAGGCCTTAATAGGGTCTCGATTGGACTATGGGAACATCCTTCTCCTAGGAGCCAATAAAGATACTATTAACCGTCTGCAGATTGTACAGAATGCTGCAGCTAGGGTGCTTCTTCATCTGCCTGGGCGCACTAGTATATCTGAGCAATTAAAGAAACTGCACTGGCTGAAAATCGCCAACAGAGTGAAATTTAAAGCACTCTGTTATATGTTTAGGATCAGTATGAATGAGGCCCCCTCCTATTTGTGTAGATTGGCTCTGAAATATGTACCATCACGTGCTCTCCGATCCATGACACAAGCCAAATTTGCTGTACCTAGAGTTAAGCGAGTACGCATGGGCGGACGCTCATTTTCCTATTTGGCTCCTGTCCTATGGAATGCCCTTCCCCTTAATCTGCGGTTGGAATCGAATTACCTCAAATTTTGCAGGGGAGTAAAATCCTGGCTGTTTAATCAGTAGTTCTTCCCTCTTCTAAAGTCTCAGTTCCCTCAATCAGATCCAAGGCGCCGGGAAACCCTTTGGTTAGCTGTCGCGCCAAATAAATGCACAAAATAAATAAACAAATAAATAAATAAATTGAATAATAAAAAGCCTTCGGCGGAAGGGTAGTACATTGTAGCATATTCACTGCTGAGCTCTGGTTTTTATATTTACACAGGTCCTTTTATTAATAAGGTGTGAAGTCTGAGGATAGAGAACCCCATCTTTGCCCTGATGAAGTTGCTGAAATTGGAGCAACGAAACATGTTGGCTCTAAATAAACAATGATGGTATATAATTGACCGTTTTTTAATTGGGAGGTTTTGCAGCACCAGAATAAAGATAGACAGCTAACAAATCTCACCTAAATTTTATCTTTTTTGCTGAAACAATTCTTGTGGTTCATTTTTTATGGGGTCATGGTATATTTATATATAGATTCTCAATAAGTGTCGGTATTCGTTCACTGTTGATTTATATGTCACTATTCTCTCGTGTGCACATTTTTTTTTTTTTTTGGGAAAACCTTTATTTACAATCCAAAGCACACAGCTATTCAGCCTTACATCCCTGAGGCTAGGCAGCATTGTAGAAAATGGATGAAAGGTGCGCACAAATCAGATCAAAGAAACATATCAGGTTTAATTTTATAATATGAGAACAATATACCTATAAAAACACTAACGAAAAAGAAACACTAAGAAAAAGGAATTGGCAAGGAATAATACAAAAGCGACAACACAAAGTCCCGGGAGGTAGGTAGGGCCAAACGGCTTCTTAGAGTAACTATACTGTAGAAAGCCAACGAACATGGGGGGAAGAAAGCCAGGATGACAGCTAATTGAGAAGATGGTTGGAAGGGAGGGCTAGGGAGAAAGACGAACCTCTATTGGATCAGCATCGGGAGGTAAACAAATGTCGCCCCTATATTCGTTCCAGGCCCCCCAAACCACTCTCCACCTCCTGGGTTTACCCCGGGCCACGTACATTGTCTTCTCACGGAGCATGCACCAATCCATATTGGTCTTCCATAGTTCCACGGAGGGGGGAGATGGGGCCCCCCACTTCTGGGCGATATCCCGCTTAGCCACCATGTTCCCCAGCGTGACCCATTGAGTTTGGGCATTATTGTAGTCCGTAGGACCCCACACATTTAACAAGCAGCGCTTGGCCTCCGCTGGCAGGTCTACCCCCGTTACCTCACGCATCACTGCATGCACACGTCCCCAGTAAGAAGCTATACATGGCACTCCCAGATGGTGTGTAAGAATGTGGTCAGTTCTCCACAGCCACGCCTACAAAGATCGTCTACTGAGAGTCCCATATGAATTAACCTGGGGCCAGTCACATAGACTCTGTGGAGAATCTTCAACTGAACCAGACGCAATCTAGCCGAAATTGCCACCTCTTTAGGGGAAGACACCGCACACTGCCAGTCCTCATCGTCCAGCTCAATTCCATCACGCACCCACTGGTCTCTCACACCCAGCAAAAGATCCGTGCGAACATTGATCAACTTTTTATAAATCAGGTAAATGGCACTGTCTGGCATGTGGCCGCCCAGTACCCTATCCTCCAGCGGGGATGATTTGGGGACCTTCTCTCCAACCGGCAGTGCTGCCGCAAGGGCGTGTCGCAATTGAGCGTATCTAAAATACTCTGTGGCTCCCAAGTGAAATTCAGTTTGCAGAGCGCCAAAAGACTTTATCTCACCCCTGGCCATCATATCATCGACTTTGGAGATTCCAATGAGGTCCCACCGGTCAAACCCCTTCGTATGCTACATCCTGCCTAACAAGTCAGAATCATAGAGCGGAGTGGCCATAGTAAGCCTACCCTGCCACCCCTGTGCTTTCGTAATGGCCCTCCAAATGTGCGCAGCAGTCTTGGTGGGGCCAGTCATACTTCCATCCAGAGATCTTGAATATAGTGCTCTGTAGTACTTCCCATCGTCCAGGAGCCACCGATCCATGGCATACCCCGGGCTGTCAGCCGGTCCATAAAAGCCATGATTAAGAGCGGCCAGTTGAGAGGCCCAGTAGTACCTCTGGATATCAGGCAAAGCGATACCGCCG
Source organism: Lissotriton vulgaris (assembly GCF_964263255.1). Lineage (NCBI taxonomy): Eukaryota > Metazoa > Chordata > Amphibia > Caudata > Salamandridae > Lissotriton > Lissotriton vulgaris. The sequence continues at coordinate 6,248 of NW_028245320.1, forward strand.
TCGTACCAAGGGATCGTCAACTTGGAAACAGCAATACGCGGCCTGCCCTCCCATAAGAGGGTCCGCTGCAAACCTTCAACCTCCTTAAAATATTTGGAAGGGACGGGGTCCTGTGTGTTCTGGAGCGCATACAAGAATCTCGGCAGGGACATCATCTTAAACAATGCCGCACGTCCGAGTAAGGACAGCGGCAGCCTTCTCCAACCCTCCACGTCGCGCCGAAGGTGCGCAAGAGGGGGAAGCAAATTATTAGAGTATCGTGTCCGGGCATCAGTTGATATATAAATACCCAGGTACTTGAATCCCTGCAGCGCGATCTGTATAGCACAGCCCCTAGGAAGATGTGGGGTCTCTCCACTAAGTACATAAAGGTAGGATTTCGACCAGTTAATAACTAGGCCCGAATATCCTCCAAAAGTACCCAGCACGTCAAAGGCAACAATCAAGGACTTACAAGGGGAGGTAAGGTAGAGCAGGATATCGTCCGCGTACAACGACACGCGGTCCTCGAAGCCCGGCGACCACTTAATCCCACAGATGTCTGGGTGGGTGCGTATCCAAGCAGCGAGCGACTCAAGCGCTAGAGCAAAAAGAAGCGGCGACAGAGGACAGCCCTGTCTAGTGCCCCTGCGCAAGGCAAAGGAAGCTGATACACGGCCGTTGACCGTTACATTGGCCAGTGGGGAGGCGTATAAAAGTCTAACCCAACTGAGAAAGTCGGGGCCGAACCCAAACTTAGTCAACACTGCCCACAGGTAATTCCATTCGAGGGAATCAAACGCCATCGTTGCGTCCAATGATGCCAAGACGGTCGGCTCACAAAGTTTGTTAACCCGTGCCATGGCCGCGTGGAGCTTCCTAAGGTTGAGGGCGGTGTTGCGATGGGGCATAAATCCCGATTGGTCCGGGTGGACCAGATCAGCGATCCCACCCACCAGCCGATTGGCCAATAACTTAGCCAGAATTTTAGGCTCGGTGTTCAGCAGGGAAATCGGGCGGTATGACCTACAAAGGTCCCTGGGCTTCCCCTCCTTGTGAATAACTACAATAGTAGCCAATCGCTGATCCAGCGGGAGCTCACCGGCCTCGCGCGCCTCCAGGAACATACGTCGCAAGGGTACAGCAATGGTATCAGCCTTAATCTTATAGAGCTCTACCGGAAGACCGTTGGGGCCGGGAGCTTTGCCAGAACGTAAGGAGCGTATCGCAAGCGCCACTTCGTCCGCCGTAATGCCTCTGTCCATGTCGTCACGCTCGGCGTCCGACAGGCAAGGAAGCTCAATCCCATCAAGGAAAGAAGCCGATTCCGACTCAGTCGAGGTAGAAACCGACGTATAGACGGACTCGAAGTAGTCGGCAAAGGCCGTGACTATAGCGTTGGGGTCAGTAACAACCACCCCGTCGTCACCCAGCACCTCGGGCACCACACGGGAAGCCATCTCCTTCCTATCCAGCCAAGCAATAAGCTTGCCTGCCTTATCCCCTGCGTCGTAAATCCTCCCTTGTTGTTCTCTGCCTTCTCTTCTCTACTTGGCTGCGTCAGTAGCAGTGGCCCGGTACTCCGCCTGCTTTAGAGAGAGAGCATGTAACAGGGCAGGCGTCGGATCAGTTTCCAGTTGAGAATCAAGATCCTCAATCTCTGACTCCAACCGCACCACATCCTCATCCCTGCGTCTGCGCACCTTGGATATTAAGGAGAAAGCTTCTCCTCTCAGGACAGTTTTGAAGGCCTCCCATAGGGACAAGGCCGACGTCACCGAGCCCGTATTCTCTGAGAAATACAGGTCAATGGCTTTAGCCAGGAGGTCACGAGGTTTAGGGTTACGAAAGTACCATGGATTGACCGGCGCTACCCTAGAGGCTGCCACGATACCAAAATCAAATGACACCCAGACCGGGGAATGGTCCGATATGCCTCTGGCCATCAGGTGGGCCCCCGAGACGGCCGAAGCCTGGGCAGCTGGAGCCAAAATGTAGTCAATCCTGGAGAGGCTACCGTGCGCACCCGAATGAAAGGAATATTGCCGCTGGGCCAGATGAAGAAGCCTCCAACAACCAATAAATCCCATGGTACTCAGGAAGTCAGGGAGCCAAGATTGCGCACCACGAAGATCTCTGGATGGAAAACGGTCAAGGGTCCCCGACACAACTGCATTGAAATCTCCACCAACTATGAGCAATCCCTCAGGCAGGCCCAAAATGGCGCTCCCGAGATCCTGAAAGGTCGTCGATTGTAAGCCAGGGGGGACATAAACAGAAACCAAAACCAGGGTACGCCCCTCCCACCTACCCGTGACGGCAACATAACGGCCTCTATCATCAATTACACTAGTCTCCACCTCCAACGGGAGAGACATGCGCACCATAATCCCCACCCCTCGGGACCCCGAAGAGAACCCCGAGTGTGCCACCATTTTAAACCCTTTCCTATTGAGTGCGTGGCACGTATTACCAATGAGATGCGTTTCCTGTAACAATATGATATCGGGCACATACCTTTTAAACATTTGCAACACCACCCCACGTTTTATGCGATCCCCCAGCCCATTCACATTCCAACTCAGTACGTTTAACGTCTTACCCCCCATCATCAAAGCACGGCCCCCCCCCCAGAGAACAGTCACCGCTACATAGTATTCAGAAGAATGGTCACCTTGCCTTGAGAAAAAGGAATAAGGAAAAACACAAAGAAAACATTCAAGCCAACCAGCCCCCACCCTGCACCCCTGCATTAGACTAAAAAGCCCCCCCAACTAGCAGTGTGCCTGTCGCCTCAAAAAACTACTCTACGGAAAGCCCCCGGAGGAGAAAGGAGATAGCCTATCCCCCCCCGTACCCTCCGATCCTGAAAAAGAACAATAATAAGAAGACAATAGTCCGCGACTGATTGCATGTGCAGGCCCATCCACCGAAGGTAGTCCGAGAAAATTCGCTCACTCCTGAAGATCAGGTCCGCCCGACGCCCCCTCCGACTGATCCTCGGGGGCACTCCGTCGTTGAGGCAAAGTTTCCAGCCAGTCCCAAGCCGCCTCCGGCATGTCGAAAAACATTGCCCGGCCGTCGTGTTCTATCGGAAGTTTTGCCGGGAATAACATAGAGTACTTCATCCCCAACTCCCTCAACCTACGCTTGACTCCCATGAAACTTTGCCGACGTTTCTGCACCGCTTGAGTGAAGTCTGGGAAAAAGTTTATATCAGTGTTTTGAAACTTTAATGGTCCACCTCTCCTCGAGGCCTGCAGGATAGCGTCCCGGTCCCTAAAATTGAAGACTCTGGCAATAATGGGGCGCGGAGAGGCTCACAGTTTCGGCTGGCCTCCAGGTAGTCTGTGCACCCGCTCCACCGAAAAGAACTTGCTCGGTCCACCGGGAGCTAGGTGATTCAGTACAAGGTTCTCGACAAAAAGGTCGGTGGCATCTTCCTCGGCGCCCTCCGGCACACCTATGATACGGACGTTCTGGCGCCTTGCCTGTCCTTCGAAATCGTGGAGCCTGCGGGCAAACAACGTGTTCGTGGCCTTCAGGTCCCGAATCTCCGACTGCAGGTCGGTCACGTCAGAAGTTAAACTCGACGCCTTTATGTCGAGCGACTTGACTCTGTCATTAGTTTTGCCGAGATCGGCCCTGATGAGGTTGACTTCAATCGCCAACGTGTCGACCTTATGCGTTAACACTTCATGTTGTTTATGCATTTCGGCCTTGATGCCCGCAATGACTCCCATGACATCCCGGAGGGTGGGTTCCGAGTCGTCCGGTGACACATCTCGCTGCGTGTCTTTAGTGCGACCTGAGGCTCCAGGCGATCCCTTCGGGAGGGTGAAGCGCTCAGAAATAGTGGGCTGCGAAAGGGAGGGTTTTCTGCTGACCCTAGGCTTCCCTTTGTCCGGATCACCCCTGCCCGCCATGTTGGGTGACGGGGGTCACTCAGTCCGGAGAAGGACCCAGTCGTCCCTGCAGCCCCAAGTCGGTAGAAATCAGTACTCGCCTCCAGCGCCTCTCCAGCACTTCAATCCGCTGGGTAATCTGGTCCGGCCGCTGTTGCAGAACGGGGCAGTTTCCACCTCATCAGACTGCCACCGCGTAGAAGCACCGCCGCCGCCCACGTAATGCCAGGCTATTATGGCGTCGTCGTCCCCAATCTTCAACACGGTTTAACTCCGCGTAGGAAACTCGGATCTTCGATCAGAGAACGGGTCCCGCATCAGCAACAGTTCAGCGACAGATTCCCACTAATGTGGGACAGGATAGATAGCAGGATTAATTCGGAGGATCGGAGGGTCTTCGGAGCTCCGAGCTCACGCGGCCATCTTGGTTGCCCGCGAAGCTCCTCCCCCACGTGTGCACATTTGAATGTCTTTGTGTACTTACTTTTTTCTTCACACAGAGAGAGTGACCGATAATGAGAAGTGGATATACCGGTGATTGTTAGCCGGGAACACCCTAAGGTGATTCAACCGTGAGGCACTCTCTCTGCTCTCACTCTAATTTTGTGGTTGTAGTGAGCATGGGTCTGTGTTTTCTTTTGTTTACAAGTGGATGCATCTTGACCTGGGGAATAGTGTTACTTTACACATTCAGGGAATCTAGATTTACGATGATATATCAGACCCCTCCTATTGGTCTATTATTTTGATGTTCTTTGATTAGGTAGGGCTCTATTTGATTGACAGTTGATTAAGCGGGGGCAGCCCTACCTGTACTCTCCCCCTACACTCCTAGCAGTTGATGATCTTTAGTCACCCTCATGGCTTGTGTTTGGGGTTATCGAAATTGGAGCTTGTTCTGCTGTGATCGACTGCTCTCTGGAGGAAGTGCAAAAAGAACAATTAATGGACAGAATGCAGAACATTGTAATTCATTCACCCCATAACAGAGATCTGGGCCTAAATCCATCGAATTTTGCTCCCCATGCCATTCCAGTTTGAACCCAGCCATATACAAATCAGTCTTGACCCTGTGCCCAATTCGAACAGTCCAGCCCAGGTCCTTGCTAACTGGAAACAAGCATACTAGGATTGGTTTTGGGGTTTCACCCTTCAGCAGCCAGTACAGCTTAACTCCAGTGGCATGGAGAGGATGGGACCCACGTCTGGGCCTACCCTTCCCACTCAGGGTGACAAATGCAAAAAGAACAATTGATGGCCAGAATGCAGAACAATATCATACATTCACCTAAATCCCGCGATTTTTTTGCTCCCCATGCCATTCCAGTTTGAATCCAGCCATATGCAAATCAGTCTTGACCCTGTGCCCAATGAGAACCGTGTAGCCTGAACTGCCAGGCCAGGTCCTCCCTGGATTAGAAACAAGCATTCTAGAACCGGTTTTAGGGTTTCATCCCACATCAGCCAGGATAGCTCTGGAGGAAGAGCACAACTAAGGCATGGGCACTTCACAGTGGGCAAACAAACACAAACTTCAAAGACAGAGGCACTAAAAAAGTGTATCAGGAAATGGATTATGAAAGGGGAGCTTGAAACTCCTAAAATGCTAAACAGGAGCTGCACATAAGTGTTGAGAAGATCAGTACAAGTTGTGCCTTTTGTGACCATGAATGGGGACTAAGGGTCTGCCAGTTTCCCATGATGGGTTAGGGATAGGGAATCACTCAGGAGAATCAAGGACACTCACCTGGAGTACCAGCTTCTGCCTGACTCAGGTCAGTGGGTTTCTTGAGGAGAAAAGGGGGACACTACTGAGAGGAACCTGGGAGCAGAGTGTGAGATTCTGGGTCCATCAAGAACAGTGTGCCGATCAGGCCATCTCACTATGTGTGCTGTGTGATCCCATATGCCAGGTTGGGGCGACAGAAAGAACTGGACCGCCACACTGCTTGTGCTGCTAACCAGTGTGCATTTTGCAACCCACTGATGCCAGAAGGGGACAGCGGCTGAGAGAAAGGATCACCATTCTGTTGTTGTACTCCCAAAAAGGGAGGGCCGTTGCCCTTGGTAGTGCTGGTGCCTGAAAGGTCTGTCACTTTATCGATGCTTCTAAGTGATTCCTGCATGCATGGTGGGGATCGCAGAGAAGACTAAGGGCCAATGCCCTGGGTGCACTATTATAATCCCCTGCGCATCAGGAGGGGGTAGTATTCCTGGAAGGGGGCCGTCACCCTAGGACAGCATGCAGCCATAATCACAAGCGGGTTTGGATCTATAGAGCTGGAACCAAGTTTCACCTACCTGAGTCTAGACACACCCAATAACCACCGCGACAAAGTAGAAGTCTTACTGCCTGCTCAGAGGAGCTCTGTGTACGACTATCACTGCAGTCACAGATTCCAGAGTCCTGCTTGCTGCTGGGTAGGAAGGTGTGTCTAGGGACTCCAGACCGCTAACCAAGCGAGTGCAGATAGGTCTAATACCAGGTCATCAAGCCCTGAGGGAATGTGTTCGGACTGAGGTGCAAGGACACTTTGGGCCCGATTCACAGAACTAACTTAAAACAAAATCCTAAACTTCCGACCATTTTGGTATTCACAGAATGTACTTACTTACTATTGGTATTCCCAGAATGCACTTACTACTTTTGGTATTCTCAGAATGGATTTACGACTACTAACTTTACGTCCGCACTCAGGCCGGAATTCTCGCACTCGGAGCGGGAATTCCGCTCCCGAGCCGAAATCTACGCTTTTGAGCCGGAATCTCTTCTTCTGGGCCAGAACTCCCAATTTTGTGCCTGATGAACATTTCAAGTGACTACCATCCCCCACAACACTCCAGCTGAAGTCAATTAACACTAACTGCAAGACCAGCACCACAAAACAGCACACATTGAAGGAACAGGTTTGGCCACAGAGAGTTCGTGTTCACAATCGCTGAACATCGCCGCATGAAAATGGAACAAATGAGGAGGAAGAATAACTTCACTACTGAGGAGACCATCATGCTTGTGGAGTACATAGTGAGGCACCACAAACGCCTATATGGTCTCCCACCTTACTGCACCAGTGGCGCACAGAAGGCAGCTCTGTGGCAGCAAATTAGCCACTGCTGTCATAGCATTGAGGGAGGAGAGGCGCACAGTCCAGGACATCAAGAAGAAGTGGCAGGATCAAAAGAAGAGGGTGAAGGAGAAGTACTCCAGGATCGAATTGAACAAGATTCTCCCTGCCCCATACTCTGGACCCGCCTCCGTCTCACCCCACTAGAGTAGGATATGCTCACCACAATCCTCCCCCACATGGTCCATGGGTTGCCTGTGAGTGATGTCCGCAACTTGGTTCCAAGTAAATGGGATGACAAGAAAAAGTGTATGAAAAGATTGTCTGTGTTGCACTGCCATTGTGAGTAAGGAAGTTGTCCAAAGTGTTTATAAAAATATAGTCAGTCAGAGACTCATGTGTTACCCTCTGTATGTTGCACCACAAGTCCCAGAATCATTTGTATTAGAAATGGCAAATCCCTCTCCCACTATTGAAAACATGGGCACAGTACTGCTGCTGTATATACCTAATCCTGCTAAGTAGCAATTGACAAAGTGCCTTTTCCACTCATCCAGATGCGGCTGAGTCAGTCAAAAACGTAAAGGGTTGTGGAGCATATGAAAATCAACTGACAAACGAATAGGATAAATAAAAGGAGGCAGATTTACAAGGAGTGGCACATCCCTGTATATTAGTAGGAATGCGCCAGTACCGATGTGACACGCAATTCTACCCTTGCGCCACCACAGATGCATCGCATTTACAATGTGGCGCACCCTGGCGCAGGGATAGACAGATGTGTGTCGCATCTGATTTCTTAAGGGCGGCGCTTTGCTAGAGTTGTGTCGCAAGTGCGAAGCAACTCCAACAATGTTCATGGACTGCCCATACCTAACGTGCTGCGCCACTCCTCACGTCTGTTTCAAGCAGGCATAAGGTTTCGTCGCAGCGGCCTCTGAAAAGGGACTCAGTGAAATCTTGTAGCTTTCACTGCGTCACTTTTACGAGGCATTTCCCAAAGGAACGCCCACCCTGCTTACATTAAACCTGATGCAGGTTTAATGTTGCGAAGGGCTTTACAACGTGACGCATCTCCCTAGATGCGTCCCGTTGTAAATAAGTCACATTTGCATTTGTCACCCCGAGTGGGATGGGTATGCTCAGACGTGAGTCCCATGCTCTCCACACCACTGGATTCAAGCAAGCCGGGCTGAAGACGGCTGGTATGCCAGAAAATGGTCCTCGGAAACTTGTTTCCGGTCCAGGGAAGGCATGGCTTGGCAGTTCGGGCTGGACTGTTTCCATGAGGCACAGGGTCAGACTGATTTGCATATGGCCATGTCTGAACTGGGGTGGTGTGGAGTGCAAAAAAACTATGCATTTAGGCCCAGATCTCTGTACTGGGGTGAATGTATGACATTGTTCTGCATTCTGTCCATCAAGTGTGTTTTTTTCATTCATGGGTAGGGAAACACAAATGATCAACATTATGAACCTGACTATTGCACATCTCACACATGAACTTCTTTTGAATTGTCAACAGACAACATTACACTCATGAAACCAGTTAGTCTTAATAGTGAAGGTGAAATCAGTGTAATGTGGAGGAGTCCGGGTCATTTATCCCCCTTCCTTGAAATATCAGTAACCTTCTCATTCAAGTTTGTCTGTTGATGGGTCATGTTATTGTTGTCAGTGCTGTGTGGAGGTAACAGCTGGCAACTGCTGCATGTGAGCAGGGGACCATGTGTAAAGTCCATGAGGTAAACATGCCCCACACCGTCCTGGATTATCCGGTCAATGGTTATCGAGAATGAAATGTTAGCTCATAGCTACCATCTGTTGTACTGAAATATGAACATGTATGTCTCATCACAGCTGCTGACAGGATGACACCAGTGCAGCGTACTCCATCCCGGGGAATGCATGTCATCCTGGCTGCAGCAGTGAAACCCTCTTGCACCTGTCCATCAGGTAATTGTGGCATCAAGTGTGTCACTAGCTTAGATTACTAAGCCATGACAGCAATCAAGATCCCCTTCTTTATGGAATCAGCAGTTGTTGTTTACAAAGTGACATACATATTATGAGTGTCACATGTGCCTGTTTGTCAATTAGTAATGCAGATCATTGGGAATGTTGTCACTTCCCTCTACAGCTTCTGGATCGGGGACTACTGTGTCAATGACATCTATGAAAAGCCAGGTTCAGCAGTTGACATCAGGGGTGATCACGAAGGGACAGAAAGTTGTGGCTGGAGCTGGTGAGTTTGCTTGTATAATGTACATCTCCGTTTAACACCTCAGTGCTATTGTATGAGCTGTCATTTGTGGTGGTACCCTAACCAGGTCACTCACATGATCCTCATCTGTTGTTGTCAGTACAGTTAATCCAACCCTTGTGTTGCACTACATGTAATACCAGGTCGATTACTAATACGGTGGCAACCTCTGTGTTCCAGGGGATGATGAGGATGACGGACCTACAACCAGTGTAGGCCAACAGGCAATAGGAGGGGAAAATCCACTGATCCTCCAGGCAGTTATGTCGGCAGCAAGTAATGCGCAAGAGGAGTAGGACGTTCCTGAAGACAAAGACTTGGAAGATGATGGTGACTGTATTTCCATCCACTCCAGGGATAACAATTCAGATGCCATTGACAGCAATCCTACCACATTGCCAAAATCATTCACAGCATCACATTCTCCGCCCAGCAACGTTCGTCAGCCTCCTCCAAAACAAACAATTGCCTGTCCCCAGCATAGAGCTAACCAGCTACAGCTCTCACGCATCCCAACACAGACATCACTCCCTCACAGCCCTCATGTCCAGGACCGACATGGTGGTTCCCCTACACGCTCTACCCCATATAGTGTATCCCTAACATCCTCTCCACCAATTTGGGGAAGTACCAACCCTGTTGTGGTGCAGGTATCTCCTGGGCACCATTCTCCTGCCCACAGGCTTCTACCTGCCACCCCCCTGCTGTTGGACCTGCTGGTCCCATCCATAGCCGTCACCTGCAGAAAAGGCCTGCACCTGGCAATGGTGGCCAGTGGGAGCAGGACTTCTTCCAACAGCAGACAGATGTGAGGCAGGACATTCGTGCCATGGGGGCTACCCTGTCAGACATGTCTGAGTCCCTGCAGGACATGGTCCAATTCCCTCAGGTGGTGGACAGACTGAGCCATGTTTTGGGTAGGATGGATAGAATTTGGCAGGACATGTCCAGGAATATGAGAGACATGATGTCCATCCAAAGGGAACAGAGTGCAAGACACCATGCCTTGGCCATGAGGATGATGGAGGGCATGCTGAAAGTGATCCAAAGCCTCCCTTCATAGTCAATGCAGGGAGGGGAGCCAGCATATCCACTTGCAGGACAGCACATCCACACACCTGTACCACTAACTGCACAGGACCACAGCAAAGGTACACATCCACATCGGCGTCCTGATCAGGCACTCCCACCACCTTCACAACCACCACCAACCCCTATACAGGCACTCCTACCACCAACCCCTGTACAGGCACTCCCACCACCTGCACAACCACCACCCCTTGAACGGGCACTCTCACCACCAGCACAACCACCACCAACCCCTGTACAGGCACTCCCACCACCTGCACGACCACCACACCCCCTGAACGGTCACTTCCACCACCTGCACAACCACTACCAACCCCTGCACAGGCACTCCCACCACCTGCACAACCACCACCCTCTGAACGGACACGCCCATCAACTGCACAATCACCACCAACCTCTGTACAGGCACTCCCACCACCTGCACAACCACCACCAACCCCTGTACAGGCACTCCCACCACCTGCACAACCACCAATAACCCCTGTACAGGCACTCCCACCACCTGCACAACCACCACCACATGCAGATCAACCTGTACAGGCACAAGGACAACACCCACCTACACAAAGGCGACAAGCCAGACCTGATCCCTCACAGTGATCATCACCTCCGAAATTGCGATGTCGAAAGCACGATCGCCATTGACAACATCCCAAAAACAAATTGACCACTGTGCATATGTGTAAAGAAAAAGTACAGATCTTCAAAACTAAGATTCTGTTGTGTATCATGTCCTGTATGACGATGTAGGTGGCCTAGTGATGTTAGGAGGTATGTATGTATGTGTGACACAGTTACAAGTGTAACCCATCATTGCAACAAGCCATAATGCGCATAGCAGATGACTCACCAAATACATTTCCATTTTCTGTACCAGACATTCACAGCACAGTCAAACAAGTTAAAGTAAGTAGGATTCTTCAAAGATATTTATGTATGATTAGTAGAACAACCATCTGTTTGGAAGGGAGAAAGGAAAACAAATGATGATCTTAATGGAGATGGAGTAGTGGATTGGGGTGGGCAACAAAAATGTAACACGTCAGGGAGCGTCAGGGAAACCAGTCTATTTACAAGAGGAAAAGAAAATATTTGTCCACAAAGACGATTCAGTTAAAAAGTCATGTCCTTCTGGTCATCCTCTACTACCACAATGTACAGATCCTCCGAGTCCGATGTAGGCACGTGGCTGGCTGATGCAGGAACAGGTACCACACCAGGTCGGGACACATGAGGAGTACGGGGGAAAACAGTGTGGGCCAACGGACAGGGGGAGACATTGATGGTGGTATGGAAAGGAAGTTGAGAAACAACAGATGACATGGCTGTGGCCAGAGAATTGACGCTGGTACTGAGGGTTGCCAGAACTCACACAATCTCCTTACCCATCATGCGTATCTCTAGACACAACTGCAGCATGATGCGGGAGGACATCTCTGGCTGACCTTCACATACCCACATTAAGTCCTCTGGGACAGCCAGGTCTGGAGCCAATGTTGTGATCGAGCTGGCAGCTAAGATGAGGGGAACTGGTTGCAGGGGATGCAGCTGGAGTCCCCAATGGAATGGGGTCCTTTAGAGCTAGGGAGGGGCTGATGGCAGGCTCAGGTTGGGTATTGGCCTGACCCGGGGACACCTCGATAAGGCCCACAGGTGAATAGTCTGGGGGAGAGCATCTCTCCACCACCACCTGGCCAAAGGTTTTGGGTTCTTCCCCCACTTCAATGTCCACAGCCTCCACCCGGGCTGTAGCACCAGAGTAGTGTTCCTGGTCAGTCCGGGTGGGGGCAATCCCCTTGCCTCCAGATGTTGAGGGTCCCTCCTCTTCCTCTTCTTCCTCACTGGTAGATAGAGGTCATAGCTGCCGGCGCACTGATGTTCTCCCACTTCGAACCTGGTCCTGCTGTTCTGCCATTTGGCCAACTGAGCCCGCTGAAATGTAAGCAAAATCATGATATAGTGGTTGTATACTTCAGGGCGGGACACATACTTAGATGATCCAAGGTCAGACTTTGTTTTACTCTCATCACACTATACAGTTGTCAGTGTTTATGAGCATACATTACGTGTATGTTCATCGTCGTCTCCTAAATTGAGTCTGACATGGACATCTCACAAGAATACTTGTGGCTTACACAACTGTATTGGCCAACCCTCAACTTTGGCATTCTTGTGATCTGTGTGTCCTGTCACTGCTACGTGTGCAGGTTCCAAAACCAGTCCACCAAAGGAGGTCAGAGAGAGTCCAGATTTAATTGAAACTGGCCAGTGATATGGAGTGGCAACTCTTTTACGTACTGTGTAGCATTGTATAGGACAAGAGAAATGCCGAATGTGGGTCACACATCCACACAGGGTCTGGGCTATTTGTTTTGCTACATTGTGAGTCTAGCCTTTTGATCTCCCCTCACAAAATCTGACAATCCAGTAACACATATTGGCTTTGGTGACGGATAAGGTAGTGCAGTACACCGGTGTCCAGTGGTGGGTCATTGTGACAGCTACCTGTATATGGAAATGGCATACAAGCCACTGAGGGTAAGACATGTCAGTGGGCACACTTTGCAAATTTAGAAACACTTAAGAGTGAGGCAAGTATCTCAAAGTCTGTCTTGACTCCATGGCACATGATGATCTGTCTAAATTAGAACCCAAACTCAACAAATGCAATGCAAATCACAGCATCCAATACCGTTTGGCCTGCCATACACACACTGGACAGTGTCTGTACCATTGCTCATCCAATGCACACATCAGTTATGATTCCCTTGGTTCAGTGGTAGTGGTGCTGGCAGAGCAAATTGCAACACAAATGCACAAGTGTGGCTCATTTACCTAGTTGTCGTGAAGAAACTACAACTCCCAAAATGCACTCTGCCGTGTACAGTCCATATGCCAGTGTGCCTTTTTATGCTTGATGACTGCTGCATGGACACGGAATAGGTGAATGGAGGCATGGAACACACAATGGTACAGTACTGCCTTCACTCACATCATACTCCCAGACACACATTGCATGTAATGCACTTACCAGTTCTCTGCTGCTCATGCTCCTCCAGCTGAGCATCAAGGGTTGGCCAAGCTGCTCGCAGGACTCTCCTGAACAGTGGGGAGAGGCGAGGATGATGCACATGGTACTGGGAAGACTGCCTCACCAGCTCCTCAGTCTTGTGCGGGGACCAGTGTTTTAGGTCCTCCCAGCACTTGCCACATGCCCTAGCACTCCTGGTGTGTACTCCCACTGCACTGCAGCGCTCACCAATGTTGGTCCATAGCCTGGCCTGGGCTGCATTGCTCAGCTGGTATTCAGGGTCCCCATATAGCTGAGGATATTTGGACAGCACCCCCTCTACCAAGATGTCTAATTCCCTTTCTGAGAAAGGGGGTGCTTTCTCCTCACAACCCTCAGCCATTTTGGGGAAAAGTTTAATAAGAGTAGCAGGATGGCAGAGGATCTGATCTGTGATAGAGGATGACTCAGAATGAACACAAAATGGCTGTCAAAAACTTCCTGTGTTGTATTTCCTGTCTCCCACTTTCTGTATATCATTTCCTGTATGGAATGATGTGTCCAGTTCATTTTCAAGAATTACGGCCCAAAAACATAGTTTCCGGTTCTGGAGCGTGGGTCCGCATCCGCGCATTACAGTCCGAAATCGGAAATTACGTTTTTGGGCCGTAACCTCAGAAATTAACCTGGAACACATTATTTCCTACAGGAAATGTTATACAGGAAGTGGGAGACAGGAGATACATCACAGGAAATTGTTGGCAGCCATTTTGTATTCATCCTGATCCATCCACAATCACAAATCAAATCTACTGCCATCCTGCTGTTCTGTTGTGGAAACACCTGAAATGACAGTGCAGGTGTGAATCATAAACCTGTAAAAAAAGGGTGAACAGACCATTTAATTACATTCTGAACAAATAGGCCCCCGTCTTTGGAGTCCCACTCGGGGGACTCGAGATAGCAAAATGCCCCCAGGACCCCCTTATGGACTCTGAGACAAAGGACGTGCTACACGTAGCCGAGGAGCGACCCGTGGGGACGCCCGCACTCACTGGCTGCTTGGGAGGCAGCGTCTTCTCTCTGCGGTGGTAGGGGAAGCTCTCTTCCCCTTGCCTTCCTCCCAGCCCCTCACAGCAGCAGCCAGAATCTGCCACAGGCGGGGCTTTCCCCTGGCACGGGAGCCCCGCAGCCTCACACGCTGCTTCCGGTCTTCACGGAGGCTCTTCCGGGTTGCCGCAGGCAGAGCGGCGGCCTCTCGAAATCCAATTTGCAGCGGTCGCGCCGGACATATGGGGTAGGCTCCCAAGTTAAGAACAGGTCCCTGGCGGGGCTGGCACCGGCTAGGGGTTCCTAAACAAAATGGGCACAAGGTCCCTGGCGGGGTGGGCACCCGCCAGGGATATATAAAAATGAAACGGCAAATGAGCGGGGTGGCAACTGCGCCGCGGATTGGCAGAAAAGGGGGGGATCCCCACACCGGGGAATCCCTCGAGGCAGGGATCACAGCTCCAGCGGTACCAATGCGTTGTTTTTCAAAGGGAGAGGCCAGCGCTCTCCAGGGCTGGCAGGCAGGAATCCCCAAAGTCCAGGGAAGTTTCTTGTAGGAGGTGAGGATGAGGAGGCAAGGGCTGGGCCCAGGGGCCAGCTCACAGGGCCCCCCAGGCAGGGAGGCAGTCCCCAGTGGCGGTCCTCCTGGCCCCCAGCAGCAGAAGCAGGCTCCCCTCAAGTTAGGATCAGCAAGAACATTTTGTATGGGGCCACAGACCCTTTTTATATACACATTTCCTTTGTCTGAGGGTGCAGGGTGAGGAAAAAACCAGATGCATCTGGTTTTGGAGCACTCTGTTGTGCCCAGCCCCTCTCCTCCTTCACTGGCCAGGCTAGGGACATCAGACACAGCACAGGGGGCGGAGCCAGCATTTTGTAGGGAAAGCCCAGCCCTATTCAGGTCCCAGGTGCACTCCTTCCACCCATCTAGCTGTCAATCTCCCTATTCACCACCGGGGCAGACCCATCTGACTCCTGGAGCCAGGCTCACCAGCCAGCTCCAGCCAATCACAAGCCAGACAGTCACTGCATCTTTATTACACAGACATGCCAACTTCTAGAAGTGGCACTTCCACACTAGACACATTAACGCCGCACACATCATCGCGCAGCATTCAGTCTCACGAGTCCGCCCAAACTCGAGCTTGCACTCCCGATGCATCAGGAACTACCAGGGACACACACATTCTCCATGTATTCCTATGGGAGGGCAGGCCAACCTCACTACACGCATGCACTTAACACTGGGACACAGTGGTAAAGTGTGCAGAAGCCACAAATAACTAGCACCAGGTCACATATCAAAGCAAAAAGTTTAGGGGTGAACCTGCCAGAAGGGCCAAGTCCAACATTACCCTTGAGGAAAATGATCAACAGCTACAGTGCGTGTATTACGGTCCGGAATCAGAGATTCCGACTAAGGAGTGGAATTCCCGCTCCGGTGCGGAAATTCCGGCCCGAGTGCAGACGTAAAGTTAGTAGTCGTAAATCCATTCTGTGAATACCTAAAGTAATAAGTGCATTCTGTGAATACCAAAAGTAGTATGTGTATTCTGTGAAGACCAAAAGTAGTAAGTGCCTTCTGTGAATACCAAAAGTAGTAAGTACGTTCTGTGAATACCAAAATGGCAGTAAGTTTAGGATTTTGTCTTAAGTTAGTTCTGTGAATCGGGCCCATGGACTTTTGCTAAAAGCCCCTGTGGAACTTCTGAGACTTGAACTCAATGGCGGGACCAAGCTTGGATGTTGCCACATATGAACTGGGGATACCCACTGTCCATAGATGTGGAAGTGAAACAGGAACTGACCTGGGTAACGCTAGAGTGTCTTCCTTAAGAAGATTGTGTCTATCATCATGTTTGCATGGTGGCCATCCGAAAGGTGTTCTAGCATTACTTTTATACCTAACTGTGCAAAGTAGAGTCTTGGCCACATAAGGAAGCTTGAGTTTGTGTTAGGAGTTGGTTTTCTGTGAAAAGCTGCGCAGAGAGATCAGGCTGTGTATAGTAAAGGTTTACCATGTAATGGGGCTTAGATGTCTGGAGGGAGTGGGCTGTACACACACTCTGCGCACTGAGCGCAGACTGTGCAGGAGGGTTTGATGAGAGACTAGTTTCTCCACAAAACCTCTGTACAGGATAAAGGCAGTGCATAGTAGGGATTGCTGAAGGACTGGCCTCTGTGTGAAGCCTTTGCTACAGATGAAAGGTTATAGATAGTGGAGTTTGGTGAGGGACTGGCCTTTCCATGAAGGCCTCTATACAGAGTGAATGATGTGCGTAGTGAGGTTTGGTGAGGGACTGATCTCTCCATAAAGCCCTCCCTGCACAGGCTATACATAGTTGAATTTGGGGAGGGACTGACATCTTTATGAAGACCTCTGTACAGGGTGAAAGCTGTGCATAGTAGGGTTTGGTGGTCGACTGGCCTGTCTACAGAGACTTCTGTACAGGATGAAGGTTGTGCATAGTTGGATTTGGTGAGGGACGTGTCTGTTCACAAAGACCTCTGTATAGGGAGAAGGCTATGGAAAGTAGGGTTTTGTGAGTGAATGGCCTCTATGTGGCATGAAGGCTGTCCATAGTAGAGTTTGATGTGGGGCCAGCCTGTCCTCAATGACCACTCTAAAGGGCGAAGCCTGTGAGTAGTAGGGTTTTGTAATGGACTGGTTCATCCCCAAAGACCTCTGTGCAGTAAGAAGGTTCTGTGTAGTAGGATTTGATGTGGGAGTGGCAGGTCCACAAGAACCTCTGTACAGGGTGATGGCTGTGTGTATGAATACCACCTATACCAGATGCAACATCACAATATAAGTGCATGTTATTTTAAATAGGACAGGCCGACTGGCTTTGTCAAGGTGTCACCACACGGCTATATAAAAGGAAGACCTATCGGCTCTGTTAAAAAATCACCACATTAATAAATTCACCACATGTGATAATTTACCAATAAAACCAATTGAATCAATAGCCATAATATAATATATTCAGTGCTAATACACATGTTCCAATATTCGCTAAGAATAACTGTTAAGAAAATCTAAACAACTAGAAACATGTGTTTGAGTCTTTCTTTCACACTCTTCCAGCCACATAACGCTGCCATAGAACCAACCAGAAGGGGTCCCTGCATTCCAGCTAAAGAGCATACAGATGCAGATCAGAGTGCATTAAAAATGAAATATTGTTCTCCTGTGGTCATGATTGAAGGCCCCAGGAGAGTTAGGGTTCATGTTGTTAAACACTTTTTGGGGGCTGCTGCACTTCATGCAGCCCCCACAATACTTATGTTATTCAATGGTGGTGCCCCTTCCCTTCCTTGGGGCTCTACAAGAAATAAAATATGTTATTCATTGGTGGTGCCCCTTCCCTTCCTTGGGGCTCTACAAGAAATAAAATATGCACTATAAAGCCCCTGCAGAGCATTAGGATGTGCTTCATAGTGGAGCCCTGAATATTCAATGAGTGGATCTGCCCACTTGGCTTACTTTATTGTGCAGCTGGGTGGCCTTTTTTGCTTTTTTTAATGGCAGCACGGGAAGCACTGCCCACTGGGTGTGCGTCCTCACACTGCATTTTTTATTGTGGGTTTGGATGCCCTCAGTCAGCCAAGTCTCTTGACTTCAGGATTCCGCATCCCCATCAAACATTCTCCAGCAGGGCCAGTATTTAGAGCGGTGGCCTCCTGCATATCCCTTCCTCATAAATAACGTATTTGTGCCCCCCCTGGACAGATAGGGCTATTAGGGGAATACAGCACTTCGAAGAGGGACACACTATGCATGCCTTCTCCGAAAAATTATTTATGTATAAAATAAAAACATATGCTGCATCCTAAGCACAGGCCACTCTGGGGGAATTTTAATGAAAATGGGCACCACACGTTTAAAAAAAAGTCCTAGTCCAGTGGGAGAACCCCCTCTCTAACAAGACCTGGGTGGTCAGGGTATCCCTACCCTGCCCTCTTTTATACTTAAAAAAACATTTTTAGGACACAATACCAACTCCCTGAGTCCTGTAATGGTGGCCCCAACATTGCTGTTCATGTTGCTGCCAGCCAATCAAAGAGCTTGCTTAAATAAAAACCTCTACGCCAATCAGAATGCCTTATTTTTTAAATTTCAGCACAACTTTCAATATAAGCATACATTTCTCCAAAACTATTGAACGTCTTTACACCAAATCACAACAAAAAGATGCTTTCGGGATAGAAATATAGCTTTCTGCCAAATGTAATGCAATGCAGTTCAGCCGTTTTGGCTGTAGCGCTGTCTAATATTTCCTGTGGAAATTGCATGCGCCCCCACCCCCCTGTTTCTGTGGAGAAGTGTGGCTCAGGGGTCAGAGGCGGCAGACCCGGAAGCTGAGATCGGCCCTGGACCAGGGTTCAATTCCCTGCCTCGGCGGGTCTTGGGATAAAAATTCCATGCACTCAATAATTCTCGCTCCGGTGTCTTCTCGACTCATGGGTTCACACTATGCGACTCTGGGCAATAGCTTGCTTAATCTCCACAACAGCCCCTCGCGGCAGGATGCCTGGCTTTCACCTTGTGGATACCCTGCTTGGGTTATCTCACAGGGAAATACCAGGACGGGTTCCCTAAGCAAGCACTGGGAAACCCACTGCGGGTAGCTGTGCGCTCAAATACATTTACATTTGGCTCCCTCTTGACAGGTCACCCCAAAACATTTGAGGAAGGACGTGAGGTTGACAAACTTTTTTTGGACAGCTTTACGAACATACTTCAAAAGGCTTCAAAGTTATTGGAGAGCCAAAAGGTACACAGTCTAGTTATAGTTATAGTTAGGTCAGAGTTTCCACCGAAAGCTATAGCTTTACCAAGAAAGTGTGCTTTATGTGATTTGGTATAAATCTGTTCAGAATTGTTTGTGAATTAAGGCTCAAACTATATAGATATAGTGGTAGTTGAAGTCCTGTAGGACAGTGAATTAAAAAAATAGAGTATTAGGATTGACTGAGAATTCTTACCTCCCCGACGGCCTCTTGCTCCTGTGGGAGTGATGCAGTCTCACAGGAGCTCACACTTGGATTGGCTGGCCACAACAGTTTCAGAAATATTGTGTCCACAATTACCTTGAATCCTGAAGAAAAAAAAACATATAGAAAGGGGCAAGGTAGGGGGTACGCTGACACCCTGGGCCATGTGGGGGAGGAGGGAGCTCCCAGGGGGGATCTCCACTCTAGTCAAATAAAAAGAAATTGGGACGCAATGATTCATCAGGAGTCACGCTGGATCGGTAGAGACCGAAAAAGAAAAACTAAAGCACAGACTTCATACTGTGCATAACTCTGCATGGAAACTGCATTCCCAATATGCTATGAAACTCCATTACCTGGGAAAGTTCTTTCTATGCAGTTTTCATACAGCAGGCAGACTGTACATAGAGCCTCCTGAGACCTAAGGCCCAATTGGTGGAAATGCCGCAACTATGCACATTCTGCGCTCAGTGCACAAAATGTACATCGCGCCCACTCTCTAAGTCACACAAGCGCTATTAAGTGGGCATGTCCCTACTATGCATGGTCTGTGCTCGGTGTGCAGACTGTGTGTAGAGCCCACTCCCTTCATACACACAAGCATTAATAGGTGGCAAGGTCCCTACTATGTGCAGTCAGCGCTGAGAGCACAGACTGTGTGTAGAGCCCTCTCCCACCTGAGACCCAAGCCTCATTAGGTATGCAAGCCCCTATTATGCACATTCAGAGCTCAGTGTGTAGACTGTGGGTGGAGCCCACTCTCTCCACTGACCTAAGCCTCGTTAGTAGGGCATGCCCTTGCTACGCACAGTCTGCGCTTACTGAACAGAGGCCACTCCTTCCAGAGGCGCAAGCTCCATTAGGTATGCAAGCTCCTACTATGCACAGTCAGTGCTCAACGCGTCGACAGCATTTAGAGCTCACATGCAAACAGACATGCAAGCCCCATTAGTTGGGCTGGCCCGTACTACGTATAGTTATCTGTCAGTATACAGACTGTGTGTAGAGTCCATTCCTTTCAGAGACTAAAGCCCCATTAGGTGGGCAAGCCCCTACAATGCACAGGCTGCTCTCAGTGTGCAGACTGTATGTAGATGCCATTTCCTCTAGAGACTCTAGCCCCATTTCGTGGGCAAGCCCATACAGTGCAAAGGCAGGGCTCAGTGTGAAGACTGTGCGTAGAGCCCACTCCCTCCAAAAACCCAAGCCCCATTAGGTGGGCAAGCCCCTACTATGCACAGGCTACGCTCAGTGCATAGAACCCATTCCCTACAGAAACTGAGGTGCAAATAGGTGGGCAAGCCCCTACTATGCACAGTCAGAGCTCAATGTGCAACTATGTGTACAGCCAACTCCCTCCAAGAATATTAGCCCCCTTAGGTGGGCAGGCCCCTAAAATGCACAGTCTGCCCTCACTGTGCAGATTGTCGGTAGAGCCCACTCTGCCCAGGCACCCAAGTCCCCATAGGAGGGCAAGCCTCTACCACATACAGCCTGCACCTTCTGCGCCACTCTTCATGGAGAGCACAGTCTCGCCAGACACCTAAGCCCACTTAGGTGAGTGAGCCACTACTTTGGAGAGTCTGCTCTCTCTGTACAGCTCTTCAGGGATATCTCACTCCCTCCACATAGTAAAGCCTCTTTACGCAGCCAAATGCCTACTATCTACAGTTAGGTATGCTAGTAATATTTTACTTTTTGATTTAAAAATAAACCTGAAAGTCACTGAAAAAACACAAAGGTTTAAATGACGTTATAGTTAAGGGTAGTATTAATTTGTCACTTTAATTAAGAAAACCACCTAGAAATACACTGAAAAATACAAAGGTTAAACTAACACTATAGTTAATTTTGGTAAGGAAATAATATCTACTTTACTGGAAAAAGTAAAGGTTGAAGTGAGGTTATAGTGACAGGTGACAATGCCAGCTGAAAAATGACATTTTCAACTCAAAAGGAAACACTAAAACAACACCTGTTATGTTTTACTGAGCTAGGTATAACTTGCTGGCCCGTCAAGCTCCTCCTATGACACTACATATTTTATTACATCACTCATACCATTTTTAAGTACATTATTGATGACAACACCGATGACATCTAAAATGACATATTTTCTGGGCATCACTGATGCACTACTTATAACTTCACTTTAACCTTTAGTGTTTTCAGAGAGTACACACACACACACACGTGTACAAATGTATATATATCCTCAGTTACATAGATATGCAGTTAGGACAAGTAAATATATGCTTTCCTGTACATATGTCTCTTCACAATATTTTGGCAGTCAATATTGTCCCTAATATATTTTTGCAGCATAATATTTTTGATCTAAATACTGGAGCCTGATTCAGAAAAGTAAACTTTCACTTTTATGGAAGTTTATGTTTGTTTTGGGAGCCACAAAACTGCATTTTAATAGTACGTTTATGAGTGCAGAGACTTCGCAGTCGGGGCGGGAAACTCCGCGCATACATTATGTCTTTTTATGTGCAGAGTTCTCCGCTCTGACTGCGGAGTCTGCGTACTCGTAAACCTACTATTAAAATACAGTTTTGTGAATTCTAAAATAAAAGTAAACTTACACAAAAGTATAAGTTTACCTTTGTGAATCAGGCCCTGTGTCTTATAACATCCACTTATTACGGGTTCTTAGCTTATGTGATGCCAATTATTCTAATTTCATTAGGGTTATATGACATGTCATGGTCATGTGAAAGTCATACCATATGACATGACTTTCTAGAAAGACTGGGATCAAGTGATATGTTATGTCACTTTCTCCACATTAAATACGTAAAAGGTGATGGGATGAATGCTTGCAATTTGTCTAACCACTAGCAATAACTGGGGTAGCATTCTAATCCTCGTTCGTTTGCTCACTATGCCACCTCAGTTGGGACCCAGACATATGCAAATCTGTCTTGGTCCTGCTCAAATAGTAACAGCCTAGCCCAAAGTGCCAGCCAGGTCACTTTCACTACTCCTGGTATTCAGCGAATTGATGCCCATTGTCAAGCCTTTTTGTTCTGCTGTTGGTAGAGTGAGGCCCTTTGGAAAGTTACAAAATACAGTGGTCCTAGAACCTAATTTACAAAAAGCATTTGGTCAAAGTATATTTAATTTCATTTTTATATTTAGACAGGAGCCATGAAACACAACTAGAGGCAACCTTCTGAGAGCCTAAGTCAATATTCTCATGAAACTCAGTTGTACACGAGACTAGACAGACATGCCAGACCAAGATAGTATAATAACTGATTTAATGTACAGGTTTTTGTTAGTGTACAAGATAATGCACCATCAATTTGGTTGAGTAAGAGGTTGCTCCAAAAGAAGGAACGTGCTACATAGAATGAAGTTTGTTCGGTGAAGACAAGGAAGGAAAATTAAGTGACATAGGATAAAACAGAGATACGTATTATTTCCAAAACATGGCAATGGTACTCAACCTCAGACCCACCCCAAACAAAGTGCCCACAGAATTTATTATTGGCTTACTCACAATAGCCATGACTAAAAATATCTTCTACTTTCAAGGGGACTGTTATGAACAAACCAAGGGAGTGGCTATGGGGGCTAGCTTTGCCCCGAATCTAGCCATCATTTTTATGCATGAATATGAACAAGAGTTCATCTTGAGCCCCCTCAATCCCTTCCAGACTTATATAAAAATATGGCGTTGATATATCGAGGATGTTTTGATAATCTGGGAGGGATCGGAAGACGCACTCAAACAGTTTCACATTTGGGTCAATACTTGTTCAGCTGATATCCAGTTCACATTGGAACAAGATAAAACATTGATACATTTCTTGGATATCGTGATTAAGGAGGACTCTGGGACCCTCATCACTAGTTTGTACAGAAAAAGTAGTGAGCACAACACATTACTTAGGTACACAAGCCACCATCCCCGCAACCTTAGGGACAACCTGCCCTTCAGCCAGTTCTTAAGGTTCGGGAGATATTGCTCTAAAAAAGAGGATTATTTCAGCGAATCCGGTGGCCTCCTCACCAGATTACTTGAACGAGGTTACCCCATTAGGCTACTCAAAAAGGCACGCAAGAGAGCATGGCATAACCATAGGGAGTTCCTCTTGGTGCCCAGAACCAAGACTGATAAGGAAGACCGATTGGTCTGTGTGACTACATTTAATACCAAAAGCAATATGATCAAAAAAGCCATTAATAAACATTGGCATATGGTCACAGAGGAACTAGGTAATTTACCCACTCCCCTACACGACTTCAGAAAAGGTAAAAATGTAATGGAACTTTGTTGTGAAATCTCTACTGCCCCTCCCGTGCTCCCCATCGCAGAGCACACTTTGGGGACTCCCTCAAGTTAAAGGCCACCACAAATGTGGGACATGCAAAGCCTGCTTGATGACTGTGGATATAATGGAATTCTCTCACAATGGCCAGACCTATGAATTGAAGGATCACAGTAACTGTAATTCATCAGGGGTAATCTATGCCATCACCTGCCCCTGCCAGTTCATGTATGTTGGGCAGACCACACAGAAAATAAAGTTCTGCATATTACAACACTGCAGCTGCATCAGGTGCCAAGTGCAGGGTGCCCCCTTGGTTGACCATTTCCTTAACTTCGAACACACACCGGAAAGCCTCAAGTGGTGGGTGATAGAAAAATTTAAACCCAACCCCAGAGGAGGTGATTTTGTGAGTATCCTAAGCAAAAGAGAATGTAGATGGATCCACTCTCTTGACACCATTACACGTGGTTTGAACGAATCAGAGGAGATAAACAGACAGGTGTCCGTTATGAATAATAACTGACCGCACTCGATTACCCTTGTATGAATTTAGATGTGGTACAATTAGTGATACTGGGATGAATATCCTGTCTATATTATATTGCACCTTTCCATATTGATTGATCATTGTATGTCTTAAATACAACTGTCTTTCCATATTGATTGATCATTGTATGTCTTAAATACAATTGGGTTATTCCTACTGTCCGTTTTACATAATGGTTGCAATCACATACACAGAATGGGCACGCATCTAGTGCTACTGTAGTAACGATTTTGCCAGGGTTAACTTCACTGTATATAACATTGCACTATTCCATATTGATTGATCATTGTATGTCTTAT
This sequence comes from Lissotriton vulgaris, assembly GCF_964263255.1. Taxonomy (NCBI): domain Eukaryota; kingdom Metazoa; phylum Chordata; class Amphibia; order Caudata; family Salamandridae; genus Lissotriton; species Lissotriton vulgaris. The sequence continues at coordinate 30,739 of NW_028245320.1, forward strand.
ATGCAATTGGTTAATTCCTACTGTATACTATACAAAATACTTGTAATTATATAAGTAATCATTCATGGGTTTTGTATTATCTTGTCCTTGTATTGTACATAAGCATTTTAAAACTCTTTTTTACCATGTACATTATTCACGGTGGTTCCCACCTTGTACATAATTTATGGTTCCTATTTGAGAGGCCACTGTAAAGTTAGCGCTCTAGCTTACGCATGTCGCGTAATGACGCGATGTGCCTACGGCCATCTTAGGGATGCGCGCGCATCCTCATTGAGAAGGCGCGAGTGTCGGAGCACGGGGGTTTTACCGGCTCGGCGCTCTCTGTAGTAAGAAACCAAAATAAACAGCGTATCAACCCAGATGGTGTCCTGTCATAATTGGGAGGCAATACACATCATTACAATGGCGACGAAGGCGGGATAAAGACCAGCAGAAGAAAAAAAACGGAAAAAAAACGAACAGACCATTGGAAAAGCCAAGAGCCTCGAACCAGGCAGGAGACAATCATCCACTTCGACAGCCTGTAAGTAAGCAACCTTACAGCGACAGAGGGGCATCAGAGAGCGCGGCAGAGCCCATAGCCTCACGGAGGAGCCACACTGAGCACCGGGGAGGAAGCAAAAGGGCGCGCTGAGGGGTAGACTACTCAGGGCACCCCACAGCACAACTAAGGGCAGGAGCACTGGCGACCTCAAAGAAGAGCGAAGGGGCAGAGACAGGAAGCCCCCAGCTACAAACCAAGAAACAAGAGGAGAACAGCACACCAGGCAGCCCCAGGAGCCACGGTGGGAACCCACCCTCAGTAAGGCGCGAAAAGATGTGCGCACAGGCAGCGTCTGCGACGGCCCCCGTACAATTCCTACCCAAGCCAGGGGAACCCCTTATGAGATGGGAAAACTGGAGAGACTATATTGACAACTTCATTGAAGTACTTGAGGACGAAAAGGAGGAAAAGTTTACCAGTAAGAGGAAAAAGCGGATACTGTTAAATTATCTAGGCCCAGAGGGGCTCAGGATTTTCCAAAACCTTGTGCCCAAACCAAGGGGGAGCATAGAAGACGTGTATGCCCACGCAATCGAAGAATTGAATGAACACTATAGACCCGCGGTTTGTGTCTCGATCGACAGATACAACTTCCAGCAAATGAAGCAACAACCAGGGGAATCAATGGAAGAGTACGTGGCGGCATTAAGGAAGTTGGCGTCCACATGTAGATACGACACATTCCAAGATGAATTCATCAAGGTGAAGGACTGGGTTTTTCTAAGACCCAGCGGTGCCAGGGATAACACCTAAAACCTTCGTGGGTAACCTGTTCCGGCGTACAAATGACAGAGACACGGGACACTTCCTTCGGCGTCAAAGATTCGAGGTTTATTACTGCAGGGAACACAGAAGTCACAGGAAGTACAACACGTGTAAGTTTGAGGAGTCTGCTTCAACTTGTATCTGTGGATCGCTCCTTTTATACAGTTTTCGTGCATAGGATAACATGGTACACAAAGGTTTACAACTTGGTTCCCATCGTAAAGACCATAAGGGGTCGCTTTCATGTATTCAGGGCCCGGAACATAAGTACAGTAACGTTTGGTAGTTCCCAACTGTAAAAGCACATCTTCCCACCATTAGTACATTCCAATCAGCAGTAAACAAATCAAGGAAGAGACAGAAACAGGTGCAGAGGAAGACAGGAACAGTGAGCAGATCGAAAAGGGTGTAAAAGGGGAGGTATCGGGAAACACGAGCTGCAGGCATCAAAGGGGACGTGCCTAATGAATACACAACTAAGACAATAGACCGGCACGGCAAGATGAGCCTCGAGCGGGGCCATCTGCCCTACAGTGCCATCCCCCTCATCATAAAGACACCTTCAAAGGAAACGTGTCTTCCGCAAGAGTTTGGGAATCCCAGGGTCGCGAAGCGGACAGCGTCCGTTCGCTGGCTACTTGAGGGCAAGAAACAAAATGGATGCCGTATCTAAGATGGAACCCGTGGGTTCAGATGAAGAAACCCACGAAACAAACGAACGGTTTAGGCTAGCACAGCGAAAACGCGTACACCCACTAAACTCGTCATTTGCGGTTCATAGATACCAGACTCGACCATATTCGTGCGAGTCGAAAACACCACTTACAATTGTCACGGAACCTCAGACGCTCCTTTTGCCCTCATGTAGGCAAGCACTAGTCGGAATCATAATCGATCTTGATATTCATCAGACCATCTAGATGCTGCTGCAACATAATTCTATCCATCAGAGTTCCTTTGGCAACAGGCGGCTGTCTTATACACGTCGTAGCACAGAGGCCACATAAGGCAGGACCACACTGCACACAAAGACAACACGTGAACAGGAATGCTACAACAACTCCGATAATCATCAGAATTTTCCAACCCCAAGTCGACATTAGGCCCCAAAACCACCCAAGTAGCGTCCAATCCCCTACGTCCACGTGTATGGACTCAGAGATCCTATGCAACTTCGAGATGGCTTGATAGACAGTCGGAGCGTTGTCTGGAATGAAAATACAACAGCTCGAATGGATCACCTTACATACTCCACCTCGATCTGCTAAGACAACGTCTAAAACCATACGATTTTGTAACGTCATCAATCGATCCGCCTGAAGCTCTGCTGTGATATTACCAAGGGCACTGGCAGTGATATTAGCTGTCGATTCCACCACTCGAGTCAACTGTCTCAGGTTCCTACTATTGATCATAGGCCCCCAAAACGGCAAGAAACCCTTGAAAAAGACTCCTGCCTCTTGACCGGCAGTGTCCTCTTTGCTAATCACGCCCCTCACAACTTGTGGTAATCGGAGGCGACTGTAAAAGTCGGTGGCAACAAGTTTGCAATATAACATGTGCCCGCAAAGTCAAGGGGCAACCATGTATATGCACGGTCATAACAGACAAAGTACGTACCCTTGGCAGTCAGGAGAACAGGGGAAGAGAGCATTGGTAAGACATACGTCTCAGAGCAAGCACTCTTTCCAAGGTGAGCTCTCGGGCTTCGGCCACGACCTTTTAGACAGAAATTACCAAGGTGGGGTACGATCCATATTGGAGACGAGCTTTTAAGCTGTCTTTCGCCTACGAGCGCACTATACTCAACCTCACTCAGATCCCTATAAGCTCGCACCTCTTCCTCTGGGATGAGCGACGGCTCATAGATATCCCTATCTAAATCAGCAATCGCTATTGCCAAAGGCTTATGGTACGGACCGGGACCAAAGTGTGGAGAACGTGGCTCTCGATTGGGGTAAGAATCTAGTGCGCTTCGAAACATTGTTTGGAATGCTCGAGCTGAACCCTGGGAACTATAAGGAAGGACCAAGTACGGAATTCCCTTATCGGTGGTATGTGGCATTAACCCACACACCCAACAATTGGTAGTGTTCATCACCAACTGATGCTGATGAAGGAGCTGAACGAAGGAATTGTTCATGAATTCCGCACGTCTAACCTGCTCGTGTTGGGGTAGGATGTGGAAGGAATGAGGAGAAACAGTGGAGGTAGGTTTAGGTTCAGACGAAGGGGTAGGTGAGGCAGTAGGCAACAATGACTGTATCATGTAATACACCCCACCCACCAATAACGAAGAAACAGTTAAAAACAGAAGGAACACCTGAAACATGAAGCATTTTGTACGAGCAATTTGTTGCAACTTGAATCTTTGGGCCTGAGCTTTTTCCAATTCCGACAGCTTCGAGAAAGCCATCCTCTAAAACCGTCCGCTACGTTCTTGACGCACTTCGTTCTGTGTAGCAGTAGTCAATCCCCAGGAGTTCCCAGGAATCGACGGTCTCTGACCTAGTGTCAAGACCTACTATCCAGAAGGAAGTACCCGCGCGGCCCTACGGTCCACCCGGATGTAAGGTATCTTTAATCAACAATATATACAAAATTTCCTAGCTGTGGAAGCAAAAACACATACGTAGAAAAAGGCTCAAAATTTACGAAATCACAGTTATGCAAGTGTGTTCAAACTCTGTGACGGCAAATGGGATAACGTGGATGTCAGGGGAGTAAGCAAAAATATTTATTAGTCTTTGACATTGGATCGAAGAAAATATCGGCTTCTCCCAGGACGTGTCTGTTCGTCAAATAGCTGATCCGATGATGAGACAGAGTTCTGCTGATCAGTCAATTGTTCAGATCTTGAGTTTTGCGATGGCAAATGTTCAACAATGTCGTTCTGCTGCACTGAGGTCTCTCCGACAGGCTGAGCGTTGCTAAAAGGGACGAAAGTCGGCACAGTTTCTGCTTCAGACGAGGCAATGCCCTTCCTCACCCACGAGTCTGCTGGTAAAGGTATAGGTACCTTCTTGGTATGGGTGGCATGCACCCAATTCTTGCGTCCTTCCAAACGAACAGCAGTCCTCGTGGCAAGGAGCACTTGGTAGGGTCCGGTAAAACGAGGCTCAAGGTTACGCTTCCGGGCAAAATTTCGTGTCACCACCCAGTCTCCGGGCTGGAGCTGGTGGCCTGGACCCTCCGTCTGCGTTGGCAGTGCTTCAAAGACCTGTTGGTGAATTAACCTCAGTTTAGCAGTCAGATCATGAAGATAATCGATCAACATTGGGTACTCAAGATCAGAAAACACACTGGGTCTAGGGACCCCCCAAACATTGGCAGGGCGGCTGAACACAATCTCATAGGGGCTAAGCCCTACTCGGAAGTGTACAGTCGCCCTAGTTGACAGAAGAGCTAGAGGCAAAGCGTCAGGCCACGAGAGACCAGTCGTAGCCTGAATCTTCGCCAACTTCAATTTAAGGGTGCCATTATACCCTTCAACCAAACCTGCTGACTGGGGATGATTGGCGCTGTGGAATTTCTGTGTAATTCCAAGGCCCTTACACACACTCTTCATCACACTCCCCACAAACTCACTTCCGTTATCAGACCATACAATCCGTGGCATTCCATACCGAGGAAAGTATTCCTTCAGTAGTATTTTCGCAGTGGACAAAGCAGTGTTATCTTTGAGAGGGTAGGCTTCGATCCATCGGGAGAATGCGCAAACCACAACTAAAACGTACTTCAGGTTATTGCATCTCTCCATATGAATGAAGTCTAGCTGAATCACCTCAAAGGGACATGAAGGGGGAGCAAAATGGCCAGGAGGTGTAGGGGTTCCCTTACCAGGATTGTACATCATACATATCATACAATTCTTAACCAATCTCTCAGCACACTTAGCGATACCATCATTCTTCCATACAGGGGACAACAACTTGCAGATACCTTTTGCACTAATATGTGCCAAGCCGTGTGCCATCGTCACAACAGCTAGTACATACGCATCCGGCAACATCCACCTCTTATTCTCCGACAAATCAATCCAGCAACCATTCGCATCCAGCTTTCCCGTACTCTCTTTCCACTTCGTCTTTTCAGACTCAGTGGCCTCGCTCTGAATCGCTTTCACACTCTCGATAGTGTCCTCACACATACCAGTCTCTGTAGGCCACCTAACCGAACTCGTCACATACATTCTAGTACTAAGATTCCGAGCAGTCTCCTTAGCAATCTCATCCGCAAACGCATTACCACGACCAACATCATCCGTCACCTTACGGTGTGCACTACATTTAATAATCGCCACCTGCTTGGGCAATGTAAGTGCATCCAAAAGATCATTCACGAGCTGTCCGTGCTGAATCTTCGTGCCATGCGATGTCATAAAACCTCTCTCTCTCCACAAGCATCCAAAACTATGCGCAACACCAAATGCATACTGGCTGTCCGTCAACACATTCACCCGTTTCCCTTTCGACAACACGCACGCTCTAGTCAAAGCATTTCAGCTCTGCCGCCTGAGCAGAGTTCTGATTCAATTTTGCAGTCTCCACAACAGTACTCAATGTCACCACAGCATACGCAGTCGTCACATCGCCATTCGGCAACTTAAAACACGACCCATCCACATACAGGGTCCCATCGGGATCTTCCAATGGAGTATTTTTCAGGTCTACTCGACCTTTTGTTTCTTCCTCCGTTCGTAGGTAGCAGTCATGAGGTGCTACTTCGTCTGATTCCATACTGATTGGCAACAGAGTCGCCGGGTTCAGGACGTTGCAACATTTTATTTGAATGTGACTTGCCAAAAGCGTCAACTCATACCCAGACAACCTTGCGCTCGTCAGATGTTGAGTTTTGGTACGATTCAAGAGAGTGTCAACTGCATGAGGAACCATCACCGTAAGCATATTATCCATGAACAATCCTGCAGATTGTCGGATGGACACCGCAGCTGCCCCTGTTGCTCTCAAACAACTCGGCAATGCTCTAGCTACTGGGTCCAAGGTCGAGGAAAAATATGCACATGGACGTTGCTTACCGCCGAATTGTTGCGTCAAAACACTCAACGCACAACCTTCCCTCTCGTGAACGTATAGTGTAAACGGCTTACTGTAGTCAGGGGTACCTAACACAGGGGCCGAACTCAACGCATCATGTAGTTCAGAAAAACTTTTCTGACATTCTTCCGTCCATGGTAAAGGAGTTGGAACATCCTTGCACGTAAGAGCCACCAATGGTTTCGCTAGCAATGAAAAATTCGGGATCCATTGCCTGCAGTATGACGTGATACCTAAAAAGGCACGCACATCTCTCTGAGTTGTTGGCACAGTCATTCGAGCAATCGCTGCAATTCTCTCTGGGGTCAACCTCCTTCCCTCCTTTGACAATAAGTGACCTAGATAGGTTACTTCTTGGCAACAATATTGCAGTTTAGAAGGTGACACCTTGTGATGTAAGTCACAGAGATGCTGCAACAACGACACCGTAGCAAGTTTGCAAATGTCCTGAGTATCCGCAGCCACCAATAAGTCATCGACATATTGGATCAAGGCCGCACCGGCCGGCAACACAAACGCATCAAGTTGGCCCTTCAAGGCTTGACTGTATATCGATGGACTCTCACAGTAGCCCTGAGGAGCGCGTTTAAACCTAAAGCTGCGGCCACCAAGAGAGAAACCGAAAAGGTCCCTACTCTCCTCAGCAATCGGAATGCTGAAGAAAGCATTCTTCAGATCGATCACTGAGAACCAAGATGCAGAGGCTGGAATCAGAGTCAGTAGAGCCGTAATGTCAGGCACCACAGGGAACTGAGGAATCACAATTTTATTCACCTCCCGTAAATCGATAACAAAACGATAAACAGGGGGCTTTGATGGATCAGTGCGCTTCAGAATGGGCAGCACAGGGCTATTGCACACGTTTCCCCGAGTCTCCTCGATAACATCTTTCTCAATTAGATCGTAGATGATTGCTAACAGCGCTCGCTCACCATCAAGGGAGATACGATACTGGGGAATACGTGGCAATCGCACATTAGATTTCAAGTGAACAACATAAGGGGAGATGTCAAGCAGGCCCACGTCATTGGGACCTGTCGCCCACAAAGATGCAGGAAGAGAACTCAATTCCGGTGGAAGCTTATCGATGGATAAGTACATAGGAGAGACAACTCTCTCACCCAACGTAAGCTTTACTCCCGCAGGAGAACAATACAAAGTCGCATACAGACGTTTTAGCAAATCCAGGCCCAAGAGATTTTCACCACAACCAGTAGTCAAAATCAAGGGAGCTTTCAGCTCACGAGGCCCAATTGTAAGAGGCAAAGGGCGCGAAACCGGATTGCTAACAGGGGCGCCAGAGAATCCAACGGAAACATTTGTTAAGCCAGACAAAGGTGCGCCAGGGAGTTTCGAATGCATGATGGAACTTTTCGCTGCACCAGTGTCCAACAGAAAAGGCTCAACGACGCCCGAGGTGGCAACTGCGACGTAAGGCCCTCTCTGATCAACCGGAACTGATACTACTCCCTCTCCTTGTCTATGGCTGTCCTAGTAATTACCGTCGTCAGCATCCTGATCGACGTAATAATCGTCCACATTGTACTGCGCAGATCTTCCTTGCGAGGATCCGCGCTGATCAAAACAATTATTAGAATCAGAAGAATCGTTAGAACGATTATTTTGAGCACCACGACCTCTACCACGTGATGCCTGTTGGGGACCACTACGACCTCCTCTAGATGAATTACCATTATTTCGATCATGCAAAACTGGACAATCAAATTTCAAATGACCCTCTCCCCTGCAATAGGCACACTGATTGTACCCTAATGTAGATCTCTGCGAAGAGGAGTCATGACGTGATTGCGACCTATTCGACTGAGATTGCGATCGATTCCACTGTTGCGAATCATTCTGATTCGAACGTGGAGGATACGCTTGTTGCAACAACACTTTAGTTTTTAGCTCTTTTGTCTTTTTATCGGCACAATCATTTTCCTCTTTCTCTCTATTCTCATAATATTGGGCCGTGGCCAATATTTGAGCAGAAGTGGAAACAGCCCACGCACTTTCTGAATTTCGTAATTTGTTGCTTAGGTCCGGCAACAAATTTGAGACAAACTAGTCCACAAACAATCGCTGACCTCCCTCAGTACCCATATCCTGACCACTATGGTCAATGAATGCCTCCTCAAATCTCGTAAAGAAATCAGAGACACTCTCATCCTTCTTTTGTTTGCAAGCGGACAGTTTGTCCCAATTCACCTTCATAGCTGGCATAAGCGTTTTCATAAGAGTAATAATTCTCTGGGGCAAAGCCGTAATTAGCTGTTCAGGCTTGGCCCCACCAATTTGTCGTGTATCCGCCGCTACAAGAGCAGCCCAATCACCACCTAATTCTGCTACATGATTTTCTTGACGAATTTTCGCCCAAACCGGTTGCGGAACCACGTTACCGAACAACATATCGATGTCAGCAAGATTCATTATCGTAGCATCTACTAACTGTGATAATTCTTTGTAATATCCTGCAGGATTTTTGCGAGGGTCAGGCAAAGATTGCTTTACCTGCAAAACTTCCGATCGCTTCCATGGGAGGTGTATCCATACTCTCTGAAAATGTGGCAGGATCGGCGGAATTTGAACAGCATCACCCGGCATCCACACTGGTGGAACTTCGCGCATGGGATACTGACCAGGCGCTGCTAGTGGTTCCTCAATGTCTTCTAAAAACAATGCCGAGGCATTATAGAAGGACGAAAAGATAGTAACTGCTCGACAGCACGTCAAACATTGCTACCCACCATTATTCCGCTCGCAAACTGAAGCTGAAGATTAGTCAGAGCAGTCAATACATCGTCAGATGCATCAGCCGATATTTGGTCACGTAAAAGCTTGCACATTTCTTCAAACACGAACCTTTGTGTCGGTACGTTGAATTGACAAAACGTATCAAGCACTATACGTGGAGGATTTCTAAGGGGGTATTTAATCCAACCCGTCGCCATATTATACAGCGAGTCACGTTCCCTACTACCGGGAAGCTGACTTCGCCGTTGAGGACCATCAGAACCAGCGGACTCAAGGATGGGTCCAAGAGAATTAAAAAAGTTAGCAGCAACAGAAGGGGTACGACGTCGAACAGATGGAGAAGAAGAGTAACTCAATGTGGGAACAAGAGAAGTGTCAGGAACAGAAGAGACAGCAGGGGTAACCAGAACAGTAGGAGCAGCGGGAACAGGAGCATGAGGAAGTACAAGCGGGGGAGCAGTAGGGACGGGAGCAGGTAGAGGAGCAGGAACGGGTTGAAGAGCGGGGACAGGTTGTAGAACAGGAACGGGAGCAGGTGGAGGAACAGGGACAGGGGGAACCACTGGAGCTACGGTACCCTGTGCGTACGGCGGTGGTGACTTCAAGAGATAGGACAACAAGGGGTCCTCTACTGATTCCTCCTTCTTATCTGTACCCGTCGGTAAAGCGGGGTAACACTTATCTATATTCATACGCTGCAATCTATCGAAAACTTCCTTTTCCTTTTCCTCCTTATCTCGCTGGAACTGCTCTGCGTTTCTTACCGTTGTAACAATACCTTCTCTCTTATTACGTTTAATCTGCTTGATTTCTTTCTGCTTGGCTTCTTTACGCCACAACCGAAAGGAATCAAACATGGCCGGCCTTGCTTTTCTTTGGAACAATTTAGCTTCTAGATTATCTAAAATCGGTGTCTCAAAACTACCATGAGGTGGCCAACTAAGGACACCGTCTTTTTTAGTGTAACAAACCCAACACTCATTGAATGTAATTGGACCCAAACCGTGTCTACTGTACAACTCGTAAGTTGGAGTTCCAACCGGAGGTATCGGACACGAGTCCTCCAGTCGGGAATCCGCACCACAACTTCTGAAGCAACTGAACAAAGTACTCCGGCCAGGCATCGTGCACACTAACCGAGTTTCACAAATGTCAAGGGTTATAGGATTTACAATGTCCCTGCAAAGAGCAAAAACCCTCGGTTTTTGGCGACTGCAGACGTCAAATATCACAACAAAGAACAAAGTACTAAGAACCACAAATGCAATGGAACCATGCAACAACTAAGCACCCACAACAAAGGACTCTGGGAGCGACCCACAAATACTTAACTCAAAGATCAATGGCGTCACCAGGAAGGCCCGTCAATCGTCTCGCTGTACCAAGGTCTACGCCAGGCGCCAAAACAGGTCTACAGTCAGGGCAGCAGTCCGTCGCAGCCGTCAGGAGGCGGGGATCTTCGCGGGAAAAGTCGTCGGGCCACTTGTTTCGACAACAGGATCGATGAAGCGGGGTGCACCTTCCCTCGGAGATTTCACACGAAGTTCCTCACGATCGTCGGGCTTTGGACCGGTACCACTGATGCAGCCCCACGTTGGGCACCAACTGAAGGACTGGGTTTTTTTAAGACCCAGCGGTGCCAGGGATAACACCTAAAACCTTCGTGGGTAACCTGTTCCGGCGTACAAATGACAGAGACACGGGACACTTCCTTCGGCGTCAAAGATTCAAGGTTTATTACTGCAGGGAACACAGAAGTCACAGGAAGTACAACACGTGTAAGTTCGAGGAGTCTGCTTCAACTTGTATCTGTGGATCGCTCCTTTTATACAGTTTTCGTGCATAGGATAACATGGTACACAAAGGTTTACAACTTGGTTCCCATCGTAAAGACCATAAGGGGTCGCTTTCATGTATTCAGGGCCCGGAACATAAGTACAGTAACGTTTGGTAGTTCCCAACTGTAAAAGCACATCTTCCCACCATTAGTACATTCCAATCAGCAGTAAACAAATCAAGGAAGAGACAGAAACAGGTGCAGAGGAAGACAGGAACAGTGAGCAGATCGAAAAGGGTGTAAAAGGGGAGGTATCGGGAAACACGAGCTGCAGGCATCAAAGGGGACGTGCCTAATGAATACACAACTAAGACAATAGACCGGCACGGCAAGATGAGCCTCGAGCGGGGCCATCTGCCCTACAGTGCCATCCCCCTCATCATAAAGACACCTTCAAAGGAAACGTGTCTTCCGCAAGAGTTTGGGAATCCCAGGGTCGCGAAGCGGACAGCGTCCGTTCGCTGGCTACTTGAGGGCAAGAAACAAAATGGATGCCGTATCTAAGATGGAACCCGTGGGTTCAGATGAAGAAACCCACGAAACAAACGAACGGTTTAGGCTAGCACAGCGAACACGCGTACACCCACTAAACTCGTCATTTGCGGTTCATAGATACCAGACTCGACCATATTCGTGCGAGTCGAAAACACCACTTACAATTGTCACGGAACCTCAAAGGATCAAATCGTGATGCACACCACGAGTACAGCCGTGCAAGACAAGCTGTGGGCCAGCTGGGACGCCACGCTGAAGGAGGTAATGGTGGTAGTCAAGAAAGCGGAATTGGTGCGAAGATGCGCGGAGGCGGCAAAGAGAGAGACATTGGCGAGTCCGATGGTGAACAGGATAGAAGACGAGGAACACCGAAAGGACAGTAGAAGCAAAGGGTCCACACCGAAGGGACCGAACAGGTGGCAGGGGAATCCAGGACCACCGGGAAAACAGATGGGGAACAACAAGAAGGCCTGCTATCGATGCGGAAGTTGGGCACACGAAGCCTATGACAGGAAGTGTCTGGCATTTCGCGCCAAATGCATGTACTGTGGGATCGTAGGGCACTACGAGAAAGTGTGTCACAGGACGTCCGCCAGGAGTATGGTTAAATACATTGACCAAGGACAAGAGGACCTGGAGGAGAATGACCAAGAAGAGAATGACACCGTACTCTGCATCTTATCTTATCTTATCTTAATGTTTTGGTGAAGCGCTACAGCTGCCCCGGCAATGAGGCGTCCCGGCGCTGAAACCCAGATCCGATCCTGAGCTAGAGGGTCCAAGGACAGAGGAAAGTTTACAGGCAAGGGAATAGAAGAGTTTTCACTGCCTTCCGGAAAGCAGATAAGTTGTCCATCGCGCGAATATGATGTGGAAGTTCATTCCACATCTTGGCTCCCAGGAACCTAAAGGAGCGTCCGCCCATGCGGCAGAGTTTTATACGTGGGACGCAGAGAAGGTTTTGGTTGGAAGATCTTAGGTTCCGTGACGGCGCATAGGGAGTGAGAAGGGGTTGAAGCAGAGGGGGAGTGTTAAGTTTGAGGATTTTGAAGGTCATGATGAGGGTCTTAAACTTGATTCTGGAGTCAACCGGGAGCCAATGCAGTTTTCTGATGGTTGCTCTGGCTGAGCATCTGCGGGGAAGGCCGACCAGAGTTCTAGCGGCCGAGTTCTGCACGCGTTGGAGTCGTGCTAACTCACATTTGTTGGCGCCAAGAAGGAGTACATTGGCATAGTCTAGACGCGAGAGGATGGTGGCTTGGATGATGAGTTGGCGGGTCTTTGCGTCAAAGAGGCCTAGTATGTGGCTAAGGCTTCTCAGTAAGCCAATGCAGGTGCCGGCAACTTTCTTGGTGTGAGCTCGACCAAGTGTTAAGCGTAGATAACAAAAGATCGACCAAGCCGGTGCTGGACATGATGATCGGCGGAGTGCCAATAAGTATAGTGGTAGACACGGGATTGCCCTATACTATAGTCCAGAGGGCAGTGTGGAATGAAACCTTCAAACCACATTTGGGCCAAGAACTTGAGCGACTGGACATAAGGCCAGTCACGTACAATGGAGATCGCATACCCATGGTAGGATTCAGGCCATTAAAGTTCGAATTCAGAGGACGCAGTGCCAACTGCAAACTGTACATATCTGAAAAGGGACCATCGGTGCAGGGATGGTTAGACCAGGGTGACCTGGGCATCAAACTGGACCCAGGAGGTAAAGTCCAGATCCTACTCACTGAACCTGATGGTTGGCCAGACCTGGACAAATGGAAGAGAGAATACCCCAAGGTATTTGGAGGCACAGTGGGGAGACTCGAGAAGTTCGCACACAAAATTGTACTCAAGGCAGGTGCTATACCAGTGTCTCACAAAGTGAGAAATGTACCCCTCGCAGTGAGAGAGGCGGTGCAAGAAGAACTGCTAGATTTGGAGAGAAGAGGCATCATTGAACCGATCACGTGCGCTGAATGGTTGGCACCATTGGTAGTTGTCATGAAACCCAGCGGGAAGGTCAGGCTATGTGTGGACCTGCGCGAATTGAATAAAAACATTGTGGTGGAGAAGTTCCCCTTACCAAGGATCGAAGAGATGTTGGCCAAAACAAGAGGAATCAAGTGGTACTCTACCATCCATCTAACCTCAGCATACCATCAGATTGCATTGCACCCGGAGAGCAGGAGGTTGACATCATTCATTACCCCCTTCGGGTGCTACCAGTTCCGTCGCATGCCGCTTGGACTAGCATCGGCGGCAGCGGTGTTTCAGAAATTGATGCACCAACTGTTTAAGAATATGGACGGCATCCAGTACTTCCAGGATGACATCCTAGTGATGGGGCGAGACAGGTTGGACCACGACACAAAACTGGCCAAGTTACTGAGAGTGTTAGAAGGAAAAGGCCTCGCGGCGGAGTGGGAAAAGTGCCGGATCTATGACAGAATTTCGACAGACAGAATTTCGACCTACACAAATATCGGCGTAATTATATCGATAGCAAAAATATCGACGCCCTATGTACAACATGGTAAGTACCAAAATATCGAAAAAATAATATCGATGTTAAAAATATCGTTGTTAAATATATCGATTTTTGTAAAATTTAAAATAACATAAAAAATACTGTGAATAATACTTATCAATTACTTAAACATATTTAAATATATGTAATAATGGTAAAAAAATTAATAATACATATTTAATTTAAAAAATAATAATTAAAAATCATATATAATATATACTTACTTAACAATAATTACTATTCCCACTCCAGTGGGTGCAACAGTAGGAAAAACTGACCCTGAACCCTAAAAATACCCCTTTACCCAAAAACCTAAAACTGACCCTGAACCCTAAAAGTACCCCTTTACCCAAAAACTGAAAACTGACCCTGAACCCAAAAAATACCCCTTTACCCAAAAACTGAAAACTGACCCTGAACCCTAAAAATACCCCTTTACCCAAAAACTGAAAACTGACCCTGAACCCAAAAAATACCCCTTTACCCAAAAACTGAAAACTGACCCTGAACGCTAAAAATACCCCTTTACCCAAAAACTAAAAACTGACCCTGAACCCTAACAATACCCCTTTACCCAAAAACTGAAAACTGACCCTGAACCCAAAAAATACCCCTTTACCCAAAAACTGAAAACTGACCCTGAACCCTAAAAATACCCCTTTACCCAAAAACTGAAAACTGACCCTGAACCCTAAAAATACCCCTTTACCCAAAAACTGAAAACTGACCCTGAACCCTAAAAATACCCCTTTAACCAAAAACTAAAAACTGACCCTGAACCCTAAAAATTCCCCTTTACCCAAAAACTGAAAACTGACCCTGAACCCCAAAAATACCCCTTTACCCAAAAACTGAAAACTGACCCTGAACCCTAAAAATACCCCTTTACTCAAAAACTGAAAACTGACCCTTAACCCTAAAAATACCCCTTTACCCCAAAAACCAAAACTGACCCAGAACACTAAAAATACCCCTTTACCCAAAAACCCAAAACTGACCCTGAACACTAAAAATACTCCTTTACCCAAAATTAATTAATATTACAATTAAATTACTTCCCACCCTATTCCCCTATAAACCCACAACCCGCTCCAGTAGTAAAACATATAATTTAGTTAAAAATAAACATAAATTATCAATTAATTATTCTATTCATCAATTAAAATAATTCATTGCCAATTAATATTTAACAGCAAAATAAATAAATCATTAAAAAATAATTATTTAATTACAAATAAATTACTTCCCACCCTATTCCCCTATAAACCCACAACCCGCTCCAGTAGTAAAACATATAATTTAATTAAAAAAATACATAAATTATCAATTAATTAATCAATTAATCGATTAAAATAATTCATTGCCAATTAATATTTAATTGAAAAATAAATTAATCATTGAAAAATAATTATTTAATTACAAATAAATTACTTCCCACCCTATTCCCCTACAAACCCACAACCCGCTCCAGTAGTAAAACATATAATTTACTTAAAAATATACATAAATTATCAATTAATTAATCAATTAATCAATTAAAATAATTCTTTGCCAAGCTATAATTGTCAATAAGAAATTCCAACTTAGACAGCTCCCATCTCTGCCTCTACCTAACACTGAAAACATAGTCGCCAAAATAGACACTCCCAACGGCTCACTTGTACTGGCTCTACTATATCGCCCTCCCCAAACCATGGCCACGTTCCCTTCCACTCTAGCTCAGCTACTGGCACCGTTGGTCACAAATCACTCTAAACTACTTTTGGTTGGGGATTTAAACTTCTGGTTTGACAATACATCATTGGATCCCCAAGCTGCAGAGATGAGTGAACTCTTCTGTGATCTCAACCTGACACAACACATCTACACTGAGACTCACCAAAAGGGCCATAGTCTTGACCAAATCTGGTCTCTGAACTTGCCACTATCCTCAATAGACATAAAACCCTGCTGTTGGTCTGATCACCACAGCATAAGTTTCTCCTTTCAGTTAGACCAGACTACCCATTTCAAGTTACAAACCAGCAAAACCACTAGGAAATGGACTTCTATGGACTTGCCTGCCTTTCTCAACTTTCTAGGTGACTCCCTTCCCCTTGACAGCACTAACGTGGAGGAGGCCGATGCTCGGTTCAATGAATGGCTTACTGCAGCGACTAACATCTATGCTCCTCCTACGCGTCTTTGCAGCTCTAGGAGCCCGGACGCACATAAATGGTTTACACCTGAGCTAAAACATCTGAAATTGGAAGTGAGGCAAAAGGAAAGAACATGGCGCTCCCAGTATTGCCCTCTAGCCAGGGCCACATACTGCTCAGCTAGGAAGACATACCAAAAATCTCTACAATACCATAAAACTACCTATTACTCATCCAAAATCCTAAACTCCACCAATAAGTCAAAAGAAATCTTCAGAATAGTAAACGAACTTTGCAATAACGATAGAACTTCCCCTCCGGTAGTTCCCACACAAGCGCTATGCAATTCCCTGAATGACTTTTTCCGCGATAAGATTTTATTGATTAAACAGAACATCTCCACACTTCCAGCCTGCGCCCCAGTGGACGACATCTATTTTAATCCCTCAACTTTACATTTTTTCCCCCTCATTGATTTGAAAACTTTTTTGGAATTATTGTCTAGAGTCAAATCAGGCTCGCCTATGGATGCCTGCCCCCCCCAAATCATGAAAGAAATCGGTCGTGCCATGCCCAACAGCATGATACCCCTGCTCAACGACTCTCTCACTTCAGGGATAGTGCCTAGTAGCTTCAAGCAGGCCTTACTGATTCCCCTCACCAAGAAACCTGGTATTGACCCGCTGGACCTCACGAATTACCGGCCTATATCCTTGCTGCCCTTTCTATCCAAAATGTTGGAGGCGCATGTCACCAACTGTCTCTCTAATTTCGTGGAGGAATCGGACTATCTCCAACCCAACCAAGCAGGATTCCGGCCTGGTCACTCCACTGAGGCAGTAATATTGGCCGTTCAGAACACCTTGAGGTCCAACGCTGACAAAAACCTTCACCAAGCCCTGGTACTTCTTGACTTGTCCGCCGCATTCGACACGGTTGACTATTCTATCCTAGTCAACCGTGTCGAACAGGCGGGCCTTAGAGACTCTGCCCTAGCCTGGTTGAAATCGTTCATTTCTGAACGTACTCAGTCTGTCCGCTTGGGCTCCTTTTCTGCTGCCAAGGTCAAGTCTTTCTGTGGGGTGCCTCAAGGCTCTTCGTTATCTCCCCTATTGTTCAACCTGTACATGCGGCCCCTTCTTTTTGCCCTGAGAAAGCATAAAGTCACTGTATACAATTATGCAGACGACTTGCAGCTAGTTTTCGTTCTTAATTCCCTAAATGCTGTGGAGGACTTCCAAGCCACTATGACTTTAATCCAGAGTTGGATGTCCTCTAATCATCTTAAATTAAACCCAGGGAAAACTGAGCTGATCCTGCCCGGCAAGAGCGAAATCAGTTGGAGCCCTAACTTCTGGCCTGCTGATATGGGCCTTCCCCCTAAGAAATCTTTGACTGTAAAGAGTCTGGGGATAACCATCAACGAGGACCTCTCGCTAAAATCCCAAATTGGAACCGTGGTTTCCTCTGGATTTTTCCAATTGAGGAAAATTAGGAAGATCGCCCATTTCCTCACTCCTTCCGCCTTAATCCAGGTGGTCATTGCCCTAGTCCTCTCCCATATCGACTTCTCAAACAGCCTATACCTTGGCCTACCTGTAGGACAACTTAGAAGATTGCAGTACTTGCAGAATCAGGCCGCCAGGCTGATCTGCAATGTACCCAAATGGGAATCGATCAAATCAGGCCTAGAGTCCCTGCACTGGCTACCAGTGGCTCAAAGAGCCGAATTTAAAGCCGGGTGCATCATCTTCAAGGCTTTGCAAGGCAAGGGACCTCTATTCATCAGGCAGCTGATTGGAAGATATGTTCCCTCACGTAACCTGAGATCAGCCTACAAAGACCTACTTGAAGTACCTCGCTTCAAGAAAAAACGACAAGGTGGCAGCAGCTTCCACTTCTTAGCAGCTACCCTATGGAATTCTCTGCCACTAGCCCTTAGACAGAGTAAGGACCTCCTTGCCTTCAGGAAGGCTTTCAAGACTCACCTCTTCACTCAGGCTTACTTGAAATAAAGATCCCTGCAGACTCACCCCTTGTTATGTTTTTTTATTTCTTTCCAGCGCCAAGAAGCCTTCGGGCGTATGCGCGCTTTATAAATTTTTAATAACATAACATAACATAACATTAATATTTAATTGCAAAATAAATTAATCATTAAAAAATAATTATTTAATTACAAATAAATTACTTCCCACCCTATTCCCCTAAAAACCCACAACCCGCTCTGGTAGTAAAACATATTATTTACTTTTATATATTTTTTATTTATAAAAACATATTAAACACATATTATAACAATTAATTTAAATACTTAACTAAAATTTCTAACACATATTAGTAAATCGAAATTACTTACATCGATATATATGCTATCGATATAAGTAATTTCGATATTACTTACCTTAGGGTCGATATTCTGGCCATCGATATTCTGGACATCGATATTCTGTCCCATCGATATTAGCAACTCGATATAAGTGTAAGTCGAAATTAAAAAATCAATATTTTGACTGTTTACCAAAAGTGCCACCAGGGCAGGCATGGAATCAGTGACCTACTTAGGGCATGAAATTGGAGTGCGAGGGATTACTCCCAAGACCGTGAATGTAAAGGTGATTTGTGATGCACCACCACCCGCCAGCAAAGAAGATGTCAGGTCCTTCTTAGGAATGGCAGAATATTATAGCAAATTTGTGCAGCATTTTGCAACAAAGATGCACCACATGAGGCAATTAACAAGATAGAAGTCAGTGTTCTGCTGGACGGAAGAAGCACAAGGGGAGTTTGAAAGCATAAAGAAAGACGTTGTGGGGGCCATACCCCTGCAAGGATATGATCCACAATGAAAGACTGTGCTCACGGCAGACGCCAGCGACAAGGGATTGGGCGCCGTGTTAATGCAGGACCGAGGACAAGGAGTGATGGAAACACTCAGTTTTGGGTCTCGCACACTGAGGGACACGGAAAGAAAGTACAGCGTCATTGAAAAAGAGATGTTGGCCGTAGTGTGGGCAATGACAAGGTTCCGACAATTCCTGTGGGGCACACAGTTTCAGTTGAAGACGGATCATAAACCTTTGGTGAAAGTACTAACCTCCAGTGGGCACGCCAGTGCCACCCCCAGGATTTCGAAAATGACTTTGAAGCTGCTGGAATTTAGATATGATGTTGAATATATTCCGGGCAGTTGGAGCAAAGTGGCAGACTATCTAAGTAAGGTGGCAGCCATGGAACCCGGAGAAGAGGACCAGGCAGACGGGGAAGAAATGGTAGCCCTGACGTATGACCAGGAGAAGGTCATCAGCAACCAGGAGTTGAATGAAGTCTACAGAGAAGATCAGACCATGCAGGAGGTGAAGAAATGCATAGTAGAGGGCTGGCCAGGAAAGAAACACCTCAGTGACAACATAAGGATGTACTATGAGGTCAGGGAAGAGTTGTCAATGGACGATCAAGGAGTGTTTGTTTACAGGGGGGACAAGGTCATTCCCCCAGCAGGCATAGTCCCAAAACTATTGCTGATACTCCATGAAGGTCATTTGGGGATAGGAAAGACGAAATTGCGGACTAAGCAAGGATATTGGTGGACAGGCATGGACCTACAAGCTGAAAGGTATGTCAGGGAATGCATACAGTGCCAAGGAGCTGACAAAACGCTCAAGCCACTGCGATCAGCGCTGGGAAGATATGACTCCCCAAAGAACCCTTGGGAAGAGTTATCCATCGACATCTTGGGCCCGATCTTGGACGGACAAGGAATCCAAAAGTATGTGTGCATCCTCATCGACAGATACTCGAAATGGCCTGAAATGAAAGTGGAAGAAGTAATGGACACAGAGACAATCCTAAAGTTTCTGAGCGACACGTTTGTGAGAGAGGGCATTCCCAAATCCATCCTGAGTGAAAACGGCCCTCAGTTTACCTCAGACAAATGGACCAACTTCATGGAAAGAAATGGCATTCTCTCCAAACACACCTCAATTTATCACCCGGCAGGAAATTGACTAGTAGAACGCTTTAACCGGGTGGTGATGATGGGGTCCGTGCAAGCTGCGATAACTAATAATAAGGACTGGGAGAAAGAAATATGGCACATGATATGGGCGTACAGAATCACCCCCACAGAAACAGGATATAGCCCCTTCCAAATCTTGAGGGGCCGTGACCCTTCACGAAGGACAACCGAGTGTGGAAGGAGAAAACTATAAAAAGCAAGTGGTCCCCTGCAGTGGTTCAGGCGAACTTGGAGAAGGCACAGGCCGTCTACGCAAAATACTACAACATGCGAAGGAATGTGAAAGACACTGGACTAGAAGAAGGTGAATGGGTGCGAGTTAAGTTGGCGATAATGCAAAGGAAAGGGGAGAGCAAATACAGTAAACCCCTGCAAGTCAAGGAGGTGTATGACAGAGCTGCCTTGTTGAGTGATGGCAACGTATGGTCTCAGGACCGCATGGCGAGATGCAATAAAGTACTACAGTGGAGCCAAGGTGAGCAGGAACCGGAAGGTGCGGGGGAGCCCGATGCAGGAAATGAGCAATTCGATATGGAGATGAACATGGGAAGAGGAGAAGTCAGTGAGGTGCAAAGCAACAGAGGTAGCCCGGGGACAGAGAAGGAGGTGAATACAAGGAGATCAATGGAGAGCCCAGCCACACTGAACAATAGGGGAGGTGGCGCAGAGACTCACGAGAGAGAAGCCAGGGCTACCCCGGTAAGACAGACCCGCAGGGGAAGAGCAGTGGTGAGACCAGCCAGATTCCAAGACTTTGATATGAGCAGCGGACTGTAAGTTTTTGTTGTTCCATTGATTGGAAAAAAAGGGAGATATGTAGAGTTAGCGCTTTAGCTTACGCACGTCACGTGATGACACGACGTGCCTTCGGCCACCTTAGGGATGCGCGCGCATCCTCATTGAGAAGGCGCGAGTGTCGGAGCATGGGGGTTTTACCGGCTCGGCGCTCTCTGTAGTAAGAAACCGAAATAAACAGTGTATCAACCCAGATGGTGTCCTGTCATAATTGGGAGGCAATACACATCATTACAGCCACGCAAATGTTTCTACACTAGGCAGGCATCCATCACACTAAATGGGAGCTTTCTTCTCTCTTTATCGGCGCAGGGCCCCGGTAGGCTTTCACCTCTGGCCCTCCTCGCACGTCCTCAGCAATTTCCTCCCGCGGCCTCCGGTATTTAACTAACTCTCCGGGCGGGGCTGCCTCTGCTCTTCATTCGTTGCAGGGACACTGTATGGAGAGAACCGCTGCACTCCAGGTAATTCAACCGCGCCACACTGGCCTCTCTTTTTAATGCCCTAATCCTTTGACCGCCTTGGCGTGTCAGATAGACTAAGCACTTGACCTTTGATCAATAGATCGCCGATCGAAATTACCCGTGAACACACACGGACGTCGACGGCGCTCTCAAAAACCTGCCCAGGCTTGATTCCTGGATCGCCGTAAGGTATGTCTGCTTAATACTATTTACTCACGCACATGCAACCTCGATGCTGAGCAAATATTTAAGGCCCCCCTTTTTCCTTCCCAGACTGATTATCCCATTGATGGTTATTCGAGGGCCCTAATTGAACCTCTGCATTTGTTGGATCTACACCATGGCTTCGCACCCAACGAGAGGCTAAGCCCCCTTCTTAACCTTGCACACTAGTGTTTGATGTGCATCCCCACAGACAGTTACAGACCTGACCACCGTTTTTATTCCCATTAGGTGACCCACCCACCCACATCTAGGTTGCCCCAGAACACCCCTGTCCTGAAGAAGATCCGCACGGCCGAGGCTGTAATCAACCTTGCGCCCCAAGTCGGATCGAAACGTTGACGCCCTTACATAAGCCTAGACTTGCCTTTTGTGTCTCCTACCGTGCAAATTTTGAATATTACTTCACACAAGACTTATATTGTGTATAAATTCAAGTGGAGCTAGGCTGTGCATGACGGTGAATGATAACCGATCATAGTGCTGTTTTGGAAATAATACGTATCTCTGTTTTATCCTACGTCTCTTAATTGTCCTTCCTTCTCTTCACCGAACACACTTCATTCTATGTAGCACGTTCCTTCTTTAGGAGCAACCTCTTACTCAACCAAATTGATGTTGCATTATCTTGTACACTAACAAAAACCTGTTCATTAAATTAGTTAATATACTATCTTGGTCTGGCCTGTCTGTCTAGTCTCGTGTACAACTGAGTTTCATGATAATATTGAGTTTGGCTCTCAGAAGGTTGCCTCTAGTTGTGTTTCAAGGCTCCTGTCTAAATATAAAAATGAAATTAAATATACTTTGACCAAATGCTTTTTGTAAATTAGGTTCTAGGACCACTGTATTTTGTATCGTATAGTGCCCAGGTCCAGGACTAACCTTGGGTATACCCCATTTTTTAAAATGTCCTTTGGAAAGCTAGGTAGAGAGCTGGAATGTGTTCCACAAGTATTGACTGTGGAATGATGTTCATTATTCACCATCAATACATCATGTTGGTGTCTTTCAACCTTTTGCCACACATTTTGCATAGGAAGATTTGTAACAACTGAAAACCTCATTTTTTTTGTTATTGTGTCTTATTTCTTACAGTTGCAACAGGGGTGTGAGTGTGCCCTGGGTACAGCTTCTAATTGGGTCGAGGCGGTTCTCCAAGTTGGACCTTCGATCTGGCTATCATCAGATACTGCTGCACCCTGATTCTCACTCCATAACTACCTTCTCCACACATGTAGGTCTTTGGCGGTACACCTATTTCACGTTCGGCATCTCAAGTTCGGTCAAGGACTTTTAGCACATTACCAAAGAGGTGTTACATGGTCTACCGGGAGTTTTGAATGTGAGTGATAATATTCTTGGTGCATGTCCCAACACTTGGTAGCCATTTCACTCACCTCAGTCCGGTGTTCGCCAGGCTGAAAGAACCTGATTTAGCTCCCCACCGATAGAAGTGTGAGTTTTTGAAGAGCAACATACTTTTTTCAGTTTCAGTTTCAGATCTTTATTCTGATGCATTTTATCCATAAAAGCACAGATCATCATAGTAAAAAGGGGAAATATTTTTTAGCTACCAGACCTGGAAAAAGTGAAAGACATTCGAGATGCCCCAGCTCCCATGCCTTTGTTAGGTGTCCTCAGTTTTCTTGGCATAGTGACTTACTGCGGGCATTTCACGAGTGATCCAGATATCTACGTTCCAGAAAACACAATCCATCCCCGCATAACTCCCCGATTGCCCCAAGCTAATGGAGAAGTGGAACATTTTGTAAGGACATTAACAAAAGCCACCCAAATTGCTGTCACAGAAGCCAAGAATGTAGAATTTGCCATCTACAATTTTCTACAGGAATATCAGCTCACGCCTCACCCCACCACTGGTATTAACCCAAGCAAATTGTGCGTTTGGGCAAACTTTAACAGACACCATTACCCATCATCCCCTGCGGGACGACCATCCAAATCCCCCAAGCCACTCTGACTCCAAAGAGCCTGTAACAACAAGTATTCCTCACGATGACGACGCTCTAAGCACCGCATTCTCTGTATTGGAGATAGGGTCCAAGTCAAAGATTGACACCCATGCAGAAAGTTCCACCTACCTTATGAATCTGCCCCATGGACAATCACCGACATTAAAGGTACAATGGTAACTGCCAGGAGAGGGACAGACACGGTCACCCTGAAAGTATCTCAATATAAAAGAGCACCTTGGCTACATGATAGTATCAGAGGGTGATACCCTGGACTAGGCGCCTGTGAGTAATCCGCCCAGGGGAGGCTGCTGACAATCACACCAATGACACCCAGTGTCTGACAGGTCAACCCTGACCCAGCCAACCCTGTCGCCTCCAGCCATAGTGCCTTCTCCAAGAGAGCAGAGCCTTGATGAGTTCAGGCTCCTAGAGACCAATGAGGAATCAAATCAAAGTAGCGGCAGAGGGAGATACCACCTGAGATCCAAACCCAATCCATTGTGACCTTAAGCAGACTTTTGAGATTGACTGAAAAGTGTGAATCAGTGCTGCCAATTCAGGACTTGGGCATATACCTATGCCAGCCTGCAGTTCTAGTTCCTCGAGCTTACTGACTCTGTGTCATGTGTATTCTGTTTTGTTGCATTTCATTGTTTTTCAATTCTATGGCGATGGAGGGATGTAGTGGTGCATCAGTGTGCAAGCAACATAATATGAGATACGTGCGGGAGAGGGATTTTAGATGATCATCTGAGGGCATGCGTTCAATGGTTTGTCTTGACATCAACCTCAGGAAGGTAAAAAAAGTAACCTGCAAAGACAGATGTGGTTAGTTTGGCGGCCACAAGTTATGAGTCAATTGGGGTTTGTGTCTCCTTATTAGATTCACCATAGGGTCGTCTGGCACCACCCCCTTCGGAGCCATCAGCAGAAAACTTCCATGGGGCTAACTATCTCACAGTCTGTCTTCACTTGACGTGAGGTGAAGAGGTTTGAGAGGAGCCACTGAAAACAAACCTGCTAATTCATGTAGAGGCACTAAGACAGTGGACGGTGCAGTGCAGATCACCACCCATAGAGTTAGAAGCCCCATTTAGGTCACACTGTGGGACCACACTTGACCCTCAAAGGATTTGAATAATGGGGTTGGGAGTTAAGGAAAGGATGTGGACCGAGTATTGATGTGCATTAACTAGAAGCAAGAGAGGCAGTGGCATAGGGGGCAAGTAAAAACATTTTGGAAAGGACGGGAAGGGCTTGGAAAAGTTGTGGGGGTTGGAAGTGGATGTGAGTTGGTTGTTGGGGGATGATGGGGTAACAGGGAGCATTAAGGAGGAGGTGGTTGAGATTTTGGATATGTAATTGTGAGGCAGAAAGATTTATAGGTATTGTTATGTGTTAGCTTATGGACCTGTCGAATTTAAGCAGCCTTTTGCACTCTGGTGGTGACATGGTCTGTGGAGGCGGAATGTTGCAAAGCGAGGTAAACAAAGCCATACAACGGTGCCATTTTTTTTTTTTTATTAAGTTGTTCTTTCTGCTGCAATGTTCGTAGGACAGTGTCTTGCTGCGGACCCTGGTGAAAAGCTTCGAGCGGGTCTCCTCAGTTGAACAAACCTGAACGTGGTTCGCAATAAACTGGATGAAAATATGAGGTCAGGGTGTCTACATGCTGCAGACAAAACATAGTGGGAAGCTGACACAGCGCGCGCGAGGAAACCGAAGCTGTAAAAAACCATCTTCACTGGATGCCAAAAAGCAGGGCGGTGAGTGAAACCAACTGAAGGCCTGTAAGACGAGAAACAAATATTCAAATGAATGAGCAAATGAGAAACACAGACCTCAGCACAGGGGGGAGGTGAGAACTAACATCCAATAGACAGCTAAGACAAGCAAAATGAGCCGTAGTTTAAACATAAACCAGGCATACGTGTGCGATATATGTATATAAATGTATAAGGAAGAGCACATTCTTTCGTGGGGAAAAAGTGCTGCGGTTTGGATGGAATGCCAAAGAGCCTTATGACACCTAACCACAACTCGACAAATATTCATCACGTGCAAGGCAAGCCTCCTAGCGGTGCACGGTTGACCGTGTGGTTTGCAGCAAATGTAGAAATCAGCTGTGTCCAGGGCAAGCATAGCAAACCGCTGATTTTCAATAAACGAAGATCACAATCAAATCTTCAGCAGCTGAGGGGATTCCTCTGCATGAGATCCCACGGGGCGGGGCTGTCTTTCCTTCTGGGCCATGAAGTGTACATTGGTTCATGCTTGGTTGACCTGAGTTTAGAGCACTTCGGCATGGATTTGCCTCCTTCTACCGGAAACATGTATTTTTCCGTTTTAATTTTGTTCTCGAAGAAAAGCAAAGAATATGGATTACAGTGTGTTTGGTGTGAAATATTGTCTGCCAGACAAACGTCTTTACCGTTAACAGACAGCACGAGTGACATCATTTTATTTCCGCATATATCAGGATGTAGATATTGGCTTAGTAATCTGTCCAGGGAGAAACTGTGTTTAATAATGAGATAGGTGCGAAACAAAAATGAAATGTAGGTGTTGATATTAACTACTAAAAAAGAGATGACTCAGACAGATGTTCGGTCTAAGGTCCAAGGATAATGACAGATATGGCACCACCGAGATTTGCCCCAATCAGCAATCATCACCTCCCTCCTGATTCGTAATTATCACAAGTGTTCTCTCACAGCCTCTTTCAACAGACCATAGCCTACAAAGACAGCTGGGTGGAGAAAGAACCTTGCAATTGGTCTCTGGCCAGTATGCAGTCGATAATGAGGAACGCAGAGGTGGAATAAAGCCGGAGAGTGGACCTACTTCACCTCCGGACTGGGTACCATATGCCTTCTCTTGTAAATACCGTTGTTGTCACACTTGTGGGAGCAAAATAACACACTGTATCCTAAAATTCAAGACACCCCAAAATTGACCTAAATCAGTGTTTCCAAATTTCACTGGATTGGAGACGATGTTGAATCTCAATTTTATGAGACGATGTGTCCCCACCTTGAGACATCTCCCCAAAAGTTCAGGATTAGGAAAATACAATGCATTAAATAATTCCCAAATTTAAATCGATTGGGTCCACTCAATACTTGTGTTCAAGATCAGAAAAAAGTTAAAGAATTGAATACAAAATTCAAAAGTAAAGCGATGCAGAGTTAATGCCATGAAGACTTTCAATGCAGAATTATAAAGAGTATGCAAAACCCAGAACTTATTCTGCATTCTAAATGGGCACCAAAATAAGTACAAAAATGGACTAGACACCTAGCAGCATCTAAGTCTCCAGGAAACTCTTCTGGCTCACCAGCAAAATCAAAGGTTTGTACACCTTATTCTTCATATTAAATCAAAATTCCTGCAGGTTCATCATGGTGTGAGCAAATTTATAATTTCTTCAGCAAATCACAGCACATACAAACGGACATATTGTCATAACACACAAGCAGTAACCCTTTCGACAGGCTACGACGAGGGAAAGTTTACTTCCAGCAACTCGTCTGCACCCCTTGTTCCAAATGAAGGACCACAACATGCCATGCAGGGTATGGAATGTGGAGTGTGGGATATATACTGACAGGCTATGGAAGAAGTAAAGGAGTCAAGGGAGCATCACCATCTTAGCACGAGAGACACCTCCCTGTAACATATGTGGCAGTGTGCCCCAGAAGGCAATCTGAGGCCACAGAGAGGCGACTGCCCTGGTAAGAGTATCATCTAGTATGTCTTTTGTGTTGTACTACATTCCTATTTCAAGATAACAGAATGCGGACAGCTCCCATCATACCTGATGTGGTCCCATCATGAGGCACTGCGGTGGGCATGCTGGGCTCACAGGGAACAGGCAGGTCTTGCTCCAATACTCTGTAGAGTCTATGTAGGTTGAGGATGATTGAGCGATTGGGAATAAAGCCATTCTGATCAGTGCGTACTAGGAGGTGTATATATATCTCAATAGGAGGCTAGCTATGATTTTACTGAGAATCTTATAATCCATGGCTAACTTCGGCAGGGGGCAATATGATGTCATCTCAAGAGGATCTTTGTCAGGTCTTAGTAGTGAGATTATGAGGGACTCACGAAGCGTCCACAGTAACTTCCCCTCTTCCAAGGCGGTCTGATATACCTCCAATAACTTGGAGATCAGGATACCCTCATAAGCTTTATAAAGCTTGGCCGGGAGACAATCCAGGCCAGGGGATTTACGGGTAGCTAGACCGCATATAGCTTCCTATATTTCCTGTTCCGTTATGGGTTGCTGCAGTTCCTCCTGGGTGGCACAATCAATGGATGTTAGCTCAAGGATCTCAAATAAAGTGCCTATATGGAAATTTCTGGCAAGGGGGGGTCATATCATGCTTTGTAGTATGACGTGAATGTGTCATGTATGTCCAATTGGTCAGTGACCGTACTGATCAGGGATTGTCAGATCGCAGTAATCGGTGCCGGCGGGTTTGTACTGTGCAGGAGCCAGTCCAAAAGGCAGTCGACATTATCTCCTTCAGCATGCATCTTGGCCTGGTATGCTCTGAAATCGAATCTTTGCAGCTGGGCCACCATCTGTGCATGCCAAGGTCCGGACTACGTACTCTCCATTCGTTACTTGTGCATGAATAGGAGGATGACAAAGAATCTGGTCCAGGTGGACATGTAGATCATGTGGTGGGGAATAATATAAATAATCCCTCTCACCAGGTGCAATGTATGTCAGGAATCTATGAGGGACCAATGAGCTATCCATTGTAGCAATTCCATCTCAGACGTCATCACGGGGAAAGTTGGTAGTGGGGGGTGGGAGTGATCCAGGTCAGGGCCCAACAAGCTACTGAAATCCCCTCCGATAAGCCAGGGGATATGTTCCCATCTTGCTAACAGAATTGTTAGATGAGATAAAAAAAAAGGCTGTTGCTCTCCGTTTGGCACATATATGCTACCCAGCAGTAGCGGACACCCATCAAAGTGACCCTCCACAAATACAGATCGCCCTTCTGGGACTATCTCCATTGTCAGTGGTTTGAAGGGGACCGCTGGGCGTATCTGTATTAACGCCCCGCCAGCAAAGCCAGAGTATGTGGTACTAAAGCACTGCCCCTGCCACATCCTTCGGAGAAGGACATACTCCACTCCTGCGAGGTGCGTCTCCTGCAGAAATGCAACATGAGCTGTGCATCTGTGCAAATATTGGTGAATTAGAAGCCTCTGACCCCAGTCCCCATATATTCCAGGAAAGTATATGGAGATTCATCATGGTGTAATGAAGAAGTGGGGCCTGAAGTCAGCCCTGTGTCCTGCATAAACAATAGGAACTGAATCCCTCCCAGGGTAATTGCCAACCGTCGGTCACCCAAACATTGAATACATAGACCAATATCATGGAAATTTCCCTAGTGAAACCTCATAGAAGCGAATACATAAACACCTATAGTTTGAGAAAGAGAACCAAGAAGTACTAGAGCTGTCTGTCCCTCCAGTTCTGTCCGACCCAATAGTTTCACAATAATTGTAAAGTTAATAGATCATTCCAATAAATGTGTTGGGATTAAGGGTCTCGCTAAGGGGGAAATCATGAGTCCTTTGACAGAGGCAAAACCAGCATGAAGTAACTTATGGTGTTTTGCCAAATCAAGAGATCTGCAGTTTACGGGGAAATGTTCTTCAATACAGTTGAGAAAATTACAAAAAACAATTTGATGGACAGAATGTAGATCAATGTCCTACATTCACCCCAGTACAAGGATCTGGGCCTAAATCCATCGTTTTTTGCACTCCACACCACCCTGGGTCAGATAATGGCTTTATGCAAATCAGCTATGACCCTGTGCCCCATGGGAACAGTCCAGTCCAAACTACAACAGCCATATCTTTCCCAGACCGGAATCAAGCATCCGAGGACATGACCGGTTTCGAGGTAACACCTCTCATCAGCCCGGCTAGCTTGACTCCAGTGGTGTGGAGGCTCTGGGACCCACGTCTGAGCTACCCCAGTACACTCAGGGAGAAAATTACAAAAAACAATTTGATGGACAGAATGTAGATCAATGTCTTACATTCACCCCAGTACAAGGATCTGGGCCTAAATCCGTCGTTTTTTGCACTCCACACCACCCTGGGTCAGATAATGGCTTTATGCAAATCAGCTCTGACCCTGTGCCCCATGGGAACAGTCCAGTCCGAACTACAACAGCCATATCTTTCCCAGACCGGAATCAAGTATCCGAGGACCTGACCGGTTTCGAGGTAACACCTCTCATCAGCCCGGCTAGCTTGACTCCAGTGGTGTGGAGGCTCTGGGACCCACGTCTGAGCTACCCCAGTACACTCAGGGAGAAAATTACAAAAAACAATTTGATGGACAGAATGTAGATCAATGTCTTACATTCACCCCAGTACAAGGATCTGGGCCTAAATCCATCGTGAATGTGTGACATTGCTCCACATTCGGTCCATCACCTGTTTTGTTTGCAATACCGCCATAAGTGCGCTGGGGATGCTCAGACGTGGGTCCCAGGCACTCCACACCACTGGAGTCAAGCTAGCCGGGCTGATGAGAGGTGTTACCTCGAAACCGGTCCGGTCCTCGGATGCTTGATTCCGTTCTGGGAAGGACATGGCTTTTGTAGTTCGGACTGGACTGTTCCCATGGGGCACAGGGTCAGAGCTGATTTGCATATCGCCATTGTCTAACCCAGGGTGGTGTGGAGTGCAAAAAAACGATGGATTTGGGCCCAGATCTTTTGACTGGGATGAATGTGTGACATTGATCCACATTCGGTCCATCACCTGTTTTGTTTGCAATACCGCCATAAGTGCGCTGGGGATGCTCAGACGTGGGTCCCAGGCACTCCACATCACTGGAGTCAAGCTAGCCGGGCTGATGAGAGGTGTTACCTCGAAACCGGTCCGGTCCTCGGATGCTTGATTCCGTTCTGGGAAGGACATGGCTTTTGTAGTTCGGACTGGACTGTTCCCATGGGGCACAGGGTCAGAGCTGATTTGCATATCGCCATTGTCTAACCCAGGGTGGTGTGGAGTGCAAAAAAACGATGGATTTGGGCCCAGATCTTTTGACTGGGATGAATGTGTGACATTGATCCACATTCGGTCCATCACCTGTTTTGTTTGCAATACCGCCATAAGTGCGCTGGGGATGCTCAGACGTGGGTCCCAGGCACTCCACACCACTGGAGTCAAGCTAGCCGGGCTGATGAGAGGTGTTACCTCGAAACCGGTCCGGTCCTCAGATGCTTGATTCCGTTCTGGGAAGGACATGGCTTTTTTAGTTCGGACTGGACTGTTCCCATGGGGCACAGAGTCGGAGCTGATTTGCATATCGCCATTGTCTAACCCAGGGTGGTGTGGAGTGCAAAAAAACGATGGATTTGGGCCCAGATCTTTTGACTGGGATGAATGTGTGACATTGATCCACATTCGGTCCATCACCTCTTTTGTTTGCAATACCGCCAAAGGCGCGCTGGGGATGCTCAGACGTGGGTCCCAGGCACTCCACACCACTGGAGTCAAGCTAGCCGGGCTGATGAGAGGTGTTACCTCGAAACCAGTCCGGTCCTCGGATGCTTGATTCCGTTCTGGGAAGGACATGGCTTTTGTAGTTCGGACTGGACTGTTCCCATGGGGCACAGGGTCAGAGCTGATTTGCATATCGCCATTGTCTAACCCAGGGTGGTGTGGAGTGCAAAAAAACGATGGATTTGGGCCCAGATCTTTTGACTGGGATGAATGTGTGACATTGATCCACATTCGGTCCATCACCTGTTTTGTTTGCAATACCGCCATAAGTGCGCTGGGGATGCTCAGACGTGGGTCCCAGGCACTCCACACCACTGGAGTCAAGCTAGCCGGGCTGATGAGAGATGTTACCTCGAAACCGGTCCGGTCCTCGGATGCTTGATTCCGTTCTGGGAAGGACATGGCTTTTGTAGTTCGGACTGGACTGTTCCCATGGGGCACAGGGTCAGAGCTGATTTGCATATCGCCATTGTCTAACCCAGGGTGGTGTGGAGTGCAAAAAAACGATGGATTTGGGCCCAGATCTTTTGACTGGGATGAATGTGTGACATTGATCCACATTCGGTCCATCACCTGTTTTGTTTGCAATACCGCCATAAGTGCGCTGGGGATGCTCAGACGTGGGTCCCAGGCACTCCACACCACTGGAGTCAAGCTAGCCGGGCTGATGAGAGGTGTTACCTCGAAACCGGTCCGGTCCTCGGATGCTTGATTCCGTTCTGGGAAGGACATGGCTTTTTTAGTTCAGACTGGACTGTTCCCATGGGGCACAGAGTCGG
The DNA here is from genome assembly GCF_964263255.1 of Lissotriton vulgaris. Taxonomy (NCBI): domain Eukaryota; kingdom Metazoa; phylum Chordata; class Amphibia; order Caudata; family Salamandridae; genus Lissotriton; species Lissotriton vulgaris. The sequence continues at coordinate 62,661 of NW_028245320.1, forward strand.
AGCTGATTTGCATATCGCCATTGTCTAACCCAGGGTGGTGTGGAGTGCAAAAAAACGATGGATTTGGGCCCAGATCTTTTGACTGGGATGAATGTGTGACATTGATCCACATTCGGTCCATCACCTCTTTTGTTTGCAATACCGCCAAAGGCGCGCTGGGGATGCTCAGACGTGGGTCCCAGGCACTCCACACCACTGGAGTCAAGCTAGCCGGGCTGATGAGAGGTGTTACCTCGAAACCAGTCCGGTCCTCGGATGCTTGATTCCGTTCTGGGAAGGACATGGCTTTTGTAGTTCGGACTGGACTGTTCCCATGGGGCACAGGGTCAGAGCATCCACATTCGGTCCATCACCTGTTTTGTTTGCAGTACCGCCATAAGTGCGCTGGGGATGCTCAGACTTGGGTCCCAGGCACTCCACACCACTGGAGTCAAGCTAACCGGGCTGATGAGAGGTGTTACCTCGAAACCGGTCCGGTCCTCGGATGCTTGATTCCGTTCTGGGAAGGACATGGCTTTTGTAGTTCGGACTGGACTGTTCCCATGGGGCACAGGGTCAGAGCTGATTTGCATATCGCCATTGTCTAACCCAGGGTGGTGTGGAGTGCAAAAAAAAAACCGATGGATTTGGGCCCAGATCTTTTGACTGGGATGAATGTGTGACATTGATCCACATTCGGTCCATCACCTGTTTTGTTTGCAATACCGCCATAAGTGCGCTGGGGATGCTCAGACGTGGGTCCCAGGCACTCCACACCACTGGAGTCAAGCTAGCCGGGCTGATGAGAGGTGTTACCTCGAAACCAGTCCGGTCCTCGGATGCTTGATTCCGTTCTGGGAAGGACATGGCTTTTGTAGTTCGGACTGGACTGTTCCCATGGGGCACAGGGTCAGAGCTGATTTGCATATCGCCATTGTCTAACCCAGGGTGGTGTGGAGTGCAAAAAAACGATGGATTTGGGCCCAGATCTTTTGACTGGGATGAATGTGTGACATTGATCCACATTCGGTCCATCACCTGTTTTGTTTGCAATACCGCCATAAGTGCTCTGGGGATGCTCAGACGTGGGTCCCAGGCACTCCACACCACTGGAGTCAAGCTAGCCGGGCTGATGAGAGGTGTTACCTCGAAACCGGTCCGGTCCTCGGATGCTTGATTCCGTTCTGGGAAGGACATGGCTTTTATAGTTCGGACTGGACTGTTCCCATGGGGCACAGGGTCAGAGCTGATTTGCATATCGCCATTGTCTAACCCAGGGTGGTGTGGAGTGCAAAAAAACGATGGATTTGGGCCCAGATCTTTTGACTGGGATGAATGTGTGACATTGATCCACATTCGGTCCATCACCTGTTTTGTTTGCAATACCGCCATAAGTGCGCTGGGGATGCTCAGACGTGGGTCCCAGGCACTCCACACCACTGGAGTCAAGCTAGCCGGGCTGATGAGAGGTGTCACCTCGAAACCGGTCCGGTCCTCGGATGCTTGATTCCGTTCTGGGAAGGACATGGCTTTTGTAGTTCGGACTGGACTGTTCCCATGGGGCACAGGGTCAGAGCTGATTTGCATATCGCCATTGTCTAACCCAGGGTGGTGTGGAGTGCAAAAAAACGATGGATTTGGGCCCAGATCTTTTGACTGGGATGAATGTGTGACATTGATCCACATTCGGTCCATCACCTGTTTTGTTTGCAATACCGCCATAAGTGCGCTGGGGATGCTCAGACGTGGGTCCCAGGCACTCCACACCACTGGAGTCAAGCTAGCCGGGCTGATGAGAGGTGTCACCTCGAAACCGGTCCGGTCCTCGGATGCTTGATTCCGTTCTGGGAAGGACATGGCTTTTGTAGTTCGGACTGGACTGTTCCCATGGGGCACAGGGTCAGAGCTGATTTGCATATCGCCATTGTCTAACCCAGGGTGGTGTGGAGTGCAAAAAAACGATGGATTTGGGCCCAGATCTTTTGACTGGGATGAATGTGTGACATTGATCCACATTCGGTCCATCACCTGTTTTGTTTGCAATACCGCCATAAGTGCGCTGGGGATGCTCAGACGTGGGTCCCAGGAACTCCACACCACTGGAGTCAAGCTAGCCGGGCTGATGAGAGGTGTTACCTCGAAACCGGTCCGGTCCTCGGATGCTTGATTCCGTTCTGGGAAGGACATGGCTTTTGTAGTTCGGACTGGACTGTTCCCATGGGGCACAGGGTCAGAGCTGATTTGCATATCGCCATTGTCTAACCCAGGGTGGTGTGGAGTGCAAAAAAACGATGGATTTGGGTCCAGATCTTTTGACTGGGATGAATGTGTGACATTGATCCACATTCGGTCCATCACCTGTTTTGTTTGCAATACCGCCATAAGTGCGCTGGGGATGCTCAGACGTGGGTCCCAGGCACTCCACACCACTGGAGTAAAGCCAGCCGGGCTGATGAGAGGTGTTACCTCGAAACCGGTCCGGTCCTCGGATGCTTGATTCCGTTCTGGGAAGGACATGGCTTTTGTAGTTCGGACTGGACTGGTTCCATGGGGCACAGGGTCAGAGCTGATTTGCAAATCGCCATTGTCTAACCCAGGGTGGTGTGGAGTGCAAAAAAACAATGGATTTGGGCCCAGATCTTTTGACTGGGATGAATGTGTGACATTGATCCACATTCGGTCCATCACCTGTTTTGTTTGCAATACCGCCATAAGTGCGCTGGGGATGCTCAGACGTGGGTCCCAGGCACTCCACACCACTGGAGTCAAGCTAGCCGGGCTGATGAGAGATGTTACCTCGAAACCGGTCCGGTCCTCGGATGCTTGATTCCGTTCTGGGAAGGACATGGCTTTTGTAGTTCGGACTGGACTGTTCCCATGGGGCACAGGGTCAGAGCTGATTTGCATATCGCCATTGTCTAACCCAGGGTGGTGTGGAGTGCAAAAAAATGATGGATTTGGGCCCAGATCTTTTGACTGGGATGAATGTGTGACATTGATCCACATTCGGTCCATCACCTGTTTTGTTTGCAATACCGCCATAAGTGCGCTGGGGATGCTCAGACGTGGGTCCCAGGCACTCCACACCACTGGAGTCAAGCTAGCCGGGCTGATGAGAGGTGTTACCTCGAAACCGGTCCGGTCCTCGGATGCTTGATTCCGTTCTGGGAAGGACATGGCTTTTTTAGTTCGGACTGGACTGTTCCCATGGGGCACAGGGTCAGAGCTGATTTGCATATCGCCATTGTCTAACCCAGGGTGGTGTGGAGTGCAAAAAAACGATGGATTTGGGCCCAGATCTTTTGACTGGGATGAATGTGTGACATTGATCCACATTCGGTCCATCACCTCTTTTGTTTGCAATACCGCCAAAGGCGCGCTGGGGATGCTCAGACGTGGGTCCCAGGCACTCCACACCACTGGAGTCAAGCTAGCCGGGCTGATGAGAGGTGTTACCTCGAAACCGGTCCGGTCCTCGGATGCTTGATTCCGTTCTGGGAAGGACATGGCTTTTGTAGTTCGGACTGGACTGTTCCCTTGGGGCACAGGGTCAGAGCTGATTTGCATATCGCCATTGTCTAACCCAGGGTGGTGTGGAGTGCAAAAAAACGATGGATTTGGGCCCAGATCTTTTGACTGGGATGAATGTGTGACATTGATCCACATTCGGTCCATCACCTGTTTTGTTTGCAATACCGCCATAAGTGCGCTGGGGATGCTCAGACGTGGGTCCCAGGCACTCCACACCACTGGAGTCAAGCTAGCCGGGCTGATGAGAGGTGTTACCTCGAAACCGGTCCGGTCCTCGGATGCTTGATTCCGTTCTGGGAAGGACATGGCTTTTGTAGTTCAGACTGGACTGTTCCCATGGGGCACAGGGTCAGAGCTGATTTGCATATCACCATTGTCTAACCCAGGGTGGTGTGGAGTGCAAAAAAACGATGGATTTGGGCCCAGATCTTTTGACTGGGATGAATGTGTGACATTGATCCACATTCGGTCCATCACCTGTTTTGTTTGCAATACCGCCATAAGTGCGCTGGGGATGCTCAGACGTGGGTCCCAGGCACTCCACACCACTGGAGTCAAGCTAGCCGGGCTGATGAGAGGTGTTACCTCGAAACCGGTCCGGTCCTCGGATGCTTGATTCCGTTCTGGGAAGGACATGGCTTTTGTAGTTCGGACTGGACTGTTCCCATGGGGCACAGGGTCAGAGCTGATTTGCATATCGCCATTGTCTAACCCAGGGTGGTGTGGAGTGCAAAAAAACGATGGATTTGGGCCCAGATCTTTTGACTGGGATGAATGTGTGACATTGATCCACATTCGGTCCATCACCTGTTTTGTTTGCAATACCGCCATAAGTGCGCTGGGGATGCTCAGACGTGGGTCCCAGGCACTCCACACCACTGGAGTCAAGCTAGCCGGGCTGATGAGAAGTGTTACCTCGAAACCGGTCCGGTCCTCGGATGCTTGATTCCGTTCTGGGAAGGACATGGCTTTTGTAGTTCGGACTGGACTGTTCCCATGGGGCACAGGGTCAGAGCTGATTTGCATATCGCCATTGTCTAACCCAGGGTGGTGTGGAGTGCAAAAAAACGATGGATTTGGGCCCAGATCTTTTGACTGGGATGAATGTGTGACATTGATCCACATTCGGTCCATCACCTGTTTTGTTTGCAATACCGCCATAAGTGCGCTGGGGATGCTCAGACGTGGGTCCCAGGCACTCCACACCACTGGAGTCAAGCTAGCTGGGCTGAGAGAGGTGTTACCTCGAAACTGGTCCGGTCCTCGGATGCTTGATTCCGTTCTGGGAAGGACATGGCTTTTGTAGTTCGGACTGGACTGTTCCCATGGGGAACAGGGTCAGAGCTGATTTGCATATCGCCATTGTCTAACCCAGGGTGGTGTGGAGTGCAAAAAAACGATGGATTTGGGCCCAGATCTTTTGACTGGGATGAATGTGTGACATTGATCCACATTCGGTCCATCACCTGTTTTGTTTGCAATACCGCCATAAGTGCGCTGGGGATGCTCAGACGTGGGTCCCAGGCACTCCACATCACTGGAGTCAAGCTAGCCGGGCTGATGAGAGGTGTTACCTCGAAACCGGTCCGGTCCTCGGATGCTTGATTCCGTTCTGGGAAGGACATGGCTTTTGTCGTTCGGACTGGACTGTTTCCATGGGGCACAGGGTCAGAGCTGATTTGCATATCGCCATTGTCTAACCCAGGGTGGTGTGGAGTGCAAAAAAACGATGGATTTGGGCCCAGATCTTTTGACTGGGATGAATGTGTGACATTGATCCACATTCGGTCCATCACCTGTTTTGTTTGCAATACCGCCATAAGTGCGCTGGGGATGCTCAGACGTGGGTCCCAGGCACTCCACACCACTGGAGTCAAGCTAGCCGGGCTGATGAGAGGTGTTACCTCGAAACCGGTCCGGTCCTCGGATGCTTGATTCCGTTCTGGGAAGGACATGGCTTTCGTAGTTCGGACTGGACTGTTCCCATGGGGCACAGGGTCAGAGATGATTTGCATATCGCCATTGTCTAACCCAGGGTGGTGAGGAGTGCAAAAAAACGATGGATTTGGGCCCTGATCTTTTGACTGGGATGAATGTGTGACATTGATCCACATTCGGTCCATCACCTGTTTTGTTTGCAATACCGCCATAAGTGCGCTGGGGATGCTCAGACGTGGGTCCCAGTCACTCCACATCACTGGAGTCAAGCTAGCCGGGCTGATGAGAGGTGTTACCTCGAAACCGGTCCGGTCCTCGGATGCTTGATTCTGTTCTGGGAAGGACATGGCTTTTCTAGTTCGGACTGGACTGTTCCCATGGGGCACAGGGTCAGAGCTGATTTGCATATCGCCATTGTCTAACCCAGGGTGGTGTGGAGTGCAAAAAAACGATGGATTTGGGCCCAGATCTTTTGACTGGGATGAATGTGTGACATTGATCCACATTCGGTCCATCACCTGTTTTGTTTGCAATACCGCCATAAGTGCGCTGGGGATGCTCAGACGTGGGTCCCAGGCACTCCACACCACTGGAGTCAAGCTAGCCGGGCTGATGAGAGGTGTCACCTCGAAACCGGTCCGGTCCTCGGATGCTTGATTCCGTTCTGGGAAGGACATGGCTTTTGTAGTTCGGACTGGACTGTTCCCATGGGGCACAGGGTCAGAGCTGATTTGCATATCGCCATTGTCTAACCCAGGGTGGTGTGGAGTGCAAAAAAACGATGGATTTGGGCCCAGATCTTTTGACTGGGATGAATGTGTGACATTGATCCACATTCGGTCCATCACCTGTTTTGTTTGCAATACCGCCATAAGTGCGCTGGGGATGCTCAGACGTGGGTCCCAGGCACTCCACACCACTGGAGTCAAGCTAGCCGGGCTGATGAGAGGTGTTACCTCGAAACCGGTCCGGTCCTCGGATGCTTGATTCCGTTCTGGGAAGGACATGGCTTTTGTAGTTCAGACTGGACTGTTCCCATGGGGCACAGGGTCAGAGCTGATTTGCATATCGCCATTGTCTAACCCAGGGTGGTGTGGAGTGCAAAAAAATGATGGATTTGGGCCCAGATCTTTTGACTGGGATGAATGTGTGACATTGATCCACATTCGGTCCATCACCTGTTTTGTTTGCAATACCGCCATAAGTGCGCTGGGGATGCTCAGACGTGGGTCCCTGGCACTCCACACCACTGGAGTCAAGCTAGCCGGGCTGATGAGAGGTGTTACCTCGAAACCGGTCCGGTCCTCGGATGCTTGATTCCGTTCTGGGAAGGACATGGCTTTTGTAGTTCGGACTGGACTGTTCCCATGGGGCACAGGGTCAGAGCTGATTTGCATATCGCCATTGTCTAACCCAGGGTGGTGTGGAGTGCAAAAAAACGATGGATTTGGGCCCAGATCTTTTGACTGGGATGAATGTGTGACATTGATCCACATTCGGTCCATCACCTGTTTTGTTTGCAATACCGCCATAAGTGCGCTGGGGATGCTCAGACGTGGGTCCCAGGCACTCCACACCACTGGAGTCAAGCTAGCCGGGCTGATGAGAGGTGTTACCTCGAAACCGGTCCGGTCCTCGGATGCTTGATTCCGTTCTGGGAAGGACATGGCTTTTGTAGTTCGGACTGGACTGTTCCCATGGGGCACAGGGTCAGAGCTGATTTGCATATCGCCATTGTCTAACCCAGGGTGGTGTGGAGTGCAAAAAAAGGATGGATTTGGGCCCAGATCTTTTGACTGGGATGAATGTGTGACATTGATCCACATTCGGTCCATCACCTGTTTTGTTTGCAATACCGCCATAAGTGCGCTGGGGATGCTCAGACGTGGGTCCCAGGCACTCCACACCACTGGAGTCAAGCTAGCCGGGCTGATGAGAGGTGTTACCTCGAAACCGGTCCGGTCCTCGGATGCTTGATTCCGTTCTGGGAAGGACATGGCTTTTGTAGTTTGGACTGGACTGTTCCCATAGGGCACAGGGTCAGAGCTGATTTGCATATCGCCATTGTCTAACCCAGGGTGGTGTGGAGTGCAAAAAAACGATGGATTTGGGCCCAGATCTTTTGACTGGGATGAATGTGTGACATTGATCCACATTCGGTCCATCACCTGTTTTGTTTGCAATACCGCCATAAGTGCGCTGGGGATGCTCAGACGTGGGTCCCAGGCACTCCACACCACTGGAGTCAAGCTAGCCGGGCTGAGAGAGGTGTTACCTCGAAACCGGTCCGGTCCTCGGATGCTTGATTCCGTTCTGGGAAGGACATGGCTTTTGTAGTTCGGACTGGACTGTTCCCATGGGGCACAGGGTCAGAGCTGATTTGCATATCGCCATTGTCTAACCCAGGGTGGTGTGGAGTGCAAAAAAACGATGGATTTGGGCCCAGATCTTTTGACTGGGATGAATGTGTGACATTGATCCACATTCGGTCCATCACCTGTTTTGTTTGCAATACCGCCATAAGTGCGCTGGGGATGCTCAGACGTGGGTCCCAGGCACTCCACATCACTGGAGTCAAGCTAGCCGGGCTGATGAGAGGTGTTACCTCGAAACCGGTCCGGTCCTCGGATGCTTGATTCCGTTCTGGGAAGGACATGGCTTTTGTAGTTCGGACTGGACTGTTCCCATGGGGCACAGGGTCAGAGCTGATTTGCATATCGCCATTGTCTAACCCAGGGTGGTGTGGAGTGCAAAAAAACGATGGATTTGGGCCCAGATCTTTTGACTGGGATGAATGTGTGACATTGATCCACATTCGGTCCATCACCTGTTTTGTTTGCAATACCGCCATAAGTGCGCTGGGGATGCTCAGACGTGGGTCCCAGGCACTCCACACCACTGGAGTCAAGCTAGCCGGGCTGATGAGAGGTGTTACCTCGAAACCGGTCCGGTCCTCGGATGCTTGATTCCGTTCTGGGAAGGACATGGCTTTTGTAGTTCGGACTGGACTGTTCCCATGGGGCACAGGGTCAGAGCTGATTTGCATATCGCCATTGTCTAACCCAGGGTGGTGTGGAGTGCAAAAAAACGATGGATTTGGGCCCAGATCTTTTGACTGGGATGAATGTGTGACATTGATCCACATTCGGTCCATCACCTGTTTTGTTTGCAATACCGCCATAAGTGCGCTGGGGATGCTCAGACGTGGGTCCCAGGCACTCCACATCACTGGAGTCAAGCTAGCCGGGCTGATGAGAGGTGTTACCTCGAAACCGGTCCGGTCCTCGGATGCTTGATTCCGTTCTGGGAAGGACATGGCTTTTGTAGTTCGGACTGGACTGTTCCCATGGGGCACAGGGTCAGAGCTGATTTGCATATCGCCATTGTCTAACCCAGGGTGGTGTGGAGTGCAAAAAAAACGATGGATTTGGGCCCAGATCTTTTGACTGGGATGAATGTGTGACATTGATCCACATTCGGTCCATCACCTGTTTTGTTTGCAATACCGCCATAAGTGCGCTGGGGATGCTCAGACGTGGGTCCCAGGCACTCCACACCACTGGAGTCAAGCTAGCAGGGCTGATGAGAGGTGTTACCTCGAAACCGATCCGGTCCTCGGATGCTTGATTCTGTTCTGGGAAGGACATGGCTTTTGTAGTTCGGACTGGACTGTTCCCATGGGGCACAGGGTCAGAGCTGATTTGCATATCGCCATTGTCTAACCCAGGGTGGTGTGGAGTGCAAAAAAACGATGGATTTGGGCCCAGATCTTTTGACTGGGATGAATGTGTGACATTGATCCACATTCGGTCCATCACCTGTTTTGTTTGCAATACCGCCATAAGTGCGCTGGGGATGCTCAGACGTGGGTCCCAGGCACTCCACACCACTGGAGTCAAGCTAGCCGGGCTGATGAGAGGTGTTACCTCGAAACCGGTCCGGTCCTCGGATGCTTGATTCCGTTCTGGGAAGGACATGGCTTTTGTAGTTCGGACTGGACTGTTCCCATGGGGCACAGGGTCAGAGCTGATTTGCATATCGCCATTGTCTAACCCAGGGTGGTGTGGAGTGCAAAAAAACGATGGATTTGGGCCCAGATCTTTTGACTGGGATGAATGTGTGACATTGATCCACATTCGGTCCATCACCTGTTTTGTTTGCAATACCGCCATAAGTGCGCTGGGGATGCTCAGACGTGGGTCCCAGGCACTCCACACCACTGGAGTCAAGCTAGCCGGGCTGATGAGAGGTGTTACCTCGAAACCGGTCCGGTCCTCGGATGCTTGATTCCGTTCTGGGAAGGACATGGCTTTTGTAGTTCGGACTGGACTGTTCCCATGGGGCACAGGGTCAGAGCTGATTTGCATATCGCCATTGTCTAACCCAGGGTGGTGTGGAGTGCAAAAAAACGATGGATTTGGGCCCAGATCTTTTGACTGGGATGAATGTGTGACATTGATCCACATTCGGTCCATCACCTGTTTTGTTTGCAATACCGCCATAAGTGCGCTGGGGATGCTCAGACGTGGGTCCCAGGCACTCCACATCACTGGAGTCAAGCTAGCCGGGCTGATGAGAGGTGTTACCTCGAAACCGGTCCGGTCCTCGGATGCTTGATTCCGTTCTGGGAAGGACATGGCTTTTGTAGTTCGGACTGGACTGTTTCCATGGGGCACAGGGTCAGAGCTGATTTGCATATCGCCATTGTCTAACCCAGGGTGGTGTGGAGTGCAAAAAAACGATGGATTTGGGCCCAGATCTTTTGACTGGGATGAATGTGTGACATTGATCCACATTCGGTCCATCACCTGTTTTGTTTGCAATACCGCCATAAGTGCGCTGGGGATGCTCAGACGTGGGTCCCAGGCACTCCACACCACTGGAGTCAAGCTAGCCGGGCTGATGAGAGGTGTTACCTCGAAACCGGTCCGGTCCTCGGATGCTTGATTCCGTTCAGGGAAGGACATGGCTTTCGTAGTTCGGACTGGACTGTTCCCATGGGGCACAGGGTCAGAGCTGATTTGCATATCGCCATTGTCTAACCCAGGGTGGTGAGGAGTGCAAAAAAACAATGGATTTGGGCCCAGATCTTTTGACTGGGATGAATGTGTGACATTGATCCACATTCGGTCCATCACCTGTTTTGTTTGCAATACCGCCATAAGTGCGCTGGGGATGCTCAGACGTGGGTCCCAGGCACTCCACATCACTGGAGTCAAGCTAGCCGGGCTGATGAGAGGTGTTACCTCGAAACCGGTCCGGTCCTCGGATGCTTGATTCCGTTCTGGGAAGGACATGGCTTTCGTAGTTCGGACTGGACTGTTCCCATGGGGCACAGGGTCAGAGCTGATTTGCATATCGCCATTGTCTAACCCAGGGTGGTGAGGAGTGCAAAAAAACGATGGATTTGGGCCCTGATCTTTTGACTGGGATGAATGTGTGACATTGATCCACATTCGGTCCATCACCTGTTTTGTTTGCAATACCGCCATAAGTGCGCTGGGGATGCTCAGACGTGGGTCCCAGTCACTCCACATCACTGGAGTCAAGCTAGCCGGGCTGATGAGAGGTGTTACCTCGAAACCGGTCCGGTCCTCGGATGCTTGATTCTGTTCTGGGAAGGACATGGCTTTTCTAGTTCGGACTGGACTGTTCCCATGGGGCACAGGGTCAGAGCTGATTTGCATATCGCCATTGTCTAACCCAGGGTGGTGTGGAGTGCAAAAAAACGATGGATTTGGGCCCAGATCTTTTGACTGGGATGAATGTGTGACATTGATCCACATTCGGTCCATCACCTGTTTTGTTTGCAATACCGCCATAGGTGCGCTGGGGATGCTCAGACGTGGGTCCCAGGCACTCCACACCACTGGAGTCAAGCTAGCCGGGCTGATGAGAGGTGTCACCTCGAAACCGGTCCGGTCCTCGGATGCTTGATTCCGTTCTGGGAAGGACATGGCTTTTGTAGTTCGGACTGGACTGTTCCCATGGGGCACAGGGTCAGAGCTGATTTGCATATCGCCATTGTCTAACCCAGGGTGGTGTGGAGTGCAAAAAAACGATGGATTTGGGCCCAGATCTTTTGACTGGGATGAATGTGTGACATTGATCCACATTCGGTCCATCACCTGTTTTGTTTGCAATACCGCCATAAGTGCACTGGGGATGCTCAGACGTGGGTCCCAGGCACTCCACACCACTGGAGTCAAGCTAGCCGGGCTGATGAGAGGTGTTACCTCGAAACCGGTCCGGTCCTCGGATGCTTGATTCCGTTCTGGGAAGGACATGGCTTTTGTAGTTCAGACTGGACTGTTCCCATGGGGCACAGGGTCAGAGCTGATTTGCATATCGCCATTGTCTAACCCAGGGTGGTGTGGAGTGCAAAAAAACGATGGATTTGGGCCCAGATCTTTTGACTGGGATGAATGTGTGACATTGATCCACATTCGGTCCATCACCTGTTTTGTTTGCAATACCGCCATAAGTGCGCTGGGGATGCTCAGACGTGGGTCCCTGGCACTCCACACCACTGGAGTCAAGCTAGCCGGGCTGATGAGAGGTGTTACCTCGAAACCGGTCCGGTCCTCGGATGCTTGATTCCGTTCTGGGAAGGACATGGCTTTTGTAGTTCGGACTGGACTGTTCCCATGGGGCACAGGGTCAGAGCTGATTTGCATATCGCCATTGTCTAACCCAGGGTGGTGTGGAGTGCAAAAAAACGATGGATTTGGGCCCAGATCTTTTGACTGGGATGAATGTGTGACATTGATCCACATTCGGTCCATCACCTGTTTTGTTTGCAATACCGCCATAAGTGCGCTGGGGATGCTCAGACGTGGGTCCCAGGCACTCCACACCACTGGAGTCAAGCTAGCCGGGCTGATGAGAGGTGTTACCTCGAAACCGGTCCGGTCCTCGGATGCTTGATTCCGTTCTGGGAAGGACATGGCTTTTGTAGTTCGGACTGGACTGTTCCCATGGGGCACAGGGTCAGAGCTGATTTGCATATCGCCATTGTCTAACCCAGGGTGGTGTGGAGTGCAAAAAAAGGATGGATTTGGGCCCAGATCTTTTGACTGGGATGAATGTGTGACATTGATCCACATTCGGTCCATCACCTGTTTTGTTTGCAATACCGCCATAAGTGCGCTGGGGATGCTCAGACGTGGGTCCCAGGCACTCCACACCACTGGAGTCAAGCTAGCCGGGCTGAGAGAGGTGTTACCTCGAAACCGGTCCGGTCCTCGGATGCTTGATTCCGTTCTGGGAAGGACATGGCTTTTGTAGTTCGGACTGGACTGTTCCCATGGGGCACAGGGTCAGAGCTGATTTGCATATCGCCATTGTCTAACCCAGGGTGGTGTGGAGTGCAAAAAAACGATGGATTTGGGCCCAGATCTTTTGACTGGGATGAATGTGTGACATTGATCCACATTCGGTCCATCACCTGTTTTGTTTGCAATACCGCCATAAGTGCGCTGGGGATGCTCAGACGTGGGTCCCAGGCACTCCACATCACTGGAGTCAAGCTAGCCGGGCTGATGAGAGGTGTTACCTCGAAACCGGTCCGGTCCTCGGATGCTTGATTCCGTTCTGGGAAGGACATGGCTTTTGTAGTTCGGACTGGACTGTTCCCATGGGGCACAGGGTCAGAGCTGATTTGCATATCGCCATTGTCTAACCCAGGGTGGTGTGGAGTGCAAAAAAACAATGGATTTGGGCCCAGATCTTTTGACTGGGATGAATGTGTGACATTGATCCACATTCGGTCCATCACCTGTTTTGTTTGCAATACCGCCATAAGTGCGCTGGGGATGCTCAGACGTGGGTCCCAGGCACTCCACACCACTGGAGTCAAGCTAGCCGGGCTGATGAGAGGTGTTACCTCGAAACCGGTCCGGTCCTCGGATGCTTGATTCCGTTCTGGGAAGGACATGGCTTTTGTAGTTCGGACTGGACTGTTCCCATGGGGCACAGGGTCAGAGCTGATTTGCATATCGCCATTGTCTAACCCAGGGTGGTGTGGAGTGCAAAAAAACGATGGATTTGGGCCCAGATCTTTTGACTGGGATGAATGTGTGACATTGATCCACATTCGGTCCATCACCTGTTTTGTTTGCAATACCGCCATAAGTGCGCTGGGGATGCTCAGACGTGGGTCCCAGGCACTCCACATCACTGGAGTCAAGCTAGCCGGGCTGATGAGAGGTGTTACCTCGAAACCGGTCCGGTCCTCGGATGCTTGATTCCGTTCTGGGAAGGACATGGCTTTTGTAGTTCGGACTGGACTGTTCCCATGGGGCACAGGGTCAGAGCTGATTTGCATATCGCCATTGTCTAACCCAGGGTGGTGTGGAGTGCAAAAAAAACGATGGATTTGGGCCCAGATCTTTTGACTGGGATGAATGTGTGACATTGATCCACATTCGGTCCATCACCTGTTTTGTTTGCAATACCGCCATAAGTGCGCTGGGGATGCTCAGACGTGGGTCCCAGGCACTCCACACCACTGGAGTCAAGCTAGCAGGGCTGATGAGAGGTGTTACCTCGAAACCGATCCGGTCCTCGGATGCTTGATTCTGTTCTGGGAAGGACATGGCTTTTGTAGTTCGGACTGGACTGTTCCCATGGGGCACAGGGTCAGAGCTGATTTGCATATCGCCATTGTCTAACCCAGGGTGGTGTGGAGTGCAAAAAAACGATGGATTTGGGCCCAGATCTTTTGACTGGGATGAATCTGTGACATTGATCCACATTCGGTCCATCACCTGTTTTGTTTGCAATACCGCCATAAGTGCGCTGGGGATGCTCAGACGTGGGTCCCAGGCACTTCACACCACTGGAGTCAAGCTAGCCGGGCTGATGAGAGGTGTTACCTCGAAACCGGTCCGGTCCTCGGATGCTTGATTCCGTTCTGGGAAGGACATGGCTTTTGTAGTTTGGACTGGACTGTTCCCATGGGGCACAGGGTCAGAGCTGATTTGCATATCGCCATTGTCTAACCCAGGGTGGTGTGGAGTGCAAAAAAACGATGGATTTGGGCCCAGATCTTTTGACTGGGATGAATGTGTGACATTGATCCACATTCGGTCCATCACCTGTTTTGTTTGCAATACCGCCATAAGTGCGCTGGGGATGCTCAGACGTGGGTCCCAGGCACTCCACACCACTGGAGTCAAGCTAGCCGGGCTGATGAGAGGTGTTACCTCGAAACCGGTCCGGTCCTCGGATGCTTGATTCCGTTCTGGGAAGGACATGGCTTTTGTAGTTCCGACTGGACTGTTCCCATGGGGCACAGGGTCAGAGCTGATTTGCAAATCGCCATTGTCTAACCTAGGGTGGTGTGGAGTGCAAAAAAACGATGGATTTGGGCCCAGATCTTTTGACTGGGATGAATGTGTGACATTGATCCACATTCGGTCCATCACCTGTTTTGTTTGCAATACCGCCATAAGTGTGCTGGGGATGCTCAGACGTGGGTCCCAGGCACTCCACACCACTAGAGTCAAGCTAGCCGGGCTGATGAGAGGTGTTACCTCGAAACCGGTCCGGTCCTCGGATGCTTGATTCCGTTCTGGGAAGGACATGGCTTTTGTAGTTCGGACTGGACTGTTCCCATGGGGCACAGGGTCAGAGCTGATTTGCATATCGCCATTGTCTAACCCAGGGTGGTGTGGAGTGCAAAAAAACGATGGATTTGGGCCCAGATCTTTTGACTGGGATGAATGTGTGACATTGATCCACATTCGGTCCATCACCTGTTTTGTTTGCAATACCGCCATAAGTGCGCTGGGGATGCTCAGACGTGGGTCCCAGGCACTCCACACCACTGGAGTCAAGCTAGCCGGGCTGATGAGAGGTGTTACCTCGAAACCGGTCCGGTCCTCGGATGCTTGATTCCGTTCTGGGAAGGACATGGCTTTTGTAGTTCGGACTGGACTGTTCCCATGGGGCACAGGGTCAGAGCTGATTTGCATATCGCCATTGTCTAACCCAGGGTGGTGTGGAGTGCAAAAAAACGATGGATTTGGGCCCAGATCTTTTGACTGGGATGAATGTGTGACATTGATCCACATTCGGTCCATCACCTGTTTTGTTTGCAATACCTCCATAAGTGTGCTGGGGATGCTCAGACGTGGGTCCTAGGCACTCCACACCACTGGAGTCAAGCTAGCCGGGCTGATGAGAGGTGTTACCTCGAAACCGGTCTCGTCCTCGGATGCTTGATTCCGTTCTGGGAAGGACATGGCTTTTGTAGTTCGGACTGGACTGTTCCCATGGGGCACAGGGTCAGAGCTGATTTGCATATTGCCATTGTCTAACCCAGGGTGGTGTGGAGTGCAAAAAAACGATGGATTTGGGCCCAGATCTTTTGACTGGGATGAATGTGTGACATTGATCCACATTCGGTCCATCACCTGTTTTGTTTGCAATACCGCCATAAGTGCGCTGGGGATGCTCAGACGTGGGTCCCAGGCACTCCACACCACTGGAGTCAAGCTAGCCGGGCTGATGAGAGGTGTTACCTCGAAACCGGTTCGGTCCTCGGATGCTTGATTCCGTTCTGGGAAGGACATGGCTTTTGTAGTTTGGACTGGACTGTTCCCATGGGGCACAGGGTCAGAGCTGATTTGCATATCGCCATTGTCTAACCCAGGGTGGTGTGGAGTGCAAAAAAACAATGGATTTGGGCCCAGATCTTTTGACTGGGATGAATGTGTGACATTGATCCACATTCGGTCCATCACCTGTTTTGTTTGCAATACCGCCATAAGTGCGCTGGGGATGCTCAGACGTGGGTCCCAGGCACTCCACACCACTGGAGTCAAGCTAGCCGGGCTGATGAGAGGTGTTACCTCGAAACCGGTCCGGTCCTCGGATGCTTGATTCCGTTCTGGGAAGGACATGGCTTTTGTAGTTCGGACTGGACTGTTCCCATGGGGCACAGGGTCAGAGCTGATTTGCATATCGCCATTGTCTAACCCAGGGTGGTGTGGAGTGCAAAAAAACGATGGATTTGGGCCCAGATCTTTTGACTGGGATGAATGTGTGACATTGATCCACATTCGGTCCATCACCTGTTTTGTCTTCAATACAGTTGAGGCAGCGCTACTCGGTGAGGCAAAAGAACTGGAGTTGGAATCATCGGTGCGATGGAGGGGTGAGGTGTGGCGCTCTGTTGCCAGAAGTGACATATCGGACACTGTGCGCTGCTGCTTGTCCAACACTTGTGCTGGGGAGGGGGCCCCTTCTGCACGTGATCTTGCTTGCCCCTATACACGCCAGCACCCTGTCCGCTGCTTCCTTTCCATCCGAGTTTTGTGAGTCAAGGTGTCTGGGGCAGAGGATTCATCACAATGGTGTTCCACCCAGTCCCATGCTTCTGTGGGTTCAGTGAAAAAATAGTTGGGCTGATTAGCTATGACTTTGAGCTTCGCTGGGTATAACAGTGAGTATGTGAGCCCCACCTCCCTCAGAAGCTTCTTAACCCCCAGGAAGGATGCTCTCTAGTGCTGCACCACTAAGGTATAGTCTGGGAACAGGAAGACACTGGTGTTTTCATACTTCAGAGGGCCTGAACAACAGACTTCCCTCAGAATAGTTTCCTTGTCTTTAAAGTTCAGCAGGCACAGCACCACTGGTCTTGGGATGATTCCCAAGGTCGACGCCACACCGGGAACCTATGTGCCTGGTCCACCTGGTATTGGGGGAGAGGGTCACTCCTCAAAGAAGGTGATTGAGTCTCAACCTTCCACACCCTCAGGAAACCCCATGACCCAAAGGTTCTTGCGGCAGGAACGCCCCTCGGAATCTTCTGCTCTATCCTCCAATTCCTGCACCTTGGCCATCAGAGAGCGGACTTGGCCTTCAAGATCTTTCCCTTGTGGTTCAAGGGTCCCCTCTGTCTGAGTGACCCTCCCAGTCAGCTGCTTCTAATCCTCCTGTAGTAGGTTCACATCTTTCGCTACAGCATCTATCCGTTTACGCAGGTCTTACCATGTCTCTGCAATGGCTGCCAGGGTTTGGTCAAACTTATCGCTTGATGAGGGGTTCCCTCCTCTGCATTCCTGCATGTCAGGGGACTTCACCCCTTCATGACTCAACTAATGTCCCGCGTCTCCTGTGCCGTCCCATGCTACCCTGTGGTTGATTCAGTCAGGCTAAGTGGCCATGGATGGCAACTGTGGATAGGGTAGATCAGTAGTCCATGCTCCACCCGTGTAGCTGTTCCAGGTATGCCATGCAGAGGAACAACGCAGCCGCAGCAAGCCTTCTGCCACAAGACGGCATCCATTAGCTAGGCCCCAGACGAAGGGCCTCAACCTCTATGCCACAGCACGGGAGGGTAAGAGGGGAGGAGAAAAGCAGAGGGCCCCACAGAGCAAACCCCACACACCATCAGCCCCCTAGTAGCTCGCCCGTGGGTGCTCTCCAGGATAGGAGCCACTCATGTCCCACATTTGTGCTAAGCGGTGCCAGTCACATTGAGGCAGCACCCTCTGTCACCTTCAGTGTCAGCAGGCCCCCACTGTTCCTTGAAAAGTCCAATCAAGGGGCCACTCTGTTGAAGGACTCGCCTCACCTCTCCCCACCCACTATGGACACAGTGGGACCAGAGAGATAAAGGGCACGAGCAGTCCAAGCCCCCCACCAACCCCTGTTGTCCGTCCAGCACTCAATGTCCTACACTGGGCCTGCAAACTCAGGCTTCACATGCATGCATGCAGACCCCGTATTGGCCAGATAGTCCATGGCCCGCACCCATGAGGGCCCTGCGGAAGGGCCCCTTAGCTTGCCACACTCACTGCCTTCTATTTAGTAGGCCCGGGTCCATCCAGCAAGTCCCTCGCCAGCCCTTTCACTTGAGGAGGCCAATACGGTCCCTCCTCAACCCCTGGGCAAGGTCCAAGTGTTGAACAATGGCCCCGGGGTCAGCAGCTCTGCCCTGCAGCTGTTCCATCTGCAGTGCAGGCCTCCTCAGGGGCATCCGTCTCAAGTTGTAGGCAGCCGGTCACCTCCCGGCGTGGCCCGGCGCGTAACCCCTGTCACTTCAACTTCGGGGGGGAAGGTTATGCCACGCATGAGGGAGGCCGTACTCAGATGCCATACGGCTGCAGCAGTTCAGCCAACCACATGCAGGGCACATGACTAGGCCCAGGAACAGGCCTCCATCTCTCAGGGAGTGCCCATCACACAATAACTGCTCTTGTAGCCATGAAAGGCTCCCCATGTCCCCTCAGGAGTACCACTTCAGTCTAGGCCTGCTGCAGAGGTAGGGACGGACTGATGACAGGATGGTTGGCTGCAGATTGTGGATCGAGACACGGAGCAGCCTTAGCTCATGTCTGCCATCTTGGCCCGCTCGGCCATGCCTTCAAGCCTTGAGAATTCTTTATCTCTCCACAGCCAATCATACTGTAGCTCGTGATGTTCTTTTGATAGCATTTTAGGTGTACGGTTTTGGGATATCATGTACGAAAAAATTGATTCGTTCATCCATTCTACAAGTTTGAAAGGGTTCTGCAGAGGCCCCCTTTAGTGAACTGTTTTTTTTAACCACAAACTTTATTGCATTTTTATTAAGACATGACAGTACTTACAGCAATGACTGACATAGAATTAACAGTGATTAAGTAAATGGTGTTACATAGAACCTCAGTCAAGTCATATTTGTTACAGCATGTCATTTCAGTGCAAACTAAAGAACAATAAACTCTATCCCCTCAACCCATTGACCATGTCACCTAATCTAGGAAACCCAAATATGCATCAACAGGCAAGAGGGGATGCAAAAGTGGTATAAGCATGCAAGGGGAGACTAAAAAGACACTACAGTTGAATGGCCAAGGGAGAGAAGGGACCGAACCAGGCCACCATCCATAATCATCAACTAGAAGAGAACCCATAGCATTTTTGACAGACTCTCTGGGTATAATGGGGGTTGCCAACAGAGCAGCACCTGCATTGGGAATCGCTGTACAGTATGTGCTAGAAATGGTTATTCTGGCGCCATGTCCTGCACTTTAAACTCCTCCAAAAGAGCATCCCATTCCAGGGAGATCAGCTTTTTGCAGAGGCCCACGATACTCCTCTCTAGGAAGAGCATCGCTCTCCACAACTCCTCAGTGGGTCACCTCGTCCCGCCATTTAGCTAACCTTGGAGCTGTTGGAGAGTTCCATTTTAACGTTATGAGCCTCCCTGCCAATAGTAAGGCCAAATACACAAAGAACAATGCTACCTTGGAACCTTGGGGCAGTACATGGAGGCCAAGAAGAGACTGAGCTGGCATAACCCATTGCTCCAACCCTGTAACATCCGACAAGGCTAATGCTGGCCCTGCCCAGTACATGGATAAACTGGGAAAGTCCATTGCATATGTAAGACGTTGTGCTCTGGAACCTTACAACATGGGCAGCCGGAGGAGGTGGTGGGGAACATCTTAGCGAGCCTTTGTGGTGTTAGATACGCCTTGTGCGGAGTAGACAACTGGATACATTTAAATCTAGAATTGCGGGAGATGTGTGTGGGATATTCAAGTATATGTGCCCAGTTTTTCTCTGGGATTTCACAAATGAGGTCTGTTTCCCAAGTCTGTTTAAAAAGAATCAGTGATGCCTACAGATGCACCCAAAGAGCCAGCAAACAAGATGCCTCCCATTCCTCATGGTGTGGGGTTCTCTCCCATCTGGGTCCCAATCCAGCCGCATGTATTGGACTATTCTGGCATGTGTCAAAAATAATGTCCTAGGGATCCTATTCATTGCACAAAATCCACGTATGACAATGGCGTACCATCCTAAAATAGCGATCCCACAGTTAACACCCCTTTGTGTTCCCACGGACCCATATAATGCACTATGAGCATTTCTGAGGATGTAGGGAGACCGCAGAGAGGAATATTTGGTGCAGACAGTTTGGCCATCGTAGTGTACCTCAACAATAACTCCCTGTTGGAAAGATGTATCTGAAGCAGAAGAGGACACATTCGTGAGGGGTCACACAGGGGGCACATAAATCTAAGGAGTTGACCACAGTTGATCAGGGCTGGCATGTAAGCTATCTCCGACAAATTGTGACAAGTTAGCCAATAAGACACCCATTGTAATTGCCCCACTATGCAGTAAACTCTAAAGTTGGGGCGCCCCAGGCCAATCTTAATTATGGGAAGCTCCAATATTGTAAGGCCCACCCTGTGGTGCCCAGTACCCCAGCAAGTTTCCTGAGCAAATTATTCAATAATCAGAAAACCCAAGCTGGCACTACCATGGGAAGGTTCACAAAATTATGCAGGAGGTGCGGTAACATGACCATCTTCGCCAGGGCCAGCTGGCCTGCAACGGACAGAGGCAGTGTCATTCGAAAATACATTTGTGATTTAATTGAAGTGATCACCTTACAAGGTTACCTTCAAGCAAGTCATTTGCATCCCGATAGATATGAATACCCAAGTAGCGGAAAGTATGAGCAGCATCTGGAAGATCCTCATCACAAAGCCGGGCTGATAGGATTATCAACAAATTGAAAAGCACAGGATTTTGTGATGTTGATACAAAGGCAAAAAAGTGCCCCGAAAGATGTCAGGAAGTGGGGTATGCTCTGTCACCTGGTACGGAGGTCCTTAAAGGAAAGGATCATGTCATCTGCATATAAGAACACAGAGTGCATCACCTTACTTACCGGTATACCCAATCCACCAGATTCCTGGCGAATACGCTGTGGTATAGGTTCTAGTGCCAGAAAAAATAAAAGCGGCGATAAGGGACAACACAGTCTAGTCCCACGGGCAACCTGATACGTGTCTGAAAAGTGAAGTTCTGTCCTCCTCTGGCCATAGGGCCCGCATACAAGAGGGTGACACGTAAAATGTGTGCCTGCGGGAATCCATATCGGGCTAGCGCTGCCATCATAAAGTCCTATCCCAAGGTATCAAAGACTTGGGGCCAGATTCACAGAACTAATTTAAGACAAAATCCTAAACTTACTACTTTTGGTATTCACAGAATTTAGGATTTTGTCTTAAATTTGTCTTAAGACAGATTGTGAATCGGGCCCAACATGAACATTTAATGAGACGCAACCTGCAAGTAGGTAATGATCACAGGATACAGTCATGACATGAAACAGTGGAAAAATATTTAGCGAGGTATTGCAATGGGTTAAAAATCCCCATGTAATAATTTCAGGAGCAATGGGAGAAGTCTGCGGGCAAGGATCTTACTCAAAATCTTATATTCTGTATTTAAGAGGGAAAGCGGCCGGTACAATGTAGGTTCCGGGGCCGTTTTCCTGGGCTTCAGCAGTGATGTCACCACTGCCTCTCTAGTAGATTTTTTTCGGTTGAGTTCTTTTTATTAGCATAGTTAGCTAAACCATTGCATAAAATGTACAGCATTAAAATCTTGTAAAAGAAGAAAGATAGAAAAAATGTTCAGACAATTTTAATCCGTAATAGTTGTGGATTGAGTTTTTGAGTTTAAATTGCTTGTCTTTGGAGGAGTGGCCATCAGTGGGAACCCCATATACTACTAGAATTTGTTTAATGTTGTTATGTTGGTGGGCCTTAGTGGGGTGAAAGGTGTAGTGTAGGTTCAGAGATTTCCTTATAAGTGGTTTAATGTTGCTGTTGTTTTAGCCATGCGTCCCTCCCTCAGTGAGCTGGCATCTTTTTGGCCGCTAATGTCAAGAATTTTACCAATCAGCAGCTCAACTGTGGGTTCACTGTTGAGAAGCATTCCAGCACTGCTTGCCTTCATGTTCGGATACCTCATTGGTTGAAGTGAGATTTCAGTAGCTGTTTCCGTTCCTTCAGGAGTTCTTGGCAGGGGCATACAAAGGTGCAACAGGTCCTCCAGTGCTGTGCCGTATAAGCGACAAGAGAAACTTCCACGATCCCTGAGTCAATGTGGGAGGTGCTATGTGCAAGGTAGCAGCCCCAGGCGATGTTTCAAGAATTGATTTTTACCTCTCTAGTAAAGAGAAGAAGCAAAGTTTCCTATAAAGAGGAATTATATAGGTTTCCTAAGCTAACTTAGAGCCATACATGGAGTAACATTCTATTGGGAGTCTGTCTGATCCTAGTGTTTTGTTCTTGACAAGTTCCCTAAAGGCCTCACATACCTCTCCCGACGATATGAGTGCACCTAATTATTATATATACGCGATGTACAATTGAGTGTTGTTTTCACAAGCGCTCTCATTGGTGTGCTCGTGGAAGTCACGCTCTACGTTTGTTTATACTTTGTCATGTTGAACGCGTTCTCGTGCTTCCTGTGTTATGTTTTCAATTGTGCAGTATTCTGGTGGGCGGTTAGAGAACTGTGGTTTGGCATTATGTACCGACCTACGAACTGATGAAGACTGATCAAATGATCTTCTACATCCAATGCATTTCTCTTTATTGAATGGATGATTGAGACTTTCCTACACCAATGTTTCCCCCTCGTCTTGCAGCACTCTGGGTAGCGTTGCCCGCTGTAAGAATGCAGTAACAGCCTTAGGACCTGGGAAAGGCGGGGATGTATACAGACGGGCATAGAAATTTGGGAATGCCCTGTTAATAACCTGCTGGGTATCAACCAAGCCACGGAGCGAGTTGTGTATGGATAAAATGGGTGTGGTGTCAGATCGAATCAGACATGGCAACAATGGCCACGACTTGTCCGCCTCCATATGTATTTTCCGGGTGTAGGATTTATAACCTATAAGGTGGAGGTGCTCCAATAGCTGGGGATAAAGATCGAAAAAACTTAGAGAGGGATGGACAGGGAGCGTTTAAAGAAAAGAGTAGGTCCAGTACCAATGCTCCCAAGGACAAATATGTACTCACTGGTTGGTAACTGTTCCTGAAAGAAAAGAGCTGCAACCTACTTGGTTACATGGAATACATGTAAGAAAATAGGCTCTATATGTGTTCCTAGTCTGTTAAAGATGGGGGAATTTCTCCTTTAGAAAATAGTGCCCTCACACACCGTTGTGAGTGTCATGCTTCATCATCAGGCGTTGCTCCTCGTGGGGATGGCGCTGCTGCCCTCTATATGTGTTCCTAGTCTGTTGAAGCTGGGGGAATTTCTCCTCTTTCAGGAACAGTTACCAAACAGTGAGTACATAAAGAATCCAAGCCTCCTGCTGTGCACCCGCAGCTTCTGTGTCATTGAGCGCCTTCATTTACAGGGGACCCAACCTGCTCTCCAGTTGTGCATTCTCCCTCACAACCTTCTGCCTAGCTCCTACCACTGCGCTAATGGAGGACCCACGAACTACTACCCTAAAGGCCTTCCACTCAACTTACAGGGGAGAGGCCCATACCATCGTGGGTGGCAAAATAGGTGTCAATGGTAGTAGTGAGTGTCCCTCTAAAAACAACATCCTCCAGGAGGGCTGGCTGCAGACGCCAGGTGGGTATTGGGGTCGGCACCTGCCCCCAAGATAATGTTATTTCCACAGGATTGTGATGAGAAATCATCTTCCTCAAGTGTGTGTCATGTGTAATATTGGGAGGAGTGTAGTGGGGCAGAGGAACCTGTTGAGGTGGATTAATTTGTTTTCCTTATAAGCCCTATACCTTTCTTGTGCTGATACTTTGATATTAACCTTTTCAGCAATTCTCAAGAGTTCATCCCTCTCTGACACAGGAGCCCGAGGGCTCATCATTGTCATCTTTTCCACCCCATGCACCGGTGGACTAAGGGTGATTTCTATGCCCATTAATTCTGCTCTCATTGTTGGTTCCAAACACCTGAGTTACTAAAAGTCACTTTTAAATTATCTTTAGGTGCCCCCCACGGTCCTGATGAAGACCCTACTGTAAGGACCAGAATTTCCTACATACTACCTTGGGGTTGAAACGCCAACGGTTTTATTTTGTTTGCCATGTATTGATAACAGTGGTAGATTCACTGTATCTTTTCAAAATATCATGGTTTTGAAAATAGGTTAACCTTGGATAAGGCTGGATAGGCCATTTATGATTTGGATGTTCATATTACTCACTGCCCTCCCTCTCTCACCAACATTCACTTTCTCACATTGCACTGCCCCCCTTTCTTCCACTTCATAATTTTACAGACAAATGTGCTTTTTCTGAACATGAAAAATACATGTTCGACATTCATAAATGTGGTTTACATGATAAGATATTGATTGTAATTTATTTAAAGGTGATGTTGATTTTTATGTTATAGTTTGTTCTCACTGGGACCACTCCCTTTTTGTATCGTACTTTACCCAGGTCCAGGGACGTGTCTGGGTGCCCCCATTGTCTTATAACTTCATCTATACTACTATTATAAAGGAAGAACTTTGAGGCTTTGAGGCGGGTAAACTCGGGAACCACAGCGCCAATCCACACACCCGATACATCGTTGTAATCCTTAGGGTGTGCAGATGGACATAAGCTACATAAAGTTAAAAAATAAGTTATATTTAAAAAATTTACATTATAAAAAAAGTAGTCCCCTCGAAGTAGCGCCGGTCGCGACCTACGTGCCGACGTCAGGAGCGCGGGTAGCTGCGGCGTCCAGGAGCACGAGAAGGAGCGGCGAACATGGCACGGGGGAGGAGCAGTGCCGAGCGGCGGACATGGCGCGGGGGATGAGGTGAGGAGCAGCGGACTGGCGGGAGGAGCGGTGAACTGAGAAGCGGTGGCTGAGGTAAGGCTCCGGGGGACAATGTCGGGCAGGTGGGGGTCGGGGCAGGCCGGGGACGACGACTTACACCAAAACAGAAGGATAGAATTTAGATCGGCTGAGGTAAGGCTCCGGGGGACATGTCGGGC
Organism: Lissotriton vulgaris; assembly: GCF_964263255.1. Classification (NCBI taxonomy): domain Eukaryota; kingdom Metazoa; phylum Chordata; class Amphibia; order Caudata; family Salamandridae; genus Lissotriton; species Lissotriton vulgaris. The sequence goes on from NW_028245320.1 coordinate 87,884, forward strand.
CAGGCGGGGGTCCGGGCAGGTGGGGGACAGGGAGTTACAACAAAACAGAAGGGTACAATTTACATCGGCTGAGGAAAGGCTCTGGGACAATGTTGGGGCAGGCGGGGGTCGGGGCAGGCGGGGACGGGGATTTACAGCATCTGCCATGGAGATTTATGTAGAGCGCCTCAACACTGGGCCTTTGTGACATCCGGGGGAAGGAGCGGCCGGGGACCCGGGCTGCTGGGCAATGTCTGGGCAGGCGGGGTCGGGGAAGCCTGATTGCTCCCGGAAAAGGTCGGGACGGGCTGCTAGTTTATTTATAAACATATTTATAGTTAATTCCATAGGGTGGAAAAATTTTCGGCGGGGGCGGAGGGGCACAAGACAAGCCTGGTTTACCAGAATACTAGAAATGTATAACTTTAACAGACATACACAAATTAATACCTAAGTATATTAGTGCAATATTTGTAAAGAAAGTATAATGGGCAGTACATATAAAATAAATATGCAAACTAAAACGAAGCCACTTATTGGTAAAATATCATTTAGAGAGCACATTTTGATCACAAAGTCATGTAAACAAAATAAGATTTAGATTATTCAGATACATTCGAAAATATAATTAACAAGTGATTTCCAACAAATTGTTACCTTGTTGACATTTTGGGGTGCTTACCAATAAAAATGTTGAATTCCTCGTCTTGTAAAAGTAATCCAATCCGTCTATGTTTGAACAGATAATGATTTACTAAACTTCCAATCAGATGTTATTGATTTGATGACTGAGGAATTCAAAAAAAACATTTTTGCGGCTCAATACTTTAAAGTGGTAAAAAGGGCAAATGATGTACAATAATTGCAAAGTATCAGAGATATTAATAATGTTAAAAATAGCATCCAAGCATCCCTTGTATCTGGCCAAAATCGAAATATTAGGACAATCATTTAACAGGTGTTTCAAAGATCCATTAGCAACGATGCAATGCCAACACAATGAGATGTCTTATAATTTCGCTTTAAACGGTTTAATAGGAGCACCATAGACAGTTCAATGATACAAAAAGGTTTGATTCAGCTGCTGGGTCTGTTGGGTCAGTGGACTAATGCATCCACTGCAAGGATCTGTGTTTGACATTATGGTTACAGGTTCAAAACTTGATAGTTACTCTCAACCTTTCGTTCTTCCAAGGTCAATAAAATGAGTACCACTGACCTGGGTAACAATAAACTGTTAATTAGTTAATAAATCTGTCAATTAAGTGGCAAGTGAATGGGCGCTTTACAAATACATATTATGATAGGGTGTACGCTGTCATTAAAGCTAAATGCATTTATCTTATGACATGGGGGATAATCCTATGTCCACTGGACAGTTGGCTTTGCATGCCGCTTCAGACCTTGGGTCTTATGGCCAGAGCCTCAGTACGCCTGCCGAATTGTGACGTGTGCTGGGTGAAAAATGCTAGGACAGCAGACGATCTTCTGTTGGGGTTGGTCAGAGCAGGTGTGCATGCCTGTATTACCATGCAGGGCATGGTCCCATCACACCAGGATGAGACGTGCGTTCGTTAAAAAAAATAGTTGCTGTTAAGTTTGACATTTTTGAGCTATTTCTTCTTTAACTTGGTGCGTTTTCCACATATTGCATTTTCGAGCTACATGTATTTCAAAATAAGAGTTTTGAACTTTCAATTTAAAATATGTGTTTACCTTGACGAGGTTTGCTTCTTAGGAGCACTTTAAAATGCAAGATCCAGGACCTATTTTAAAATAGGCGTAATCAAACCATGATAAGAGAAGGGTCTTGTTTCATGGGTTTTACCAACATTAGTTAAAAGTTAGTGGAAAGTTTCGGCATTTGCAGAAACAAGGTAGACTCCCAGGTTAGCATGCCTCCTTTCTATTGGCCTGAAAGGAAATGCGAGAACCCACTAACAGGCCAGTTTTCCTGCAGCATTCCAAAATATTGGAAAAGCGGCACGGCCAAATTACAAGCGGAAATCGCATCAGGTGAAATAATTCGGATCTGCAACAGCCACTTTGTTGTGATAAATAAAAGATGCAATCCAATGATATTCTTCAAGTAGATTTATTCTTCAAGGAAAGACCTGAACTCTTCGTGCCAGACACAGCTGGACCAACTGCTCGCTGAAGCCACATGTCTGACTCTGACATCATCATAGAACCTTCTAAGGCATCATAAGGATGCAACATTCTAATCAGAGAGACATGTAAATAAGGACAAAGAGATAAACCACATGTCATATAAATATAACACACTTAAATTCTGGTTTTGTATTCTGGACTTCAAGAACCTACCTGTGCTGTTCGGGAAGTTCTCGAAAAGCATTAATAACAACTTCTGCTTCTCAAACCGGACCTGCGACAATTTAGTGGCATTGTCATCCCCGCAGTAGCAGCTACAGCGGCAGTGGGGTTCTTGATGGGCCTCTCCTGTCTGCAACTCAGCAGACAAAGGATCATAATTAAAGTGAAAGGGTGGGAGGGTGAGTGAGTGAAAGGATGTGTTTGTGGGTGATGGGTGAGTGAAAGGGTGGATGGGTGGATGAATGAGAGAAAGGGTGGATGGATAGATGCATGGATGAATGAGTGGATGGATGGGTAAAAGGGAGGAAGGGTGGATGGGTGGGTGAGTGAAAGGGTGGGTGGATGAGTGAAATGGTGGATGAATGAAAGGATGGATGGATGAGCGAAAGGAGAAATGGATGGAGGATGTGAGAATGGGTGGATGAATGGGTGAATGAGTGAAAAGGTGGAGAGATGAGAAAAAAGAAAATGGAAGGATGAGCAGATGGATGGAGTGAAAGGCTGTAGGGAGTAAAAGGGTGGGTGGATGAGCCAAAGGATGGATGAAAAAATGAATGTATGAGAGAAAGGTGTTCCTCGGGTTAAAATTAATTAAAAAAACAGATGACAAGAGTTTTTGACAAAACAGGAACAGTTTGTTTAATTAAACATAGCAGCTGGGAGAACTGTTACCGGCACTAGGTCTGAGGTCTGTCTTAATTTACATTTGAGTTGTGTTCTTCTGACGTACAAAATACTAAAGGTAATAAAAAGTTTCTGGCGTACCATATATGGTGAGGAATGTTGGTTGCTGACTTTGGAGTCACAAATTATTGATCAATGGTTACTACATGTGGTTCTCAATCTTGAGAGAACACAGTGTGGCCACTGGTGAACATGTTCAGATGTACAGCATGTGGAGCGCGTGACCACAACGCATGCTAGGTCCTGATTGGCTATGTGTTCCTAACTCATGTGGCATCTGACTTTATGGTGTAGTGTGCTTTATTGGGTGCAATCTGCCCTGACCATTGTAATGTCACTGCACCTATCTGTGGGATTGCTCAAAAGTTTCCTGCCCAAGTGTTTGCCTGCCAGCTACGCACCCTCCCACCTGTGACATATCACTCAGCTTTTCCCAGGCCTAAGTCTCAGGACATGCCTAACTACATATTTGCAAGTCGTGGTTGATGTAGGGTTCACAATGGGCAACTCTGTTAATAAAGATAATATTTCATTTTCATCGATTATACACCATTTTCCATATTAACAAAGGGAGAGTAGATGGATGGGTGGATGCAAGGGTGGACGGATGGTTGAGTGAAAGGATGAATGGATGACAAGCGAAGGGAAAGGATGGATGAATGGTGAGCGAGTGAGTGGATGGATGGATGAGTGAGTGAAATGATAAATGGATTGATGAGTTGAATAATGGGGCAAAGGGTTGATGGATGAGCAAAAGGATGGATGGCTAGATGAGAGAAAGGATGGATGTAAGAATGGATGAGTGAAAGAATGGATGGATGAATGAAAGGAACGGTAGATAGATGGCTAGATGAAAGGGTGGATGATGGATGAGTGTAAGGGAGAATGGATGGACAGATGAGTGAAAGGGAGTATGGATGGTGAGTGAGTGAAAGGATGGATGGCTAAGTGAAAGGGTGTATGGATGGATGGATAAGTGAAAGGGAGGAGGTATGGATGGAGAGAAAGGGTAGATGGATGGAGTGAAAGGGTGGGTGAATGAGCAAAAGGATGGATGACTGAATGGATGAATGAAAGAGGGTGCACAAGTGAAAGAATGAATGACTGAGTGAGAGGGTAGATGAAAGGATGGGTGGATAGATTTGATGGCTAGGTGTGAAGATAGATAAATAGGTTTGGCTATAAATGGGCTGACGGACTGATGGACAGACAAACGACAGAATGGTGACAGACCGAATTATGGATGAAAGAATAAATGGATGACAGAATGTGAGGGCGAAATGGTGGATATCAGTGAATGGAGTGAATGTATGGAAGGATGAATGGATGAATGGATAGTTTTAATTTTCTGGCAACTCCCTTGTCCAACATCTAAGATGCGTTAGGATGAAAGTGGAAGGTTACTTACAATTTCCAGTGTGGTGATTTTTACTCAGTTCTTATTTTTGGCCAACATTGTCATTCAACTCAAATACAGTTTTTGTTTTGGCGTTTTTATAATAAATAGACAATCCAAATGGTTACACAGAAAAAGCGTTCACAGGTTAACGGATGGCTATTTCAAGTGAGACTGTATCACCGTATGGATACTGCAGTATGCAATTTAGAAATGCCACCAAGCATTCTACAGCACCAATACCAAAATATACAATTTTGAAAAGGTCGACGGTTGGGACTAAATGTCACCAGCGTAAATCATAGTAAATCCACAGCAATTTAAATGTGTATTAATTACAGTAATTATGCTGCTCTCGAGGGGTTTATTAACAATCTTTTATTATTAAGATATTTGTATTCTTCATTTCCCGGACCATGGCGTCATCTATTTCAATCAGTTTAGGGAGTGACACTGTGTCAAACATTTCAACTGGTCGTTTATCACGAGGTGTTTTGGAATTCCTTGGCGAGAAGTGGCCCGTTTGTCTCAGTGAGGCCGCAGCCTGCTGCTGCAGTCCCAGACGGCCATTGCCTTTCTTTAGTCTGCTCCTGTTGCAGCAGCTCCGGGGCCCTTGATCGTGAAAGAGTGCAGAGCGAAGCGGAAGGCCATTTGTAAAACGTCCGCCGAGAAAGAAGCGCCTTTGGGGGAACACCTGAAAGGCGCATTTATGGAAAGCAGTGACTGCAGCGAAAATTGTCCTGAACGAGATCTCCCACAGGAACATTTTCGCTGCAGGCAGTGCAAACTCCTGCCTGGTATGTTTAGATTAAGAAACTGAGGAGCAATATGCTCCGCAGTTTTCCTTTCGGCACCACAATGTCACTTTTTCCAACGTTGTGGTGGCGATAGGGGCTTCGCCTTATTTACAAGGCAGTGTTAAGCCACTTAGCGTGGCTTAACGCTGCCTTGTAAATAAGCCCCCCCCCTTTCATGCTGTATTTAGCTTGAAAGAGGAGGGCAGTGGGTTTTGCGGTGGGCGTTCCACCACAACACGCATTGTTTTTGACGCTGCCCCTTATGTACAAGGGTGGCGTACATAAGAGGCAGCGCCAAAATTAAGACCAGGGAAAACATGGTCTTAAGTTGGCGACACGAGGAGAAATGCATTATTTCCCCTTGTTTTTGCTTTTTTCATGTGTGCTGCCTTGTGCAGCACACATGGAAAAAGCAAAAGGCCATTGATTGTTTATGTACAGGAAGGGCCCCCTTCCTGTACATAAAAAATGTTTTTAAAAAAATGCCATTTTGTGACTTTCATGTGTGCTGCATGAAGCAGCACACATGAAACCGTCAAAATGGCATTTCAGGATTGTTTATGTGAAGGAAGGGAAACCTTTCTACACAAAAACAATCTTCCCTTTCATGCAGACACCCTTGCAAGGGTACCTACGTTATCACTACACTGCTAAGTGTAGCGTTATCGCATGGGGAAAGGCAAGGCTGCACCATATCGTTGTAAATATGGTGCAGCCTTGCGTTTCAGAAGTGGCAGAGTGAGGCGTTAAGCAATGACTGCTAACGCCTTCCTCCGCCACTTCTATTGTACATATCCCCCTTTAAAAATTAAGTCACCCCTCTTACCACGTTCTGCAGGATGGTCCCACCATGTTTTGTTACGCCACAGCTTTTAACTTCCTCCTTCCTAATCCATTTTCTGACTTTGTCTCTTTTGTTTTAGGTAGAAAGGTTGATGATGAAAATTGTCTTGGCCCCTAATTATGAGATTGCAGTCAATGGCCCAAACTAAGCTCTTGGTGTACATGTCAAGGGCCCCTGCACTTGTTGTAATGCAAAGAGCTTCTGTTACTCAGTTCTTATAAATTCCTCCCTCTCCTATATCAGCCATTGAAATGCCTTCAGGGCTACATTCGTGCCTCTTCTGAAAGATCATTTACCTGAGCATGCATCCCTAGCCATGAGTTTCCCTATGGTTGGTATTTGGCCAAAATATTGAGTAAAAAATATTGAGTTTTTAATATCATGATCCACATATATCGTGATGCAGGAGTATTGTTAACACGAATATCGATTTTCTTAGGTAAGTAATATCAATGTTAACAATATCTATGTTGCTAATATCATTAAAAATAATATCTATGTTGTAAATATCGATGCTAAAAATATCTTTGTTAAAAATATAATTTTTAATCATTTTTATGTATTTTAGTATATGTTTTAATTTTATATATTATACATTGTTTGTATAATTATTGTTAATGTTTTTAATGTAGTTTTTACATTTTGAGTTGTTTTAAAATGTAATTTAATTATTTATTGTAATTTTCACTGTTGTAGCGGCTTGTGGGGTTTGTAGGGGTACAGGGTGGGAACTAAATTAATTCATTTTTAATTATTAATAAATATTTAAGTGATAATTAATTATGTAAATTGATTGTCTTTTTTAAGTTAGGTTTTAGGTACGGGTTGTGGGGTTTGTGGGGTTTGGGGTGATTAGTAAATTAATTATAATTAATAATGAATTAAAAATTATTATTAATTATTTAATTGATAATTAATTACGTAAATTGTGTAATTAATTCAATGTTTCATTTATATTTTTGGTGGGGGATGTGGTGTTTGTAGGGTAAAGGGCGGGAAGGTAATTAATAACATTATATACATAATTTATGTTAAATAATAATGATGATTTAATTGATAATTATGTAAATTGTGTAATTATGTTATTTTTAGGTTATATATCATGTGTGGATTGTTGGGCTTGTTATAGAACTTTTGTTAATTATCAACTTATATGTTAATTGTGTCACACTTTTTAATTTCAATGACATTTCATTTGTTGATTCTTATGATGGTGAGACTATATTGTTGTATTTTAATTACATTAATGTTATTTGCAAAAATCTATATATTTAAACATTGTGATAATTGTGTAATGTGATTTTTTTAAAACAATTTAGGCATACGTTTGAAAGTTAAATATTTATATTTTTTGTCATTTAATAGAATTGGTAAAAAATGTTATTTGTTGTAGTGTATCTCGCTGCACTGTTGCACCGATTTTTACGCTTTCCCTACTGTTGCACAGAGTGGAGTGGGGAAAGTATCTTTTACCCGTCCTGAGTCCAATACTTTTCAACATGTTGCTACGACTGGAGTGGGAATAGTACATTTTATCACCCTCAATCCAATGCTTTTTCTACTGTTGCACCGACTGGAGTGAGAATAGAGATTTTTACCGCTCCTGAGTCCAACGCTTTACCTATTATCCCACAGACTAGAGGGGCAATAGTACATTTTACCCCTCCTGAGTCCAGCGCATTCCCTACTGTTACACAGACTGAAGTGGGAATAGTGAATTTTACTCCTCTGCGATCCAACGCTTTCCCTACTGTTGAACCGACTGGAGTTCGAGTAGTAATTTTTACCCCTCCAGAGTCCAACGCTTTCCCTAATGTTGCACATACTGGAGTGGTAATAGTAAATCTTACCCCTCCTAAGTCCAATGCTTTCCCTAATGTTGGACCGAGTGGGGTGGGAATAGTAAATATTACCCCTCCTGAGACCAATGCTATCCCTACTGTTGCACCGACTGGAGTGGGAATAGTAAATTATACCTCTCCAGAGTCCAACACTTTCCCTACTGTTGCACAGACTGGAGCGGGAATAGTATATTTTACACATCTGAAGTTTAACGCTTTCTCCACTGTTGTATACATTAGGGTGGGAATAGTATATTTTTATTTATAGAGTTTAATTATTTTTTTAGATAGTGCTTAAATATATAATGACTTTGTGTTTGAGTATTTAATTTGATATTTTTTATATACATAAATGTATGTAATTTTAAAGATATTTTTAGTAAAACGTGTTTTTATACATTGTTTACTTTCTATGTACAATTACATTTGAAATACAAAAAAATTGAGCAGTTTATTTGCTGTACTTTTTTATTGTTTTATGTGTTTGTAAAAAAATTATATATACAAGATCTAAAAACTTTAGCCTTATCAAGTAGCAATGAATTTAACAGATAAACATCTAATCAAAGTATGAAGTACACCAAACTGATGGAAAAAATAAAATTACGAACAGATATCGTAGTACGTTGTGCAGACAAGGGGGGCAATGTTGTACTATGGCCTCTAAAAATGTATAACCAGGAAGCACAACTACAACTACAGGATAAGGACTGCTACATAAGGACTACATCCACAAACATCATGAATATCAAAGAGAGATTTGATATGAGTCTATATGAGTGGAAAAGACAAGGACTAATAACGAAACAAGAATTGGACTTCTTAAAAAACGGCTATCCTATAACACCCCAACTATACCTGATCCCAAAGATCCACAAAGATCGCCTACAACCACCTGGTAGGCCAATCATAGCAGCTATAGGAAGTCTATTCGAAAAAACAAGCCAATATGTGGATTTTTTTCTACAACCATTTGTCAGTTCCCTTCCTGCTTACACAAAAGACACTAGTCATTTTCTTTCTTTGTTTTCAGATTGTATGTGGCATGATGATTATGTACTGGTAACACTGGATGTACAGAGCCTGTACATTAGCATCAGGCAGAGGGATGGCCTAAAAGCACTGCAACACTACCTAGGTAGAAGGGAGATCAAATTCTACAAACACTCACAAATGCTCCTACACATGGCAGAATGGTGCTTGGAAAATAACACCTTCCTTTTTGATAAACTCCTGTACAGACAGACACAGGGCAGTGCCATGGGTACCTGCTTCGCCCCCAGCTATGCGAATCTGCATATGGGGTGGTGGGAGGAGCAGGTACTCAGGGTTCACTTTCAGGATGAAATGTCCAAAAATGTGATGATATACCGTCATTATATCGACGACATTTTCATCCTATGGAGAGGTACAGAACAAGAAGTATTAAACTTCACTGACCAAATCAATTGCAATGCCCTAAACCTGAGGTTTACTTGTAACTTAAGCAAAGACAAAATCACTTTCTTAGATTTAGAAGTCTACCATGATGCCAGTAAAATCCAAACCCGTACATACAGAAAAGAGACAGAGGGAAACTCCATTCTCCACGCACAAAGCTCACATCCCAAAAGCCTGGTTGAGAGCATCCCTTACGCAGAATGCTTCAGAATGAGGAGAAACTGTAGCACCACCAGAGATTTAGAGATCTGCACATCCAGTCTTTTCGAAAGACTTAGACAGAGAGGTTATAAGGACACAACACTGACCAAAGCAAAAGAAAAAAGCCAAAAACACACCAGAGAAGAACTCCTGAAAGACAAGGTCCAGAGTAAAAATGCACTCCCTCAGGAAGACCCAATCCCACGCATGATCACAGGCTACAACAAATATCACAACAACCTAAGAAAGATTCTATACCGGCACTGGCCGATTGTTCAATGTGACCCTGTGATCGGTGCAAAGTGTACCAAATTGCCACAACTCACTTTTAGGAAGGCCAAATCCATGCGGGAAGAACTGGTGAATAATGCACCTACTCAGGCACCCAAACCTGATTGGCTCAAGGCACAAGAAGGGTTTTTCAAATGCACTAAGTGCAAAGCGTGTAAACACGCACAGAACACCCGCTCCATAACAACACCTCTCAGAAAAAGTCCAGTCCAAATAAAAGGCCACTTTACCTGCGAAACAGACTATGCGGTATATGTGTTACGCTGCACCTGCGACAAAATCTATGTAGGCAGCACACTACACCCTGTACATGTGAGGATCTTACAACACCTCAGGGCAATTACTAACAATGACGCAGCCTACCCAGCAGCGAGACACATAAACAGAGACCACCACGGCAGATCAGGAGACCTGAGCTACTTTGTACTGGATAGTGTCCTAAAACCCCGGAGGGGGGGGGGGATAGACTGTTGACATTGAGGAGACTGGAATCAAAATATATAATTTTACTTAACAGCAGAGCCCCACACGGGCTAAATGCAGATGAAGCTCTGAATGTACATCTCTGAATAAACCCCCGCTTTTGAAAACACTAGTTAGATAGCACCCACTATCCCGCATCCTGTCAGCTCCTCCTCCGCCAAAAACATCTGAAACTCACCACCTTGTAAATACTCGCACCGCACTTAACTATCACAATCACCACACACCTTACAATCAGGCACCACGACTGGTAGACATCAATGCTCAGTTTATGATGCACCCTCAATAACCAGTAGAAATTCGGTTTATTGGCCTCCGCAGTTTCCCTCGACATGTGTAGCAACTATCTTACAGGGGCCGCGCCAGCACACAGAAATGTATGCCACAAAAATCGACAACCATCAGCTTGTCCCGGACCCTGGTTTTGCTAAATGCGCGAATCCACTAGGAACCCACAAACATATAGCCTGAACGAGGTCCCAAGCTGACTGACCACATGCCACACAATGTACTTACTATAACAGTATCATTAAAAACGGCGTCTCACATAACCTGGCAGGAACTCGTGCAAAGCGCCCCGCAAATCACCGCAGCATTTACCCTCCCTGCCGCGATCTAGTGGCACCACGGAAAGAAGTTACAGAGTGCGCGAGCAAGCAGACATATATACAATGGGTCGGACAATATGTTCTCACTTTCCATCACGCGCGCACCAGCTTAAAACAATACGGCTTTCTATACAGTAATTTGAACCTTCTATTGCTTAGCATATATGTTAGACCTGACATCATTGGCTTGAGTCTCTCCTCCATTTTTCTGTTTGCCTCTACTGTTTTACGATGTTTTGCTGGTATATGCTTTGGGCGCCGTGTCACTGCTGATCAGTGCCATAGCGCAAGTGCTCCCTATGTTAAAATGATGTATCTATTGTATCCATGTTTGGCTTATTTGGTTTACTGTCAGTCCCTAGTCTAGTGCACCAAGAGTGCCGGGGCTTGTAAATACAAATGCCGCTCGTGGGCTTGCAGCACGTGTTGTGCCACCCACAGGAGCGGCCTTGTAAAAGAATGTCTACGGGTCGGTCATTGCGAGACCCACGTGCAGTCTTGCACTGTCACGTCGGCTGCGCAGGTATACCTACTTGCCAGCCCCTCCAACCTTCCCTTAACTTCATGTTAGTCACCCCTATGGTAGGCCCATGGGCAGGGTGCATTGTAAGTGTAAGGTAGGACAAGCCTGACCAAGTTGGCATGTCCTGGTAGTGAAGTGCCGCCATCTTAGTGCTTCACTATTGCGAGGTAGCCTGCTCTCCGTTGGATAGAATGGGCCGCCGGGATTATTAATGCTATGATCCTAGCTGGCTCGGAGAGTACGGTGCAATGTCGAGTTTGGTATCCCTGAACTCGGGGTTTAATTACGCATCCGTTGGTGTGGATGGTTTTTGGACTCTGGGTTCGAAAGTAGTACTTTTAGAAAGTGTCTATTTTCTTGTCTAACCATATCTGGTCTCTGCTGGTCTTACGTGTGTGTGACAGGAGCTGGGTGGCTCCAAGAGGTCTGGATGAGTCAGTGTGGGATGAGTGGGACATTTACGTTGAGAGTAGGGGGAGAGTAGTTGTTGATAGCCTGCCTTGCCTGATACAATGCTGGCTCCACCTCCTGCCAAGCGACTGATGGCTCTGTGCCTGCCATGGACGATCCTAGCCCCACCTCCTGCCAGGAGGGCGATAGCTCTGCTCCTGCCCGTATCAATGCTGGCCCCACCTCCTGCGGGGCGTCTGAGGACCCGGCCCGGCTCAGTGAATAGGCCAGGTGCGACTGCCTAGCTCCACCCACCACAGACCCAGGATGTTGGGAAACCCCCGGCATAGACAAAGGGATCAAAGACGAAAAGGGGTATAAGAGAAGGACCCCTGAACTAGGAAATCAGATCACTTCTGACAAGGAACCCTGTAACCAAGGACAAGAAGCCTGCTGATCTAAAGGACTGCCTACCCCTTCTGCCAGTGTGCTGTTGTTGGGGGAATCCTGCAGTGCTTCTTTATTTTTGCCAAGGAACCAGGAGAGAGGAACTGTGTGTGTACTCTCACGCTTGCTAAGAAAATCTCCAAGAACTGGAAGAGTGCCAGTCTCCTGCCGAAGTCACAGGGCTAAAGGACTTCACCTGCTAAAAAGTGCTATTCGCTGGAAGTGTGAATCCAGCACCTCTGAAAGAACCAGCAATCACGACGATCGGACGCTGGGCCCGACCGACGCCAGCAGCAACGCCAGTGAGTAGGAGTACGGCTCTAACTCCAGAGGACCTCGTGTCTGCCCCGCTGCTGATCGCATCAACCGTGTGCCCTTCGACGCCGTGAGCGCTGCTCACTCTGTGCAACTGCATCATCGACAACGCCTGCTGTGGCCTGATCGACACCGAAGACGCGACGCCGGAGTGCTCGACGCCGCTGATCATCGTGTGCTTCAATTTCCTAAGGTACTGTGTTGTTGGGGGTCCGTGTGACTCCAGGCCCGGCGCAGCGCTCCTCGCGGTCGACGCCGAACCTGTGGATTACCTTTGCCCCAGCGTCGTGTAGCTCCCGTGTGAGTTACCCTGTTGCTAAGAACTGCGTTTCCAAGAAAAAGAATTGCTTGATACTAAAGACTTTTGTGCTAAAGAAGAAACTACCTTTGAACTATCCTTTTTCCTTCCCGAACGTATTTATTCCGATTGTGTACAGTTTTGCCGTTATTTGGTCTTGTGCTAAGTCTTATATAAAGATACTTATTTTTATAATACTACTGTGTCGTGTCCATTTGTAGTGTATTCACTTTATTACTGTATGTGGTCATAATTGCTTAACACACAGCCTCTGAGATAAGCCTGTTCTGCTCTGCCAAGCTACCAAGGGGGTGAGCAGGGGTTATCGAAGGGTGTGATCCCCTTGCCCTGACTAGAAAAGGAGTGTCCCTATTTGTCAGAAGTGTATACCTCTGCCAACTAGAGACAGCCGGTTCTAACATTGGATGCAGCGGTGAGGATTTGGACCTTGCAGTCATGACCCATGTACAGTGATAAGTGTGCGCTACGTAGTGAAAGCAGACCATAACGCAGTCACAATCTGATTCGGAAGGATCCTATTTTTGTTCTCCGCTTTCCTGAAACTTGATTTTCTGAACACTGCCAGTTTTAACCATGAGTGACAACGGAGCCACTGCCCCTGCTATCGTTGTTGTTGAAGAGTTCGAGAGGAGTAAGCTAAAGAGATACAAGAAAGATGAGCTGAAACACTTTTGCAACCAGTTTGAAGTTCCTACCACCGGCCTCTCGAGAAAAGATGATTTTTATAAAGCATTACAGGCCTGGTGGGAATCCAGAAATCCCTCTGATGTGGTGGTGGTACCCACAGAGGAAGGGGATGAGGAGGTGCCAGTGAATGGACCTGTGCCCTCTCCCGGAAGCAGTGTTTCCTCCAAAGGTCTTTCCCCTGAAGAAAGAGAAGAAAGGGCGAAAGAGCGAGCTTACAACATGGAGATGGCAAGGCTAAAGATAAATGGGCAGTTGGAGTTAGAAAATGCAAGAGGTAGAAGGGAAGCTGATTTAGAGATCAAAAAGTTGGAGTTTGAACGAGAGAAGTTAGCTTTGGAGCGTGAAGCCAGGTTGAGGGAACTGGATATCCAAGCTAAAAAGTTAGAGTTGAATCCCTCTGGTGGCAGCATTCCATCCGAGCCTGCAGAAAGTAAGTTTTACTTCCCGAAAGATGTGATCAAAGATTACAATAAGAATGAAGATATTGGTCAATGGTTTAAAGCATATGAGTTAACATTGTTGGCCCACCAGGTCCCTGAGAAGAATTGGGGAGCGGGGTTGTGGGGTCGCTTTGTGAATGAGGGAAGAGATACCCTGTTAGACATGCCTGTTGCGGATAGGATGTCGTATGCTCATATGAAAGATGCTTTAATGTTGCGATATGGTTTAACCCCCGAGCAGTACAGACAAGCTTTTAGAGAATGTAAGAAGTTGCCTGGTACGACGTGGGTTGAATATGTGTCTTATTTTTGCAGAGCCATGGATGGTTGGGTAAAGGGCAGCAAAGTGGAAAGTTATGAAGCTCTCTATGATTTGTTTGCGTGGGAGCACTTGTCTAATAACTGTTTTCCAGAGCTGCGCCAGCACCTGATTGATACCAAGATATCTAACCCTAGAAAACTTGCTGAGGAGGCGGACAGCTGGGTCAGTACCAGGGTCCACAAGGGTCCAGTGGGAGACTCAGCCAAAGGTGGGCAGGGTCCCCAGCAGATGAGTGGGGGGGACAAGGGTAAACAGAAGGAGTCTCAGAAAGGGCCCCAAAGTAATCCCCCAGGGAACCAAGGGAAAGTTTCCCAGCCCCCCCCTGAGAAGAAGCCAGGGGTCCAGACGGGTAAACCTGTTCATAGGGGCCCCCTAACCTGCTATGGTTGTGGGCAGGTGGGACACCGGTTTTATGACCCCCAGTGTCCCAAGAAGGATTCGAATGCACCGCCGCGTGCACCCCCTCGTCAGTTGGCAAGTGTAGCCTTGGGAGGGGAGGAGATGGTTGTCCATGGTGGGAGGGGTCCCGCAGAAATGTCCCTGGTCTCGCTAGGAGACATGCAAATGGTCCCTCCACCCCCTCTGCCTAGTAACACTAGTAAATATAGGCAGTGGGTGACCATTAATGGCCATAGAGTGGAAGCTCTCAGAGACACCGGAGCGAGTGTGACAGCTGTCAAGTGTCACTTGGTGTCCAGAGAGCAGGTGGTTCCCCACGCATTCTACCCCGTGATAGCTGCCGATAACTCCCAGAAAGAGTGTGAGGTGGCTCAGGTTTCCTTTGAATGGGGGGGAGTTTCAGGTACTCTTCAGGTTGCTGTGAGGCCCGCCATGCCTGTCGACTGTCTCCTGGGCAATGATTTGGAAGACTCCCCTTGGGCTAAGGTGGAGCGAGCGGCGCACTTGAAAATGTTGGGTGTGCCAGAGTGGGTGTGTGCAACCACTCGATCCGTGACAGCGAGTAAGGGTGTTGATGGGGTCCCGGAGCCTGAAAATACGGCCCAGGACCCAGCTGTGAAGAGAAGAGGCAGGAGGCGCGGGAAACCGGCCCCCGTTGTTCCCGTGGTCCAGAAGGAGGTAGACCCTGAGGGGGATGCCCTGGAGCCCACAGGGGAACAAATTGCCGAACTGGGAGATCTGCCCGAGCTGACCCACTGGCAGCAGGATGGTGGTCCCTCCAGGGAGGAATTCTGTGCGGAACAGAAGGTGTGCCCTTCTCTTGTGGGCATGAGGCAGCAGGCCTCAGCCCAATCCTCAGGTGATCAGTCAGGGTCACATTTTGTGTACTGGGAGAACGACCTCCTGTATAGCGAGCCTAAGGCTGCTGAGCCTGGGTCAGCCCGTGTGCTGGTGGTACCCCAGCGCTTCAGAGCCTTCCTACTGGGTTTGGCTCATGACGTACCGTTAGCTGGACATCTGGGGCAGGACAAGACCTATGACAGGCTTGTCACCCATTTTTATTGGCCTCAGATGAGTAGGGATGTAGACATCCATTGCAAGACTTGTCGCACTTGCCAGGCAAGTGGGAAAAGCAGAAGGAAGCAGAAGGCTCCCCTCCAACCTTTTCCGGTGGTCAGCACCCCCTTTGACCGGGTGGGTATTGACATTGTTGGGCCCCTGGACCCCAAGACAGCCCTGGGCAACAGGTTCATCCTGGTCTTGGTGGACCATGCCACAAGGTACCCGGAAGCCATCCCTCTCAGGACAGTGACGGCCCCCGTGGTGGGACGGGCACTGATGGGTGTTTTCTCCCGGATGGGGTTCCCCAGAGAGGTGGTGTCCGACCGAGACACCAACTTCATTTCGAACTATATGAAGTCTCTGTGGAAGGAGTGTGGGGTAACCTACAAGTTCACCACTCCTTACCACCCTCAAGGAAATGGGCTGGTTGAGAGATTCAACCGGACCTTGAAAGGCATGATTATGGGTCTTGAAGAACCAATGAGGCGGAAATGGGACGTCCTCTTGCCCTGCCTGTTGTTTGCTTACCGTGAGGTGCCGCAGAAGGCTCTAGGGTTCAGCCCCTTTGAGCTCTTATACGGTCACCCGGTAAGAGGACCTTTGAGTCTGGTCAAGGAAGGCTGGGAGCAATCTCCCAGGAAACCTCCCCAGGATGTATACAGCTACATGCTGGCCTTTCGGAACCAGACTCGGCGCTTCAGAGAACTTGCTCAGGCAAATCTGGAGGCCAGCCAGGAGGAGATGAAGCGATGGTACGACCGGAATGCCACTCTGGTAGAGCTTCAGCCTGGTCAGGAAGTGTGGGTCATGTCCCCTGTGGAACCTTGTGCGCTCAAGGACAGGTGGACTGGACCGTTTAAGGTTGTGGAGAAGAAGAGCGATGTCACCTACTTGGTGGACTTGAAATCTCCCAGGAACCCCTTGCGGGTCCTGCATGTCAACCGTTTGAAGCCCCACTTAGAAAGGTCCGAAGTGGGCATGCTCCTAGCTACAGATGATGGAACGGAGGAGGAGAGTGAGCCTCTTCCTGACCTCCTGTATGCTAAAGAGCAAGACGGGTCAGTGGATGGTGTGGTCCTCTCTGACACACTGACCCTTGAGCAGAAACAGGATTGTCGCCACCTGTTGGGACAATTCCCAGATCTGTTTTCCTTGGTTCCGGGTGTCACGCATTGGTGTGTCCATGACGTTGACACCGGAGACAGCCCTCCTGTGAAGCACAAGGCTTACAGGGTGACTGACAAGGTCAGAGCGTACATTAAGGAGGAGGTCTCCAAAATGTTCGCGTTAGGGGTGATTGAGTCCTCTAGCAGTCCTTGGGCCAGCCCAGTGGTCTTGGTCCCGAAGGCTGCAGCGCCTGGTGCTTCACCAGAACTCCGGTTCTGCGTGGATTACCGAGGACTCAATTCGGTCACGAAGACTGACGCGCACCCCATCCCCAGAGCTGATGAGCTCATCGATCGGTTGGGGGCTGCCCGGTACCTTAGTACGTTTGACTTAACGTCTGGGTACTGGCAGATCGCCTTGACTGATGGGGCAAAAGAGAGGTCAGCGTTCTCCACACCAGATGGGCTATACCAGTTCCGGGTGATGCCCTTTGGGATGAAGAATGCCCCTGCCACCTTCCAGAGGTTGGTCAACCAGGTCTTGGCTGGACTGGAGGAATTCAGCGCCGCCTACCTGGACGACATCGCAGTGTTCAGCGTCAGCTGGGAGGAACACTTGCGCCACCTCCAGGAAGTGTTGTTGGCCCTGCGCGGAGCAGGCCTCACAATCAAAGCCAGTAAGGGCCAGATTGGGCAGGGTTCTGTGGTGTACTTGGGGCACCAAGTAGGGAGTGGTAAGGTGGCCCCCCTGCAACCCAAGATTGATACCATCCTGGCTTGGGCACCGCCCAAAACCCAAACACAGGTGAGAGCCTTCTTAGGACTCATGGGTTATTACAGGAGGTTTGTCAAGGATTACGGCAACATTGTGCACCCCTTGACTTCGCTGACTTCCAGGAAGCAGCCACGAAACGTGATCTGGACTGATGCCTGTCAAACGGCCTTTGACACCCTGGAAACCGCAATGTGCACAGCACCTATACTCCAGGCACCCGACTTTTCGAAGGAATTCATTGTTCAGACGGACGCTTCAGAGCATGGCGTGGGGGCTGTTCAAGCTCAGGTGAATGAAGAGGGCCGAGACTTGCCTGTAGCCTTCATCAGTAGGAGGTTACTTCCCAGGGAAACGAGGTGGAGTGCGATAGAGAGAGAAGCATTTGCTGTGGTCTGGGCGCTGAAGAAGCTAAGACCCTACCTGTTTGGGACTCACTTCCGGGTTCAGACAGACCACAGGCCCCTCAGATGGTTGATGCAAATGAGGGGTGAGAATCCAAAACTGTTGAGGTGGTCCATTGCTCTACAGGGGATGCACTTTACGGTGGAACACCGCCCTGGTACAGATCACGCCAATGCTGATGGTCTGTCCAGATTTTTCCGCCTTAGTGATGAGGACTCCCTAGGTTAAGGGTAGTTCTCCCCACCTTTCAGCTGGAGGGGACACGTGTTAGACCTGATATCATTGGCTTGAGTCTCTCCTCCATTTTTCTGTTTGCCTCTACTGTTTTACGATGTTTTGCTGGTATATGCTTTGGGCGCCGTGTCACTGCTGATCAGTGCCATAGCGCAAGTGCTCCCTATGTTAAAATGATGTATCTATTGTATCCATGTTTGGCTTATTTGGTTTACTGTCAGTCCCTAGTCTAGTGCACCAAGAGTGCCGGGGCTTGTAAATACAAATGCCGCTCGTGGGCTTGCAGCACGTGTTGTGCCACCCACAGGAGCGGCCTTGTAAAAGAATGTCTACGGGTCGGTCATTGCGAGACCCACGTGCAGTCTTGCACTGTCACGTCGGCTGCGCAGGTATACCTACTTGCCAGCCCCTCCAACCTTCCCTTAACTTCATGTTAGTCACCCCTATGGTAGGCCCATGGGCAGGGTGCATTGTAAGTGTAAGGTAGGACAAGCCTGACCAAGTTGGCATGTCCTGGTAGTGAAGTGCCGCCATCTTAGTGCTTCACTATTGCGAGGTAGCCTGCTCTCCGTTGGATAGAATGGGCCGCCGGGATTATTAATGCTATGATCCTAGCTGGCTCGGAGAGTACGGTGCAATGTCGAGTTTGGTATCCCTGAACTCGGGGTTTAATTACGCATCCGTTGGTGTGGATGGTTTTTGGACTCTGGGTTCGAAAGTAGTACTTTTAGAAAGTGTCTATTTTCTTGTCTAACCATATCTGGTCTCTGCTGGTCTTACGTGTGTGTGACAGGAGCTGGGTGGCTCCAAGAGGTCTGGATGAGTCAGTGTGGGATGAGTGGGACATTTACGTTGAGAGTAGGGGGAGAGTAGTTGTTGATAGCCTGCCTTGCCTGATACAATGCTGGCTCCACCTCCTGCCAAGCGACTGATGGCTCTGTGCCTGCCATGGACGATCCTAGCCCCACCTCCTGCCAGGAGGGCGATAGCTCTGCTCCTGCCAGTATCAATGCTGGCTCCACCTCCTGCGGGGCGTCTGAGGACCCGGCCCGGCTCAGTGAATAGGCCAGGTGCGACTGCCTAGCTCCACCCACCACAGACCCAGGATGTTGGGAAACCCCCGGCATAGACAAAGGGATCAAAGACGAAAAGGGGTATAAGAGAAGGACCCCTGAACTAGGAAATCAGATCACTTCTGACAAGGAACCCTGTAACCAAGGACAAGAAGCCTGCTGATCTAAAGGACTGCCTACCCCTTCTGCCAGTGTGCTGTTGTTGGGGGAATCCTGCAGTGCTTATTTATTTTTGCCAAGGAACCAGGAGAGAGGAACTGTGTGTGTACTCTCACGCTTGCTAAGAAAATCTCCAAGGACTGGAAGAGTGCCAGTCTCCTGCCGAAGTCACAGGGCTAAAGGACTTCACCTGCTAAAAAGTGCTATTCGCTGGAAGTGTGAATCCAGCACCTCTGAAAGAACCAGCAATCACGACGATCGGACGCTGGGCCCGACCGACGCCAGCAGCAACGCCAGTGAGTAGGAGTACGGCTCTAACTCCAGAGGACCTCGTGTCTGCCCCGCTGCTGGTCGCATCAACCGTGTGCCCTTCGACGCCGTGAGCGCTGCTCACTCTGTGCAACTGCATCATCGACAACGCCTGCTGTGGCCTGATCGACACCGAAGACGCGACGCCGGAGTGCTCGACGCCGCTGATCATCGTGTGCTTCAATTTCCTAAGGTACTGTGTTGTTGGGGGTCCGTGTGACTCCAGGCCCGGCGCAGCGCTCCTCGCGGTCGACGCCGAACCTGTGGATTACCTTTGCCCCAGCGTCGTGTAGCTCCCGTGTGAGTTACCCTGTTGCTAAGAACTGCGTTTCCAAGAAGAAGAATTGCTTGATACTAAAGACTTTTGTGCTAAAGAAGAAACTACCTTTGAACTATCCTTTTTCCTTCCCGAACGTATTTATTCCGATTGTGTACAGTTTTGCCGTTATTTGGTCTTGTGCTAAGTCTTATATAAAGATACTTATTTTTATAATACTACTGTGTCGTGTCCATTTGTAGTGTATTCACTTTATTACTGTATGTGGTCATAATTGCTTAACACACAGCCTCTGAGATAAGCCTGTTCTGCTCTGCCAAGATACCAAGGGGGTGAGCAGGGGTTATCGAAGGGTGTGATCCCCTTGCCCTGACTAGAAAAGGAGTGCCCCTATTTGTCAGAAGTGTATACCTCTGCCAACTAGAGACAGCCGGTTCTAACAATATACAAATAGCCTTTGTGGAATGATGTAACATGAATAATACGCATAAATAACTATGAAGTTGTTTTCGAATTTATTTTTAAACCACCATGACTTGCAAAATTAACCATTTCCAACTCCACCATGTCTATCATTCTAGTGCCTGTAACCATGACAATCAATGGTCTGTGTTCTAAATTTTCGTTCATTACAATTGTTTTCACTTTCTTTTGTTTTAAGTCACATGGCGTTGGTGAACACTATAAAACATGTTTGCACTTGGGGAGTAGTAGATGTAGTGACCAAGGCGGCTGGCTCAGTCGAAACGCGTCTACGTTATGGAATAAAGAATAATGCCTACTTTGTATGGTGTAGAGAAGGAGTGAAAGAATATATATATATATATATATATATATATATTACCTACTGGCGGTCGCCAGTAGGTATATATGGTTAGGATTTTTTCTCTATGGAACTTTTGAAAATTCTATGTCTAATAACTTTGGCATTTGTGGACAGAATCGGCTGAAAGTTTCAGGAAAATGGCACATTTTGTTTCTGAGCAGCCCCTGAAAATTTGGGGGGGGTTTCGTCAAGGGGGGGCCGAGAAAAAAGGGGGGTCCCAAAACGCGTTTTTCCCATTCATTTTTCCATAGGGCGTTTGGCCTCACTTTTAGCTCGAACGGCTGAATGGATTTACACGAAACTTGGCAAAATTGTAGGGACTGTTAGCCCGATGTGCCTTTGCTGGGTCTCAATATATGTGCTCCAGTGGATTTTGAGAAATTAACGTTTTAAAAAACAGATATATCTGTGACAGCGTCCTGGATAGCGCTCCAGATCGCTTACTTTTCGCGTAACGGAGCTTTGCGAAGCGAAGCTGATTGGCTCTCCGGTGTCTGTCAACATTCTAAACAGTCCGGAGCGGCTGCCATCTTGTCTCTCGGTAGGATCGAGAGACAAGAGGAGGAGAAAAACGAAGGGGGAATTTAATGAAAGGGGGCAAGGTAGACCCCTCTTGACCCCCTAGGAATGATGTTGGGGTTATGAAAGGGTCCCGTGGGGAAAATAAAAAAAAATTGATTTTTCACGGTAGAAGCGCTTCCCGGTTCGCGAACCAGGCCGCAAACTGGTAGCGAAACGGGAATTCGCCATTTTGTGTTTCGGTTTAATTCAATTACAGAGTATAAGGGGGTACGGGAGACGTATCCTGACCCCTTATGTTTTCTGAGGGTGGCTGAGGAGGCTCATATATGTTGATACATGTCTTCCAGCGGCTGTGCGTGAGTGTTTTTTTTTTTTGCTGCGTGACGTCTGTTAACGTTTGATTCGATGGAAATCAGGAACTGTTGACCGCCATTTTGTCACTGCGAGTAAATATTTTGTTAAAAATAATTGTTATAAATTAATCCTTATTGATAAACATTGTTTGCGCCATCTTGCCTTTTTTGCAATGCCACACTTTTGTTGAGCACGGCAGCCATTTTAGATGCCTTGACCAGACCCACTCTCTGCACGCCGCCGATCCTCAGCATGGCTCCCCACCCTCGCAAGCATCTCCCCCACGCACTGGTCACCCCCGCTCTCTCTCTCATGCATGGGCCAGAAACCTCCTCCCATCTGCGCTGTTCTTCTCTGAGAATCACACCCTGTGCCCGCCCAACACCTCCCTTTCACCCTATTCACTACCGCACCCTCTGACACTCCTCTTCCTCTGTGTCCGATTGTCCAGGCCGGTCCCAGGCTATCACCTAGCCCTGCAGATGTAGTTTATGGCCCCAGCTGTAGAGAATCACCCCTCTTCAAAGGAGTTACAGTAGATCAAGGCCCCCACCCGATGAGATCCGTCACACCACACGCGTTCCTACTATCTGATAACCATCCTGTATTGTGCTTGGGGAGGGGATTCTCACTGTGAGGGTGTGTGGGTCCGAGCCTGAAGCGGAAGATTCCAGGGATGCCTCTTTGTACATCAAAGTTTTTACAATTATGTGTCACATTAAAAATATATAGCACTCCAACAAAGTAGTAGGATTATAACACTTTAATAACTTATAAATATATACAATGCAACAAAAACAGTAAATACATTTAAACATTTTTTTGAAAAAAGAAGCAACAATGGTCAGTAGCTGTGTTTTGTGCGAATAGTCCCAAGGCAGCACAACGTGCTGAGTTCTGGACGGCACCCAGGTGATGTTACCTGGGTGCCGCACTGGTTTTTGGTATCCTACAATGCAGCTCCGAAAAACGGCGTGGGGCGTCCCGGGGGGTGCGGGGGGAGGCCTCGTCAGTAGCGGTCTGTTGTGCGAATAGTCCCAAGGCAGCAGAACGCGCTGAGATGTGGATGGCACCCAGGTGATGTCCAGTAAGTTGCCGCACTGGTTTTGGTATCCTACAATGCTGCTCCGAAAAACGGCGTGGGGCGCCCCGGGGGGGGGGGGGGGGGGGGAGGCGGCGTGAACGGGCCTCCCCAGGTGGAGGCTCGTCTGCTGTAGTGGGGTGCCCCTTTACCGTTTCAGTTGCCATTCCGCCCGCTTTTGCTACACTGTGCCTCATCCGCCATTCAGCTGTTTATCGCCCGCTCTTGCGGCTACAGCGTCTCGCTCACCATGTAGTTGAGTTGCGCCCACTCTTGCGGTGCAGCGATAGGCGGCTGCCACAGGACTCTTAAAATGGCGGACGGCTCTTCGGATTTGGGTCTGGCCCACTAAAATGGCCCTGGGACACCTTGGAACTCGGACGCTTGTCTGCTAGGTCTTGGACCCCATTCTCGAAAGCGTCCCCTGAGCCTTGAAGATTCTACAAAAGTCTTGGGGGCCCCCGACTCCTGCAGGCTTCTGGTGGGGAGCGGCTGCCATGATTGCTCACGGAATGACCGCGACGGAGCCACGAGATGGTGGTGCTCTCATGCTGACGCCAGCTTCAGTCTGAAACATCCAGAAACAAGGTGGGGCTTTCATCGTTTGGGAAAAAAAAATGTTTTAATCCAATGAAAAGTGTTATTTTTAGGTCATATGATCAAGCCTTCCATCATTAGGAAACCAAAAGTAAAATGAACCAATGAAAAGTTTTATAAACAAGTCACATGGACCTGTTATGCGGCATAGGGCTATAAAAAGCGTAGAAAATCCGTTGGCACGTGAGGCGGCGTCAGTAGCGGACCGATGTGCGAATAGGCCGAAGGCAGCACAACGCGCCAAGATCCGGATGGCACCGAGGTGGTGTCCAGCAAGTTGCCGCACTGGTGTGGCCATCCTACAATGCTGCGCCGAAAGTCGGCGTGGGGCGCCCCGTTGGCCTGTGAGGTCGCATCAGTCAGTGGGGGCTGTTTGAGGATCTGACTGCATTGGAAAGCAATGTGATGCTGTGTGTCGCCCCCAAGATGGAGGCTCCTCGGCTGCAGTGGGGCGCCCCTTGGTGTTTCACTCGCTATCCAGCTGAGTTGCGTCCGCACTTGCGGCTACAGTAGGCCGAAGGCAGCACAACGCGCCGAGATCTGGATGGCACCGAGGTGGTGTGCGTCGCCCCCAAGATGGAGGCTCCTCGGCTGCAGTGGGGCGCCACTTGGTGTTTCACTCGCTATCCAGCTGAGTTGCGTCCGCACTCGCGGCTACAGTAGGTCGAAGGCAGCACAACGCACCGAGATCTGGATGGCACCGAGGTGGTGTCCAGCAAGTTGCCGCACTGGTGTGGCCATCCTACAATGCTGCGCCGAAAGTCGGCGTGGGGTGCCCCGTTGGCCTGTGAGGTGGTGTCAGTAGCGGACCGATGTGTGAATAGGCCGGAACCAGCACAAGGCGCCAAGATCCGGATGGCACCGAGGTGGTGTCCAGCAAGTTGCTGCACTGGTGTGGCCATCCTACAATGCTGCGCCGAAAGTCGGCGTGGGGCGCCCCGTTGGCCTGTGAGGTCGCATCAGTCAGTGGGGGCTGTTTGAGGATCTGACTGCATTGGAAAGCAATGTGATGCTGTGCGTCGCCCCCAAGATGGAGGCTCCTCGGCTGCAGTGGGGCGCCCCTTGGTGTTTCACTCGCTATCCAGCTGAGTTGCGTCCGCACTTGCGGCTACAGTAGGCCGAAGGCAGCACAACGCGCCGAGATCTGGATGGCACCGAGGTGGTGTGCGTCGCCCCCAAGATGGAGGCTCCTCGGCTGCAGTGGGGCGAAACTTGGTCTTTCACTCGCTATCCAGCTAAGTTGCGTCCGCACTTGCGGCTACAGTAGGCCGAAGGCAGCACAACGCACCGAGATCTGGATGGCACCGAGGTGGTGTCCAGCAAGTTGCCGCACTGGTGTGGCCATCCTACAATGCTGCGCCGAAAGTCGGCGTGGGGTGCCCCGTTGGCCTGTGAGGTGGTGTCAGTAGCGGACCGATGTGTGAATAGGCCGGAACCAGCACAAGGCGCCAAGATCCGGATGGCACCGAGGTGGTGTCATAGTTGAGAGTTCTGAGCAGCGCTTGTAACACTGTCTGAAGCTTATTTGCACCTGCTGCAGCTTCACTATTGCCCTGGTGTGGCTAAAGATCGCCCATGACATAGGCGGCCGGCTCCCGGGGTCCGGCGGAACTTTTTTCCTTTTCCTTTCTGCATCTTGTCCCACAATCCGTTTGACCTGAAGACACGACCAGGTCCCTGAATGTGTGCAGGGGGACGCTATTGATTGAATCAAAATGGCGGCTTCACACAAAGCTGACTCAAGCGTTGCTGCTGATGCTATACAGACAAAAACTGGTTTTCAGTTTGTACATTCTTCAGGATTTTTCCATCCAAGGCTGGTTGAGAGTTTGTAGAACAATGGCTTCAGATCTTGCCCTCCCCTCTTTTGACTGATGGTTCTAGTTGCCTATCTCTTCTGTTGTCATTTAACTGAACCTTTTTTGACTGCCGAAAGGGTTTCTGGTCCGACCGCTGGTTGGTGGAGACATTTTGACTATATCCTGGACCTGCCCGGCCTCGCCCAAAATGGCGCCGGTATAAATGGGACTCGTAACTCCTTGTTGTGTACTGGTTGCACAACCTTGATATCACGAGATACGTATGCAGTTTTGAAGCACATGGCAGGCGGGGACGAGAATTGATTGAATATTTCGACATCCCTATTGATATTAAGTTCTGATGTGTTATTGATTACTGTACTATTGAAAGTTCGAATTAACGTCACCCATGGTACTTGCCCGCAAATGTATATCTAGATAATTTTATTGTAAGTGGCCCTGTCGTATTTTAATTACAAAATGTACCTCCACCGATTCCGCAACTGTTAGACACCTTAGTTCTTGCAACCTAATGGCCCGCTCGTTACGTTCCTCTACAGTGTAAATGTCTCCTCATCATATACGATTCCAGTTTGCTCCGTGGCCGGCCCACGTGGTTATAGGCCCGTATTTGTATACTGACATTTTCACAATAAAGGTTTTTAAAACAAAACATGGTAGTAGTATTTACATTGGTAAAGTTTTTAATTTTAGTCACTGTTTTCGAATCAGTAAAAGGCAAGTGAAATAAAGCAGTCCAATTACATGACGGATAAAAGGTATAATACGCAGGAACGCAGTAAAGATAAATGGTCAAGGGCTGTTGTGTTTTCTACTCCTGCAACATAAAGTGATCGATAAGAATCTGATATTCAGGCGTATCGGCGACTAAGACAGCAGGCCGAGCCTCTTTTGCTCAACGGCTCCGTCATGGGACGAAGAAACGCCCTTTTTCTAGAAAAAGGAATATATTTTACTTGCAGGACAGTTGTAAATTTTCCGGGAAAGTACATTAGCCTGGAACATTATAACATATATGTTTAAGAAAAAATAATGTTCGAAAGCAATAAAAAGCGTAATTTTTAGGTCATATGACCAAGACTTTCATCATTAGAATAACAAAAGTAAAATGAACCAATGAAAAGTTTTATTAACAAGTCACATGACCTGTTATGCTTACGTTACGTGCTGCGCGCCGCACCCCGGATCGCTTCCGGGAAGCTGCGCTTCGCGCACCGGAGCACTTCCGGGTGCGCTAACGCGGCGTGTCATATAACGCATTACGCGACAACGTAGGTCCAGAATATAGTCAAAATGTCTCCACCAACCAGCGGTCGGAACACAACCCCTTTCAGCAGTCTAAAAAGTTCTGTTAAATGACAACAGAAGGGACAGGCAACAAGAACCATCAGTCAAAGAGGGGAGGGCAAGTTCTTCTCTACCGGGTCACGTTGGGGCGCTACCGGAACTGATCGAATTGGTAGTCTACAGTGTTTCTGGATGTTTCAGACTGAAGCTGGCGTCAGCATGAGAGCACCACCATCTCGTAGCTCAGTCGTGGCCATTCCACGAGCAATCATGGCAGCCGCTCCCCACCAGAAGCCTGCGGGAGTCGGGGGCCCCCAAGACTTTTGTAGAATCTTCAAGGCTGAGGGGACGCTTTCGAGAATGGGGCCCAAGCCCTAGCAGACAAACGTCCGAGTTCCAAGGTGTCCCAGGGCCATTTTAGTGGACCACGCCCAAATCTGAAGAGCCGGCCGCCATTTTGAGAGTCCTGTGGCAGCCGCCTATCGCTGCATCGCAAGAGCGGGAGCAACTCAACTACATGGTGAGCGAGACGCTGTAGTCGCAAGAGCGGGCGGTAAACAGCTGAATGGCGGAAGAGGCACAGTGTAGCAAAAGCGGGCGGAATGGCAACTGAAACGGTAAAGGGGCGCCCCACTACAGCGTGTCTTCATGTCAAACGGATTGTGGGACAAGGTCCAGAATGGAAGAGTCATCAAAAGGCAAAAAGTTCCGCCGGACCCCGGGAGCCGGCCGCCTATGTCGGGGGCGATCTTAGGCCACACCAGGGCAACACGACTTGGGGAGGGGGCAGGAGCCAAGCGCCCCCTCCCAGTCCGCGCCACCACACCGTATGTTGAAAATCTGAAGCCATCGTTCTACAAACTCTCAACCAGCCTTGGATGGAAAAATCTTGAAGAATGTACAAACTGAAAACCAGTTTTTGTCTGCATAGCATCAGCAGCAACGCTTGCTATCAGAGTGCATGAGTTTCATGCTCGATCGATTGAGCTAGCCGGATCAGGCAACAAAAAGTATAAAATAGTTATGTAAATAGTTATTTAATAAAATGTTTTACCCTGTTACTTTGCTGGTGTGTTGTATATATTTATAATATTTGCATAGAGTTTATAGTTATTTTGGGCGGGGTGGGTGGCGGAGCCGAGCTGTCTTGCAGCCATCATGGTGTGGAGCTCAGTTCATCTCACTAGTTTCGTATTTCTCATGAAGGGATGTTCCTAATGTTTCTATATTAGCGAGGTCAAAAAGAGATCCCATTAGTGGCCTACTGATTTTGCTCGATTACTTTTGTTTTTTTACACGATTTTTCACTATCTGCAAAGACTAAACAGAGTATTGCGACTCTGTGCTTGTTTGTAAATAGAGAATGAACCAAAGAGAATCAATTCTAAAACAGTAAATGCTTGGATAACAATCAATCAAATGGAGAGACAAGCAGGCACGACGGATTACAACGGGGGCAAAGGCCTGCGTTAACTACCCTTCACTATCTGCAAAGATCACTATCTGCAAAGAGAGAGTACTACTAAGAAAAAAGAGGGGGGGGGCAGCGTTCAAAGCACATCAGCGTGCATAAACACGAAAATGTTTTTACCTATCACGTACTTGACATTTGACAGCTTTTGATATTTGCTATTAAAAAACCATTGAAATTCACTGAAAAAACCATAGGTTATAGACCATATATAGTTAGGAATTAGCATTTACAAAACCTTGAAAATTCAATGAAAAAACCATAGGTTATAGACCATATATAGTTAGGAATTAGCATTTACAAAACCTTATTTTACTCGCACAAAACCATAGAAATTCGCATATATAGTTAGTTGCAATAACTATATATCGCGCACCCGCAATCCACTGCTGATGATGTCACATATTACATCATTCATGACATGGTCAGTGACATCACTGATGACATCACTGATGACATCTCAAATGACATCACTGATGACATCACTGATGACATCTCAAATGACATCACTGATCACATCACTGATGATATCTCAAATGACATTACTGATGACATCACTGATGACATCTCAATTGACATCACTGATCACATCACTGATGACATCTCATTTGACATCAATAATCACGTCACTGATGATATAATTTATGTGATAATACAATGCACCTCCTCACACTCTAAAATAACCTCTGTTACACCCAGTGTTAAATACAGAGTTTCATTTTTTGAACCATTGACACACCAATACCAGTTACTACATACGCACTCACTGATTCCTACGTCTACACACACATTCACTCATTCACCCATACAATCACTCATACATACAGTCACTCATTATTACAACACTATCATATGCACTCATACACCTATGCAGACACTCAAACACTGCCACTCATCCATAGAGTTACTCACACACCTAGTCAGTCCTGTAAATAATCAATCACACTTCGATTTCCTCATCTATACAGTTAAACACAGAACACCTTATTTATTCAAACATATACTAACACATACTTACTCTCTTATACAATTACTGATACAAGTACACATTGATGTGCACAGAGTCACACACCTCCCAGCCAGCCACACACACACTCAGTCTTCCATACAAATACTTGGGCAACCAATCAAGAACCCATATAGCCACTCATATAGCTACTGATCAAACCATGCAGCAGTTTGCACAACAACAGACATATTGATGCACACTTTCAGACAGTTTAGTCACTAATCCATGCATTCAGTAAGACACATTTATTCACTCACTCAGTCAGTCACGCACCTACTAAATCCTTCATCCAGACACTTATACATCCACTCATTCTTCAATATGTAAGACATATTTTAATTTTACAGAAACATACAGTCACTGGATGTTGTCATCAGTGATGTCATCAGTGATGTCATTTGAGATGTCATCAGTGATGTCATCAGTGATGTCACTGACCATGTCATGAATGATGTAATATGTGACATCATCAGCAGTGGATTGCGGGTGCGCGATATATAGTTATTGCAACTAACTATAGATGCGAATTTCTATGGTTTTGTGCGAGTAAAATAAGGTTTTGTAAATGCTAATTCCTAACTAAGGGGGTCATTAGGATGGAGGATTTTCCCCATCCTCCGGGCCGGAGGATGCGGAAAATCCTCTGCGGACCCACCAGGACCCACCGCCACATTAGGATGGCTGGTGGGTCATGGTTTAGGTCCGCAGCTTTTCCGTCGCGGCTGGCTTACGACCGCGGCGGAAAAGCACTAAAATGGTGAAGGTGTCTCTTAGACACCGTCAGCCAGATTAGGATGTGCTTGGAAACATGCTTTTCCGCAGCGGCTTTTCCGCCGTGGAAAAGCATGTGTAACTGCACTGCAGGGGCCCGTTGCGGGCCCCCTAGGTGTAGTGGGGGTGGGGGGTGCACATGGGGGGTACCTATGGTACCCCCTGCATTTGCGTGCACAATGCAGCAGGCACCGCGCGGTGCCTGCCGCTTTGTGCACGCAAATGCTGTGCATGCATTTTTAACATTGCTGCGGGTGCAGCTTGAAGCTCCACCCGCAGCAATGTTAAAAATAGAGGATGTGACCGCCACCCTGGCGGTCACATCCTAATCTGCACCGAGGGAACGCCGCAGCCCATGCGGACGTTCCCTCATGCTCTGGGGTCGCGGACGGACTCATGTCCGTCCGCGATCCTAATGACCCCCTATATATGGTCTATAACCTATGGTTTTTTCATTGAATTTTCAAGGTTTTGTAAATGGTAATTCCTAACTATATACGGTCTATAACCTATGGTTTTTTCAGTGAATATATATATATATATATATATATTCACTGAAAAAACCATAGGTTTGACACCAGTTATAGTTAGCTGGAAATTTTACTGACATAAAACCAATGAAATTCCACGTTATAGTTAGTTGGACTCACTATAACTTGTGCGTGTAATGCACTGCTAATGACATTACATATTACATCACTCATGGCATGGTCACAATGAAAATTAGCACTAAACAATATTCAAGTATGTAGCAGTCCTTCTACTTGGTTAGAGACTAAACATTTACCGCAGGGCTGCAGCGATTTCTACCGCAAATAAACCTTGGTATTAATGAGGTTTAACGCAAATGCAGTAAAAATCGTTGCAAAGCATAAGTATCACAGAAAAGTCAGCATTATTCATGCATAGCGACCTAATGCTATTAGCCATGTTATCCACCTCCCATTGGATAACATGGCAAAGAACTGCTCAGGGCAGGGGTTACCTTTTAGAAATATTCCCGCTTAGCGCAAATATCTCCAAAAGCTAGTAATAAGAGATAGCGATGTTAAAGACTATTTTCAGTCGCTAACATCTTGGCACGCCCACTTTGCATCTCATTAGATATAAATGCAACTGACATGCAAAGTGCGGCCCAAAATGTTCACTATCTTCTACTAAGTGTTGCTAACTGGTGTTAGCAGCAGCTAGGTAATAGAGAGATAATTTTATCTCTGCTTTCTTGACGTTTAAAGCAAAAAAAACACAGATAAACACCCTTCATAATATACCTCTATATTCAAATTGAAGTAGGCGTAGGTCTTGACGCAGCAATCACATGCACAGTTTTGAAACAACATGGCCCAGAAAGTCACTGAGTAAAATCTCATAAATTACAGTCAGCCACTTTCAATACGTATTACTTCAGAAGAACACTTATTTATGATACAGGGCTCTAGAATGACACACATATCTCGTCTTTATAGAAACCCTTCAGGTTTTTTTAACAGCTGTTAAATGCTTCCATACTCATCACAAAGCTGCTCCATCATGAGCATTGCCTCATCTGTCCTCAGGACGGACAACATTTGTGATGAACTTGCCGCTGTGCATGCACAACACTAACATTGTGCTTCCTTAACACGTTCTATTCACTAAGCAGAACCATGACAGAACCACTCTATCATAAACACACCTGAACCATGGCTCATAAAAGGAGTAGCTCAATCATGACCATACAAGTACCACTAAGCCCCCCCAGCCCCTTAATCTTGAGGCAGAATTGGAACTGCAACACAGGATTTAAAGTCCTGCAAAGAACACCATGTAACATTTAATATCATATGCACCATTTTTTTCATATATCACTTTTGCTAAACTCACTCAGTGAAATGTCGCTCATTTTATTAAATCACTTTTAAAGCATACCTTCTAACAATGCACCCAATCCTATGTGAAAGTGTTCAATATAAAAGATGACATTGCTTTAAGAAGGATAGAGAAATAAATAACACAATGTTGTAAAAATTTCTTTATTATATATACTTACCTAATAAAAAGAAAAAAAAAAGTAAATTTCTTATTAAAACGTAGCACCTGTGGAAAAAAATTGAAAATAAGATTATAAAGTATATTATTTAAAGAAAAAACAATAGGAAACAATAAGAGAGATGCAAAGAAAACTGTCAGATATTATTAATTAAACTTACCTTATAAATATAATATCTGTGCAGGAGAGTAAAAAAAAATCTGTTATAATACATATTTCTAAATGCAATGTAACAAAATAAGTAAACAACATATTAAATGATTTATTTTTGCTGTTCTCAGAATACATTGATTTTCACTATCAAGAGTGATTTCAATATTAATCATCATATAACAGCGGGGAAAAAAACACAATCAAAATGATTGTGTTCAAAAAACCCATACAAAATCTGCATACATATTATAAATACTTGAAAAAAACATGTCTTAAATGTTTTCCTCAAATTCGCAATTTCTTGAGTAAGCACACTACATCTTCCTCAGTTACAACCTAATTAAAGTATACCACTTATTTTTCAAGATATCTCAACAAAGCCCCGTGCAGCAATCTCCTTTAAAAATATGTATTTGAAAGACACAGTTTCATCTCTCATACCTTTCCGCGTGGCCAAATTGTATAAGCTAACTCATTATCTTTTAAATACCTCTCCCAAACACTTGCGTCCATATAAGTTTCTAAATAATTCTCAAAAGTACTCATTTTCTTCTCTCATATTTTTCCACGTGGCCAAATACTATGAGTTAAGTAGTTTTTTTCTGAAATTATTTAATCTTAGTCTTATCTATTGTTTTCTGTACTTTCACAATCAAAATTTGTACCATATTTTATACCATCAAACATTAAGTAAATTTGTACCTGATGTTATCACTATGCAAAACACAAATTTCATTTATTGATTTCTACACCCTCATTTACATAATATTTATAAACTAGTAAGTTTCAGATCTTTATAGTATACATATTCCTACAGCAAATCATTCTACTGAAATTTGGGTTCCAAAAATAACAAATAAGAGTTACTTAAGGCAAAAGGCAAACGTTTTTTAAAAGTCAATTGGCTATCATTGCAAAGTGTCCAGCCACTAGCACACTTCAAATAAGCTGTATAATGTAAATGTATTGGCATTTATATAGCGCACTACTTACCCGTAGGGTCCCAAGGCGCTTCGACCGCTGAGAAACCCTTCCTGGCTTCCCTGAGAGATGGTCCCTTAATGGGTATCTCCAGGTTGAGACCAGGCATCCCCGGCGGTCTGGTGGGGCCGTTAGTGAAGATGAGGCAAGCTAATGCCCAGAGTTGCCGAGTGTGATCACTGATCAGAGTGGGCACCGAGGCGAGAGAATTATCGAGTCCACTGACCCTGGTCCAGAAACCTGCCGCGCCGGGAATCGAACCCTGGTCCCGGGCCGTCCTCTGCTCTCGGGTCTGCCGCCTCTAACCAGTGAGCCACACTACTTCACTATGTCCTGATGATGTAGAATGCCCTTCATGATAAATAATGGCTACAGTTACAAATGTTCTTCTAGAAATAGAAACTTGAGAAGCCACAACATTTTTAATTAAAGTGGATAATTTACTCCCATCAGCTCTGCATCGTTGAAACATTAAAATTACATATTGTCCGTATCTATGGATAAATAAAGTTGATAACATTTCAGACTTGCATTGAGAACAGACCATGTTTTGATGCGCATCTTTAACTAGTTTATGAAAAGGCACTTCTTTGCAGTCTGGTAATGTCAAATATAAAAATCTTTCACTGGGTATCTCAGTACTACTTAAAAATGAGCAATTATCACACTTATGTTCCCATTTATTGGAAAGCCCAAAAAGACTATCAATATCTACACCTTCATCTTCCAAAGCTGTAAACATATACATAATAAATTCCTGACAATCTTGCTGAATATTCTGAGAAAACTGATTTACTCCTGCACATATGTCTAAAACATTCCTTAATTCCGAAACACTTGCTACTTCACTATCACCACTACTACACGTTTCAAATATAGAATTTAAAGAATGGCAAAAGGTATGCTCCTGATTTTCTATAATCTGTTCCTTAACATTTTTCAGAAAGAAAACAACATTAACTACTACATTTGCATAGCAGTTGACACCAGACCTATTTTCCAACTTAAATCCAACAATCTCTTCAATACTAACAGTTTTGCTACAGCTACCAACAACAGCTACATCTTTTTTTCGTCGTTTCTGGACTACTTCAGCACATTTGTCCTCATTTTTCCTTTTCTGACCAACTATACGCCTTTCAATTAAAGGATATTGAGATAAACTTGGAGCATATTCTCTTCTTAACCTATTATACTCCTTCACACAATTTAAATCTGCACTAATCTTTGTCTCATCATAATCAATTAGATAAAGTCCACATAAAGTTCTAACACGCGATAGAGCAACATACGCCATGCCCTCTTTGAATACAGTGCTTCCAATATTTACCAAAGCACAATCTACACTTAAACCTTGAGATTTATGTATAGTCACTGCATATGCCAAACAAATTGGAAATTGCTTACGATGGACATATAAGTCTTTCACAAGCAAAAAACGAGTTGAACATCGACTAATTTGTTGAACTTCCTCAATCCCATCAAATTTTATCCTCAAAAATTCAATCTCATCTCTATTGGTATAATTGACAAAACCAACAACATTACCCATTGCTCCATTTACCAATCCTCTTTCTACATGTAAATTTCTTCTTAAAATTATCCGACAATTTAAACATACATACAGATTTTTCTCTAAATCAGCAGTTTTAGATATAGTTTTTTTAAGAGAATCCAATTTTAATTTCAACTTTTCAGACAAAACAATAGTACTACCTTCATGCTCTATTCTATCTTTAGCTTCCAGTTTCTTAATTTCTTGATTTTCTAAATTCAACATTTTCTCATTAAAAACTGAACATTCTTTCAGAGTTGGCATCAAGCATATCACTGACTTATCTACTACCTCTTTACTATATATTCTCTCAGGAACATTATCTTCATTAGGAAACAGCTTGGAAAGTAATCGAGTTCGTAGAGTGTGTTTCGCATCTTCAGTTAATTTTCCAATCCTAATATCTTGAAGAATACTTCCATATTTAGTATCCTTTGCCTGTCGCATATTTTGAATCAGTTCAGTATATTTGAAATGTGACCATATATTTACATTTCCAATACTGCCCAGGCACTTTCTGGTCTCCTCATGTGTAACAGTTTCAAATACAGGTTGTCCTTTCACAGGAGTCAGCTGCAGTAGATCTCCAAAACCTATGACATGTTTACCTCCAAATAACACATCATACTCTGTCTTAAGTGTCTGTTGCATTCTTAAATGCACAAAAGCAAGCATTAAATTGGAGACCATGCTTACTTCATCAATAATAAGAAGTTTCATTTTTTTAAGGACTCTAGAAACTTCAAAACAAGCTTCTCCAGATAGCTTCTGATATTGTAATTTATTTTCATGTTCAACTGGCAGCATCAGCAAACGATGTAAAGTAACACCTTTTATATTATGTGCTGCCAATCCAGTTGGAGCAGTAACAACACACAACAGTGTTGACTGAGTTGTTTGCTGTAAATATGTAGTAATTCCTTTAATTAGGAAACTTTTACCAGTCCCAGCTTCTCCACTTACATATAATCGAATAGGTTCAAATGACATACATGAGCAATCTTTTCTCTCATGACAAAAGCCATGCTCAATGTGCTCTGTCACTTCATCATATATCTGTCTTTGCTCAACATTAAACTGCTTCTTTAATTCTTCTAAGTCGATTACTTCCTCTTGACCTTGCTGCATTGCGCTTTCCACCTCATCCATGGCGGTGGCTGCTTCATTTTGAATAATTGGTTGTCCCAGTGGATCTTGACTTAATGATGCCGAACTTTGACTACCTTGTGAACTATCTCTAGCAATCTCTGCTGCAATTGTCGCTTCTTGCTCTATTTCGTCATTCAACATTTGGAGATAATTGCTGAAAACAGGACATTTTATACTACTTTTAGATGCGCTGAATGAATCTTCATAACTATCAAAGTCTCCAAGTAGTTCCTCTTCTCTACGCCATGGTTTAAAGAGTTGCAAAAGAGCAAAATAGTAAAATTCTCTTTTATCAGGTGTTTCGCAACTCAGTTTCCGATGATTTATCAAGTGTCCTTTTCTTTGTTTTACCAGACATCCTTCATGTCCAATTACAGCATGTACACCTTTATCAATATTCTCTGTAACATTTCTCTTAAAAGTATAATTTTGAAGTATTTCATACAGACAAATGTTTTCAAGCACAGTACTTCTTTTTGGATAGTATGTATCCAACATATTTGTTTTCAAAATGTCTGTACTGTTTGGTTCTTTCTGGGCTAAGTACTCAATTTCTTGCACAGGTTTCAGAACACGGTTTCGTGTTTCTGCTAGGCCCAAACTCACCCAGAGAATAGTCCTTGATTTCGCATAAAGACTTGCTGATGATAATCTGTCACAACATTCATATGCTCCAATTTCTCGATGAGACAGCATCTTCAAACTGTACGTGTATAATTTCTTGCTCAGGCTCTTTTCATGAGAAATGTCTTCCCACATCTCCTTCAGTTCCGTCTTTTCAGATTTCGTGATGTAAGACGTTACATATCGAGCCACAGCAATAGAGTTGTCTGCAACATATTGTATGTCCATGTTAGCATTCCACATGGACAAAATAACTAGGTTATAGTCATTAATATATTTCGATTCTTCACCTCTTCTTAAATTGTATGTATTTTTAGGTGACCTCCTTCTGATATTATGTCGCAAACATGACATCAAATTGTTGACTCTTCCTTTTGAAAGTACCGGTCGTGCAAATCCAAAGCGACATTTGGTGTAAAATTTGCTCTTTGATTTGAATTTTCGCTGACAATATTTTCCACAGCGATGACTTTGAAAACGTAACACTTTTCCTCTTAAGTCCTTATCAGTGGTACTATTAGGTATGTCACAAGTGGCATACTGTTCAATAAAAGACAGTACAGTCTCATCAGAGTCTATTCCAAATTTAGGAGCATCCTTGATCCATAGCAGCATATGAATATGAGGAGCACCTCTTGCTTGATATTCTTTTCTCCAAAAGAAATCCAGTACTTCACCAAGAGGCGGATTTTTCTTGTTAGTAATGAAAGACATCATAGCTTCAAATCTATGATTAAAATACCTGCAAACATTAACTGGATCTAATGAACACAGTTCTCCGGGTGTCTTGTAGTTTATGTTTTCTATGTTTGCATTCGCCTCCCGAAGAAATTCAATTAAATCTTCCCAAGCAAACTCTGCACAGCTTAGAGTTAAAAACCATGTTGGTGCTCCTAAGTTTCTAAGCATGCACTTCAAATCTCCATGACAACGGTACCAATACTCATTAGTACCCCGCTGACAAGCCATTAAATTAATTAAATGAGAATCCAAAACACTATCTTTCTGATGCACTTTATCCATAAATTCCTTTGCTGAAATATTTTGCAGATGTACACCACTTTTTAAGATATGATTTACTGCATAAGACAGACCAGATAAGTCACTCTCAAACAGAAGATGAAACAGATATGGAATGCATTGACGAAACCTTGGATCTTCTGCATATAATCTTGTTGTCCGGTACTCAGATGCAGGAATCTGCATAGGTCGATCATCATATCGTGTACCTTCACCTGTAGGAAATAACTGTGGAAAACAACGACCTTCCAAACTTTCTTCCCAGACACTAATAGGATTTCCTTTCACCTTTTTCATCTGAAATAATTCAATAGCATTCCCTATTGCTTCTTTGGAATGCAGTGGATGAACACTGTAATGTTCATACATTTCTTCAGATCTGGATACATCAACTTTTTCAATTTGTCCACTACACAAATCACTATCCTCTTCTTCACTTACATCTTCTTGTTCTACGTATACATCTTTGTAATACTTATTATTTTGCACTAAATACAACGTTGCCTTTTTCACTTTCCTAACATCCACTAAATCTTGCCAGATTTTCTTACTCTTTGTAGGTACACCATTCACTAGAATAACTAGAGGTTCCTCTTCTACATTTTCAACACCAATTGTTTCTATATTTTTTTTAAGATCAAGAGGCAAATACACAACTCTACCCTTTAATCCTCTTAGTAAGTCTGAAGGATTTAATTTACCAGTCTTAGGCTCCATTCAAACAATAGCCTGAAAAGGATGTACACATTGAATCAGAATCGTCTCATAAGTATTTAAATTCATCAATTCTGATGGAATATTTACCAACTCTAGATTATTATGAACAGCTCTAGCAGGCATTTTATTTTCATTTAATTTATTGTAACAATATTTACAAACACTTTGCTCAAAACCCAAATCAAAATAGTTTTCCACCAACAAATAAATTGCAAAATCTTTCCATTGACCATTACTTTCATCTTCACTTTTTAAATATAAATCAACTAACCTCGTTTGACTTTTGTAATGAATGCGTCGGCAACAGACACAAGAAAAATTTGGTTTCTCACCTGCAATTACCTTAAACTTTATTATTTCTTGTTCAAAATTTTCAATATTTACATTCCCAACATTTTCTAACACATTTCCTTCTATAATTATATCACCTTCTGCATTATCTTCCTTGGGACCAAAATAACTTACCTCAATTTCTGCACAAATCTTCTTAACATCTAATTCACATCCATACAAAAGAGCACTATTTAACTGTTTAAGTTTAAGTGCTGGACTTTTTGCATAGTACAACTTTCTCACTAATTTTCTCATTTTATTATGATGCACTGCTAACATCCGGAAGTGATGAAACACACTCTGGCATATTTTTTTAGAGAGACAAGCCAGAGAATGGCCTTGCAGACCTATTTTCTCGCGCACTCTGCATTCATCTAATTCTTGCAACATTTTAATTTTTTTCTTTAGACTTTCTTTAGTGTACTTACGTAAGAAATTGCAAAAGAAATCAATTGAATCCTGTCGTACACTACAAATACTACTACAATTCCAACTGTAAACAGGAGCATTAGGACATCCCTCTAAAGCTTCTCTAGCCATAACATCTTCTGTATTTCTAACCACAATTTTCTCTTTCTCAATAACACAACCATCCTTCACCTCATACGCTCGACCAGTGGTGTCAACTGCATGCAACAGATCGTTACTTTGAAAGTAACTCTCTTCATTAAAAAATGGCTCAGAAGTTGAAGTATGCATCCACTTCCCAGAAAACACTTTACAAAAATTCCTCCTATTTATATGTCTCTTCCATTTACTTTTACCTTTGAAAACTCGAATCGCCTTATTTAAAATATTTATTCTATTAAGTATTAAAATAAATAACTTTTGTTTTGTCTCAAATGCGCGCTCAACAAAACCCTCTATATATAGTTTTTTTTTTAAAGAAAAACAGATCTTTTTTTAGAAACTTTCTCCTTTTGTAATAAATTTGCAACGACTCTGTTGTAAAACATACGCTTCCTGATTTGGCTGAATTGATTGGTCCGGCTTTTACTGTACTGACTTTCATCTTTCCTAATTCCAGTAATAGTAGTTTGTTTAACTCCAGGTCTCCTTTTAGATGATGAAATCGTTTTCTCCTTCTGAACTTCAATATTTACATTTTTCCTTCCCAAAATGCTTTTGAAAAACTTTTTAGTTTGCTTACCAGGAGTACTCTTCTTTGTATCCGTCCTCTCAGTCTTTGAAAATAATTCTGTACTTTTCTTCTTTAAACTGTACGTCCGTTTGTAGAGTTTCTTTTTTTCAATTCTGGTCGGCATCTTAATTTAAAATTTTGATGAGATTGTGAACCTGTAAGACACAAAAATAACAAATATTATAGTTCAGTACTAGCATATACCGTACAAATTAAAACCACACATTCATTTTTTAATAAAATACACATAATAACAGAAAATCTCTGAACAAAGTAGTAAATCCTGTAGTGAATTTTCCTTGTAAATTTATCACACTGTATATTTCTTTAAACTTCATAGACAATTTTTAAAAAAAAATTTAAAAGCATACAAACAGTACACTTTTTTCAAAAACTATCGGTCATCATAAGTGTTTTAATCTTTTTTTCTACAATCTCTTTTACACTTCATGAGAACATATCTTATCACTCTCATGAAGCACTTCATCGACGAATATATCAAGAAAACTATCATCACGAATGCTTTGCTATCATTGTTTTTTATTTATTTCAAAGTTCATAATTTAAAAGAACTTTTAACATCAGTTCATCAGGGACTTCTTCAAGTCCATTGTCCTCCTCTTCTATCAGCTCTAAATATGCTGAATCTAATGAAATGTCCATAAAATAGTCATTTTCATCTTCTTCCTCTCCAACAACCGCGTCTAATATTTCCTCCATCAGTTCATTTATAATTTCAAAATGCACTTCATTTTCTTCAAAAAAATTCTCCATTGTATTTTTTCAATAAATTCTTCTTTATCCTTTTAAAAAATATAAAGACTAAATTATATCTTTCTCCATAAGTGTATAATTGAAAACTACCTTTACTAATTTTTAAACTACAGATAATTTTATCATCTCTAACTTATTAACTCTATAATTTGTAAGATACCACATTCCTCTTGTTTTGAAAAAGAAATTGGCAATATAACTCTAAACATTGACACTGTGCTTTTTTTAAAATTAAATAATTACTGTTGATAAAAGACATTTCACTGTAAAATTTATTTTTAGATTTTCTACATATTTGAAATATTTATTACCTGTATAATAATTTTTAGAGACCCATTTCTTTTATTTCATCACTACAAAGTGCAATATAAATATATGCACTCTAAAGAAAAGGATCACACTATACAAACCATTTAATTCACTTTACAGATTACTACTTCCCACAGAGACAGTTCCATTTATATTACAACAGTATACTCACCATGTCAATGTCTTAGCATATGCAAAATGTCATACTTACCATGAACAACCACCTCATAATAAAACTCTACATTAATATTTAAAAAAGTGCCTATACATAGTATATTCACAGATATGCAGGAAAATTAGCATTAAATTTAGATCCATATCATAATACCTCTCTGTAATTAAAAATGGAACACTGCCAAACATAATACAACATGATTTTAAAAATAATGAGCACTTCACAAGTATTATTAAAACAAACCTGAAAGAATTATACTCCAGTGATTTCTAAATCTCAACTCCTTGCAAAAGAACACATATCCCAAGCTCATTAAAACATAATTTGAACTGTCAATGGAGAACATCTCAAAAAACATATGTAGTATAAGCAGATAGAACCACATGTGAAACATTTAAGATAAAATCATGTTCAAAACATTTACAAATTATTCTTTATTATTTTCATCACCACCCACAGAAATTGCCAAAGCATAAAAAGGAACTCACCTGAAAAAAAGAATATATACTCTCAATATATAACTTCAACAGGTTGATCCTTACAGGCACCAAACACTCTAAAAATGGAAAAAATAAAATTTTATTAACTTATTACAAACTTATTTCCTACACAATATACAATCATTATAGCATTGAACAAGCATAAGTAATAAGATTCCCAAAATACTCTCCATTAAAAATAAATACAAAATTTCTCATTTATAAAAGCATTGTGCCACAGATATGTCACTTTTCCCCATGTTAAAATTCATGCACCTACAACAGTAGGCTTTCAAAAGTAAAAGGCCAAGTCACAAAACAAAAAAAGCCTTATTAATGAAACATTGCGCCGCCACTGCGTCACTTTTACCATGGGAAAAGTGACGCACGGGTGACGCAAAGCCGTCATAAATAAGGCCCCATGTCCATAGACAAAAACTACAGGGCCAGCATTATACACATGCAAGCAATACACTTGCACAGAACCACAAAACACCAAGAGCCACCATGTTAATATATATCCTTAATATAATAAACCTCTGAAAATGGATACATATTTCCGTGGCAAACTACTAAGCAATATTTAATAGACTCCTAGAAAATTTATCAAGTCATTATGCTCCTCTCCACTGCATAGCCGGCGACCTAATTCTGTGGAGTTCCTATACAACCGGCAGTGCTGCGCCGTTTCCTTTACCACCTTGGTAAATTCAAAATGGATGTCCCTCCTGCCTTCGCAAACGAGCCGGACCACATACAACTATTTTGACAGAGAATGCTTCTGTACTACGGCACCTTAACACTCTCAACTTTGAATACTTCATATCGATTATCATTTCGATATTCGTATTTCACCTGTGTGCAGCCTGTATTTCATTGCCTGAGCTGTGATTTCACGTGAGCCCTGGATTTATGTCTCTGCAATTTGGTTCCTCCTGAAGCGAATTACAATCACCTCATGAATCCGTTACTTGATCATAAACAGCTTTGTTACAACGTAGGGTTTATGGCCTTTGCAGCGATACAAGGAGTTCTGGGTCATTGGAATATATTCCCAGCGGCGCAAGATTTCCTAACACAGAGCTACATCGAAAACCCACCGAGCTGCCCTATGATAGTAAAAGACGCTCCAATAATGACAGATCATGAATGCTCCTTTCATCTTCTCAATTGGATGGCTGACATGTTTTCAGATAATAACAGTGATTTCTTGTTAGAAGCACTTGCTGCCTATTTTGCCTACACAATGGACGGTTAACTCTTTCCTAACAGAAAACTACATCGAAAACCCACCGAGCTGCCCTCTGATAATAAAAGAGGCTCTGATTTTAACAGATTATGAGTACTGCTTTACTCTTTTCCATTGCATAGCTGACATACTTTCAAATGATAAAAGTGATTTCCTGTTAGAAGCAGAAGCTACCTATTTTGCCTAAACAATGCTTCAATAACTCTTATACAAGCCATTGACGTCCTCATTTCCTTTTGCTTCCCTATATTCTTCACGTTCTTTTCCATATTTTCTTTTGAAGAACAGACCTATTGGCTTTACTAACAGTGGACATTATGATTTTGTGCTGGTTAAATTTTGGTCTTTTATGTGGACTACATTTGTTTCTTCAGCTACTCGATTTTCAACTTAATTTTTTTACAGTGTAATCTCAACAATTCTATTGCATATCTTATCTAAGGTTATTTCAAACATATTCGATGCAAAACTCGCTAATATATGCTACATGTGCCCTAATTAATGTGTAAATTTTAAACGAGTTTTTTATAACTGTAAACGCCATTTCGCATCTCAACTGCTTATTTCCGCCTCACACGCCTCTACTCCTTTAATTTCCTATAAAATTATGTTTTTAAAAAACTTTACAGAAAAATATGTTCTTTCAACAATATTTCCATTATTACTTGTGCTGTATTTCAAATACAATACTGCAACCTTCAAAAGATATCTCAATACCGTAGTTCTCCTCAATAGTGATTTGCGCAGCATCCAACAGATTACATACATGCACCAATCCGCCATTTTGTCGCTTTTGGCGCCTTTTTTTTCCCTCACACAGTAACATAACACAAACTTGATAGTGCTTCGCATGTAGACAGCTCATTGATAAAGTAATGATGTATAACCACTTGCATTTTCATATATCGTTCCTAAACTAAAAGACCAGAGACCTTCTTCCATTTATTAAAATATAATATACTTCCTTATAAGAGTGTACAATGTTTTTTTCCAACTATATTCATTTTTCTTCAACTATAGCGTTTGTATTCCATGTACTACTGACAATACCAATTACTGTGTTTTTTGCAATTTCTGTACTCATATTACATAATGATTTGCCTTTAAAACAGTACATTTCTAAATAAACATTTCAAATATTCACGGTTTCTCTTTTAATCAATAATCTCAACTGAAATGATTTCATATTGAAAAACTATTTATGGGTTCCACATAACCTTAACTGTAGTCACTGAGGACCTTATTTATGAAGACCTTCCGCCGCCGGTGCCTCATTTTTTAAAATGAGAAAAAGTGACGCACCGGTGGCGCAAGGCCTTCATAAATAAAGTCCTGAATGTTTTCTTTTCTCAACCTCACTTACTGATACTAGAACCTGCAAGCCAATTACGGCCCGTGAACTCTTTCTTAGTAGGTCGCGCACCGTACAGACAGTTATACCACTGTTAAAAAATTTTTTTTTCTGTTACCAAGCTCCGCCACAGTTCCGCTTCACTCAGAGTTAATCACTGCTCCCACGCTTCTACAGGCCAGACGCTATGTCGTATTTCTCTCCTTATCACCCTTTCATCTCCACAATAACAAACAGTTCTCCGCCAGCCACCAGAGAACAGACTCAGATGCAGAGGCACCAAAGAGTGAAATACGACATACCCTCTGCTCTGAGAAAGCAACCAAGCGGTAATTGAGAACGAAAACATTCAGTAGCGCTTTAAAAATACCAATGCAATTATATAAATATTTTTTTTTAAACGTTCCAATTACTTTGATAGGACTATCTGTGTGTGCCTCCACAGCAAACTTCCTCAGCCCGGATTGAAGGCAAACACACACAGACAATAAGATAACACA
Organism: Lissotriton vulgaris; assembly: GCF_964263255.1. Taxonomy (NCBI): domain Eukaryota; kingdom Metazoa; phylum Chordata; class Amphibia; order Caudata; family Salamandridae; genus Lissotriton; species Lissotriton vulgaris. The sequence goes on from NW_028245320.1 coordinate 132,298, forward strand.
GGCAACGGAGATGGAAAACAGAAGGGACATGAAGATGCAGTCAAACAGCAGAACTGAGAGAGATATTTATATACTCCGTTTCCAACCTCAATGTACGAACACATTTACTACACAAATCTCTATACAACCTCATGGTCAAAACTTTTCATTTTATTTCACTCGACCACCGCCCTCACCCCACCAGTGCAAACGACGACCAGAAAACGCACTATAATTTTGACGTCTAACAGAAACTTTGTGAATACCTTAATCATTACCACTTTAGCCCCCTTCCCCGTCCCTCTCGCCCCACCCCCACCAGTGCAGGCCACGGCCACCAACCAGCCTGAAATTTTGTCGACTGACAAAAAGTTTACGAATTCATTAACCATTACCATTTTTTCACAACGGTATCACTAGTAATTTACCATTTCTCTCTCTTTCTGCATTATCTGTGTCTCTGCTAATATCATTTCTTCATTTCCTCAACAACTTCTCTCATTATATATAAACGCTTCAAAATTTCAAAAATAATTACTCTATATTAAAAAATTTTTTTACTGCGTATTCAACATTTAAATGGAAGAAATTACTTTTAGAAATACAACACATTATGACAGCCAAAAATTAGTTTTTACATGGAAAATCAATCATTGTTTCTGATTAAACTATATTATACGGTACATGACAAAACAAACAGTTACACACTTACCTTTACCAATGCTTTGAACGATGTAGAACAGTGAAAGTCACAAAACAGATATTCGTTAGCGGAACTCTGAATATTGCTTCTATCACTGCAACCAAAATTCAATGGCACAGATATCCAGTCAATACACACTCATATAACTCTCTTCAGCCAATCACATTTCCTCAAGCAAAATTGTAAAATCAAATTTACATTTCAATTGGTTGTCCTTCACAACATTTTCAGACTCACGTGAGAGACACCCATCAACAACTGCCATCTCCGGCTGTTTCCATGGTAACACCTCATTCTGCACCTTGCTGAAGGCACAGGTCAAAAGTTCATGTCTCAACGTTCTACAGCAAACTAAGAAGACTGTTTTCCCTCCAGAAACACCTGCCAATCCACAACTCTGTTACATGTCTTTTTTTTCACACCCAATAGTACTTTTCGTTTAACATAAACATTAACATGCAACATACTCTTCAATCTCCACTTATTATAATCAACCAATCATTTTTATTTTTTTAACCACACCCAGCCTCTTCCTTTTTTCTTATTTAGAATTTCAACTTCTAACTACCATTCCACTTCCAGAACCGATCGGAGGACGACTACAAATCCCTTGAAAATGAAGGTCTGGCTAATAGGACACAGTTATATTCACTGGAGTGAAAAATATGCAGTAAGCAGACGAATTTGCAACCTCGGCTTACCAAATGTACACATAACATGGATTGCCAAAAGAGGATTGAAATGTCACCAATTGATTCCATTGGTGAAAACTTTTATGCATCTCCCAGAACCAGACCTTATAATTGTGCACTGTGGTGGGAACGATCTAGGCACAATCACTGGGGTAGGTCTGGAAATGCTTCTAAAAGACACCTTTCGACAATTGATGACACTTTTTCCTCGATCTGCCTTGGTATATTCCAATATATGCCAAAGACAGAAATGGAATTGGTCCAATCAACATTGTACACAATTTGAGAAAGCAAGGAGACATGTAAATAAATCTGTTTCTGCTTTCCTCAGAGATTATAGCATGGGTTCTATTTACCACAACAACTTGCGATACCAAATGCAAGACGTCTATAGGAGAGACGGTGTTCATTTCACGAATGAGGGAAACAGAATCTTCCTCTGCAACATCAGGCTCTGCATCGGTACTTACTTATAAATGCAGAAAACACTCAATTAACACAAGGGCTCTTTTCAGAGCCACCTTATATCTAAGCACTCAAACTTCTGATTAATCTCCATTTTCACACTCTTGTTAATAGGTGTGCGCGACCGGGTGCGCGCACCCCGTTATTTTTTTGGGGAAAAAAAATATATCTTTTCGCGTTTAAGGGCCTTACTGCACACCCCGAGAAAACCTACGCAGCAAGACAATCTCTACCTTCTCCCCTTTCCATGTTTCAACGCTTTGAAATGAACAATATATTTACTCGCAGTGACAAAATGGCGGACAAAACTTCCTGATTTCCTTCGAATCGAACGTTAACAGACGTCACGCAGCAACAAAAAAATTCCGCTCACGCGCAGCCGCTTGGGTGCGCGCACGCGTGCGCGCCTATAGATATATAATTGACTTTAACTTTAATTTTCTCAACAACTACTGAACGGATTTACACCATTCCAAAAAAAGCGTAATCTGCGAACCGGACTCTACAGTTTTGTCAAATTTCTTATAAATCCATTCAGCCGTTCGACCTGTAGCCGAGTCTAAAGGTCCTATGGAAAATAACATGGAGAAAACACTTTTTGGGACCCCCTTATATCTCAGCCCCCACTTGACCAATCCCCCCCAAACTTTCAGGGAAGGAGCGCAGCGGACCGGGCCATCTTCTTTGAGAAATTCGCTAAGATTCTTCAACCAGGGCCAAAGTTATTCCAAATAGAATGTTGAGGATTTCCTATGGAAAACAATCCTAACTATAACTACCTACTGGCGACCGCCAGTAGGTAATATATATATATATATATATATATATATATATATATATATATATATATATTACCTACTGGCGATAGCCAGTAGGTATATATAGTTAGGATTTTTTCCCTATGGGATTTCTGAAAATTCTATGTCTAATAACTTTGGCGTTTGTGGACGGAATTGGCTGAAATTTTCAGGAAAATGGCACATTTTGTTCCTGAGCAGCCCCTGAAAATTTGGGGGGGGTTCTTCAAGGGGGGGCCGAGAAAAAAGGGGGGTCCCAAAACACGTTTTTCCCATTCATTTTTCCATAGGGCGGTTGGACTCACTTTTAGCCCGAACGGCTGAATGGATTTGCACGAAACTTGGCAAAATTGTAGGGACTGTTAGCCCGATGTGCCTTTGCTAGGTCTCAATATATGTGCTTCAGTGAATTTTGAGAAATTAACGTTTTAAACAAGATATATATCTGTAACAGCGCTCCGGTTCGCGTACTTTTCGCGTATCGGAACTTTGCGATGCGAAGCTGATTGGCTCTCTGGTGTCTGTCAACATTCTAAACAGTCCGGAGCGGCCGCCATCTTGTCTCTCGGTAGGATCGAGAGACAAGAGGAGGCCAAAACAAAGGGGGAAATAAAGGAGAGGGGGCAAGGTAGACCCCTTCTGACCCCCTAGGATTGATGAGGGGGATATTATAGAGCCACGCGGGGCAAAATTTTTTTTTTTTTTAAATTCCGATTTTTTCGCCGTAGAGACGCGTCCCGGTACGCGAACCGGGCAGCTAACCGGGCAGCTAACCGGGCAGCTAACCGGCAGCGTAACGGGAGTCTGAGGAGTAGCTGATTGGCTGTCAACATTGTAAACAGTCCGGAGCGGCCGCCATCTTGTCTCTCGGTAGGATCGAGAGACAAGAGGAGGCCAAAACAAAGGGGGAAATGAAGGAAAGGGGGCAAGGTAGACCCCTTCTGACCCCCTAGGATTGATGAGGGGGATATTATAGAGCCACGCGGGGCAAAAAAAAAATTTAAAAAAAATTCAGATTTTTTCGCCGTAGAGACGCGTCCCGGTACGCGAACCGGGCAGCTAACCGGGCAGCTAACCGGGCAGCTAACCGGCAGCGTAACGGGAGTCTGAGGAGTAGCTGATTGGCTGTTAACATTGTAAACAGTCTGGAGATCGAGAGACAAGAGGTGGAAAAAAAAAGGTGTAAATGAAGGAAAGGGGTAAGGTGAACCCCTAGGATTGATGAGGGGGCTATTAAAGTTGCCCGCGGGGCAAAAGAAAAAAATATTGCGATTTTTCGCGGTAGAGGTGCTTTCCGGTACGTTAACCGGGCAGCTAACTGGCAGCGTAATGGGAGTCCGACATATTGTGTTTTTGGAACGTTTGTGATATGTGCACGTGTGGATTTTGTCTAATTAAGGTAAAAAAAATATATATATATCTTTAAGCGTGCTCTGGCGCGCTTACGTTATGGGTTTGGTTTGCGCTGCAGAGACGATACGTCACGGTTATGCGATGCATCATGAGGCGTCTCACGGGCTACGTGATACGTCACGTAATAAAGAATATATTTTACAGCTATAGATATTAGCTTTTAAAAAACCAATGAAATTCACTGAAAAAACCATAGGTTATAGACCATATATAGTTAGGAATTTGCATTTACAAAACCTTGAAAATTCACTGAAAAAACCATAGGTTATAGACCATATATAGTTAGGGATTAGCATTTACAAAACCTTATTTTACTCGCACAAAACCATTGAAATTCCATATATAGTTAGTTGCACTAACTATATATCGCGCACCCGCAATCCATTGCTAATGATGTCACATATTACATCATTCATGACATGGTCAGTGACATCACTGATGACATCACTGATGACATCTCAAATGACATCACTGATGACATCACTGATGACATCTCAAATGACTTCACTGATGACATCACTGATGACAACACCCAGTGACTGTATGTTTCTGTAAAGTTAAAATATGTCTTACATATTGAAGAATGAGTGGATGTATAAGTGTCTGGATGAAGGATTTAGTAGGTGCATGACTGACTGTATGAGTGAGTGATTAAATGTGTCTCACTGAGTGCATGGGTTAGTGACTAAACTGTCTTAATTTGGCAATCATTATATATGTTGTTCTGTAAACTGCTGCATGTTTAAATCAGTAGCTATATGAGTAACTATATGGGTTATTGAATGGTTGCCCAAGTATTTGTATGGGAGACTGAGTATGTGTGTGGGTGGCTGGGAGGTGTATGACTCTGTGCATAGATGTGTGAGCAGTTGATTAACTAAATGTATGGGTTCAAAAGTGCATGTGGAAACAGCTGTATGGGCGGTCGACTGACTGCATGAGTGTATTGGTGAGTGAATGGATATCTCAGTGCTACATGTCAAAGTAAGTACATATGTAAAACACAGTCCATGTGAGAGTTGACATATATAAATAACTGAACATAAGAGCTAGTGAATGTGAGAGTGGCTGTATCGATCATTGTGAACTTGTATCAGGGATTGTATAAGAGAGTAAATATGTGTTAGTATATGTTTGAATAAGTAAGGTGTGTATAACTGTATAGTTGAGGAAATGGAGGTGTGATTAATCTTTTGCATGACTGAGTAGGTGTGTGAGTAACTCCATGGATAAGTGACAGTCTGTGAGTGTCTGTTTATACTGATTGTATCTAAGGTTATATTAGAGTCTGAAGATGTTCATTGTATTATCACATAAATGATATCATCAGTGATGTGATCAGTGGAGATGTGTGGCTCAAGTGGTTGGAGCGGCAGACCCTGATGCAGAGGTCTGGCCCGGACCAGGGTTCAATTCCTCGCCTCGGCGGGTCTTGGGCTCAAATTTCCCCGGACCTGACAATTCTCGCCTCGTGCCTATTCCAATCATGGAGTCCCACTCTGTAACTCTGGGCAATAGCTTGCTTAATCTCCACAACGGCCCCTCGCAGCGGGATGCCTGGCTTTCACCTTGGGGATGCCCAGTAATGGGTTATCTCGCAGGGGAATACCAGGACGGGTTCCCTAAGCAAGCGCTGGGACGCTTCCGGGCAGCCATGCGCTCTACAAATCAAATTTCATTTCATTTCATTTCATTTCATCAGTAATGTCAAATGAGATGTCAGTGATGTCATCAGTGATGTCATTTGAGATGTCATCAGTGATGTCATCAGTGATGTCACTGACCATGTCATGAATGATGTAATATGTGACATCATTAGCAATGGATTGCGGGTGCGCGATATATAGTTAGTGCAACTAACTATATATGGAATTTCAATGGTTTTGTGCGAGTAAAATAAGGTTTTGTAAATGCTAATCCCTAACTATATATGGTCTATAACCTATGGTTTTTTCAGTGAATATATATATATATATATATATATATATATAACATTTCTATGGCAAAATGAAACCCCTCATTTTGTTCCTTTGCAAATTAAATGTTAAGACTGTTAGCGCTCTAGTTGTTCTTTAGAACACTCTGGGACATTCTGTCACTGGGCTATAGTTGGGCTACATCTGGCTGATATTTGGGCTACATTTGTTTTTTTTTGTCTCTGGTGGCCATCTTTGGGCTACATTGGGCTACATTGGGCTACATTGGGCTACATTTGGGCACTAACATATATATAGCCCAATATATATTTTTCAAAGTTAATTTTCGTAAAAACCACTGGAGCATATACTTGAGACATAGCAAAGGCACATCGGGCTACCAGTCCCTACAATTTTGCCAAGTTTTGTGGAAATCCATTCAGCCGTTCGAGCTAAAAGTGAGTCCAACCGCCCTATGGAAAACTCAATGTTAAAAACACGTTTTGGGACCCCCCTTTTTTCTCGGCCCCCGCTTGACGAAACCCCCCCAAACTTTAAGGGGACGCTTAGAAACAAAATGTGCCATTTTCCTGAAACTTTCAGCCAATTCCGTCCATCAACGCCAAAGTTATTCAACATAGAATTTTCAGAAATCCCTATTCAAAAAAATCCTAACTATATATATATATATATATATATATATATATATATATATATATATATATATATATATTACCTACTGGCTATCGCCAGTAGGTATATATAGTTAGGATTTTTTCCCTATGGGATTTTTGAAAATTCTATGTCTAATAACTTTGGCGTTTGTGGACGGAATCAGCTGAAATTTTCAGGAAAATTGCACAATTTGTTTCTGAGCAGCCCCTGAAAATTTGGTGGGGTTTCGTCAAGGGGGGGCCGAGAAAAAAGGGGGGTCCCAAAACGCGTTTTTCCCATTCATTTTTCCATAGGGCGGTTGGACTCACTTTTAGCTCGAACGGCTGAATGGATTTGCACGAAACTTGGCAAAATTGTAGGGACTGTTAGCCCGATTTGCCTTTGCTAGGTCTCAATATATGTGCTCCAGTAGTTTTTGAGAAATTAACGTTCAAAACAAGATATATATCTGTAACAGCGCTCCGGGCAGCGATCCGGTCCGCTTACTTTTCGCGAAACGGAACTTTGCGCGCAGAAAGCTGATTGGTTCTCCGGTGTCTGTCAACATTCTAAACAGTCCGGAGCGGCTGCCATCTTATCTCTCGGTAGGATCGAGAGAGAAGAAGAGGTGAAAAACGAAGGGGGAATTTAATGAAAGGGGGCAAGGTATACCCCTCTTGTTGTGGTTGTTGTTGGGGTTATTAAAGGGTCCCGTGGGGAAAATAAAAAAAAATGATTTTTCACGGTAGAAGCGCTTCACGGGCCGCGAACTGGGCCGCAAACTGGTAGCGAAACGGGAATTCGCCATTTTGTGCTTCGTTTTAATTGTTTAGAGACAAAAATTATCGCCGCACATCGGCCACAATGCATGAATATCGCTGAAAAGTCAGCGATATTCATGCATTATCCAGCAAATGCTCTTAGCCATGTTATCCACCTTCCATTGGATAACAGAAAGCTGATTGGCTCTCCGGTGTCTGTCAACATTCTAAACAGTCCGGAGCGGCCGCCATCTTATCTCTCGGTAGGATCGAGAGAGAAGAGGTGAAAAACGAAGGGGGAATTTATTGAAAGGGGGCAAGGTATACCCCTCTTGACCCCCTAGGATTGTTGTTGGGGTTATTAAAGGGTCCCGTGGGGAAAATAAAAAAAAAATGATTTTTCACGGTAGAAGCACTTCACGGGCCGCGAACTGGGCCGCAAACTGGTAGCGAAACGGGAATTCGCCATTTTGTGCTTCGTTTTAATTGTTTAGAGACAAAAATTATCGCCGCACATCGGCCACAATGCATGAATATCGCTGAAGAGTCAGCGATATTCATGCATTATCCAGCAAATGCTCTTAGCCATGTTATCCACCTTCCATTGGATAACATGGCTAAAAACTGCTCTGTGCGTGAGCTTTTTTTTTTTTTTTTTGCTGCGTGACGTTTGTTAACGTTCGATTCGATGGAAATCAGGAAGTGTTGACCACCATTTTGTCACTGCGAGTAAATATTTTGTTATAAATGAATCCTTATTGATAAACATTGTCTGCGCCATCTTGCGTTTTTGTCCAATGCCACAATTTTGTCGTGCACGGCAGCCATTTTAGATGCCTTGACCAGGGCCACTCTCTGCACGCCGCCGATCCTCAGCATGGCTCCCCACCCTCGCAAGCATCTCCCCCACGCACTGGTCACCCCCGCTGTTTCTCTCATGCATGGGCCATATACTTCCCCCCATCTGCGCTGCTCTTCTCTGAGAATCACACCCTGTGCCCGCCCGACACCTCCCTTTCACCCTATTCACTACCGCACCCTCTGACACTCCTCTTCCTCTGTGTCCGATTGTCCAGGCCGGACCTAGGCTATCACCTAGCCCTGCGGATGTAGTTTATGGCCCCAGCTGTAGAGTAGCCAGACATGCCAACCCTCCCGATTCAGGCGTGAGACTACTGATTTCAGTGCTAGTCTCCCGCCTCCCGATTCCTGCAAGCAAAAACCCGGGGGCATATTACCAACAACTAGCGATAATTTTTGTCTCTAACTTGTTTAGAGACAAAAATTATCGCCGCACATCGGCGAATTTTATCGCACATAAACCTTGCTATTAGCAAGGTTTATCGCAAATGCGATAAAAAACGGCCGCAATGCATGAATATCGTTGAAAAGTCAGCGATATTCATGCATTATCCAGCAAATGCTCTTAGCCATGTTATCCACTTCCCATTGGATAACATGGCTAAAACTGCTCAGGGCAGGTGTTAGCTTTTGGAGATATTCGCGCTTAGCGCGAATATCTCCAAAAGTTGGTAATAGGAGATAGCGATGGTTAGGGACTGTTTCCAGTCGCTAAAATCTTGGCACGCCCACTTTGCATGTCATTAGTGATAAATATCACTGATATGCAAAGCGGGGCCCAAGATGGTCGCTATCACCTTTTAGCTGTCACTAACTGGTGTTAGCGACAGCTTGGTAATAGGGAGATAATTTTATCTCTTTTTTTTTTGGCTTTTAAAGCCCAAAAAGCGGAAATAAACCCCCTTGATAATATGCCCCATGATTTCTCGGGGGTTTCAGCTGACAGGGCTTGGTATTGTGTTACGTGCTAATTCTTCCAGGAAACGTCAGAGGGTCGATGCAGGGGTTCTAGAAGGGGTGATAAACCATTTAAGCCTCATGAACAAGCGCATGGTCTTTTAAAGATTTGTGAAGTACTCGGGCGGCGGTGTGTGTGTGCCCTCTTTCAGGAGCGGGCGGGGGGGGCACTGCCAGCAACTTGCCAGGCCAGGCAGTGTTCAACACGTGCATCACCCTTTCTCTGCCTGCTATTGCGCTCCATGCTTCGGAAAGGTAAGAAAAAGAACGTGCATTTGAGTTTGAAATGTCCGATCTTGTAGCAGTACACTTGCAAAGCCCACACATGACAATAACCCGATTCAAGGCCCCATTCACCCGATTTTTTAAACATATATAGCACTCCAACAAAGTTAGATTTTAAAACTTTATTAACATTTAACTACAATGAACGGAACAAAAACTGTAAAAACATTTAAACATTTTTCACCCAAAAAAGCAACAATGGTCAGAAGCTGTCTTTTGTGCGAATAGTCCCAAGGCAGCACAACGTGCAGAGTTCTGGACGGCACCCAGGTTATGTCGCCTGAGTGCCGCACTGGTTTTGGGATCCTACAATGCTGCTCCGAAAATTGGCGTGGGGCGTCCCGGGTGGGGCGGGGGGAGGCCTCGTCAGTAGCGGTCTGTTGTGCGAATAGTCCCAAGGCAGCAGAACGCGCTGAGATGTTGATGGCACCCAGGTGATGTCCAGTAAACTGCCGCACTGGTTTTGGTATCCTACAATGCTGCTCCGAAAATTTGCGTGCGGCGGCCCGGGGGGGTGGGGGGGGGCGTGGGGGAGGCGGCGTGAATGGGCCTCCCCAGGTGGCGGCCATCCAGCTGAGTTGCGCCCGCTCTTGCGGCTACAGCGTCTCGCTCACCATGTTGTTGAGTTGCTCCCACTCTTGCAGTGCAGCGATAGGCGCCTGCCACATGACTCTTAAAATGGCGGACGGCTCTTCGGTTTTGGGCCTGGTCCACTGAAATGGCCCTGGGACACCTTGGAACTCAGACGCTTGCCTGCTAGGGCTTGGGCTCCATTCTCGAAAAGCGTCCTCTCAGCCGTGAAGATTCTACAAAAGTCTTGGGGGCCCCCGACTCCCGCAGGCTTCCGGTGGGGAGCGGCTGCCATGATTGCTCGCGGAATGACCACGACGGAGCCACGAGATGGTGGTGCTCTCATGCTGACGCCAGCTTCAGTCTGAATGATCCAGAAACAAGGTGGGCTTTCATCGTTTGGGAAAAATAAATTTTCTAAACCAATGAAAAGTGTTATTTTTAGGTCATATGACCAAGCCTTCCTTCTTTAGGAAACCAAAAGTAAAATGATCCAATGAAAAGTTTTATAAATAAGTCACATGACCTGTTATGCGGCATAGGGCTACAAAAAGCGTAGAAAATCCGTTGGCACGTGAGGCGGCGTCAGTAGCGGACCGATGTGCGAATAGGCCGAAGGCAGCACAACGCGTCGAGATCCGGATGGCACCGAGGTGGTGTCCAGCAAATTGCCGCACTGGTGTGGCCATCCTACAATGCTGCGCCGAAAGACGGCGTGTCCAGCTGAGTTGCGGTCACTCTTGCGGTACAGTGACTCGAACGCGCCAAGATCCGGATGGCACCGAGGTGGTGTCCAGCAAATTGCCGCACTGGTGTGGCCATCCTACAATGCTGCGCCGAAAGACGGCGTGTCCAGCTGAGTTCCGGTCACTCTTGCGGTACAGTGAGTCGAACGCGCCGAGATCCGGATGGCACCGAGGTTGTGTCCAGCAAGTTGCCGCACTGGTGTGGCCATCCTACAATGCTGTGCCGAAAGTCGGCGTGGGGTGCCCCGTTGGCTTATGAGGTGATGTCAGTAGTGGACCGATGTGTGAATAGGTCGGAACCAGCACAAGGCACCAAGATCCGATTGGCAAGTCCTGGATATTGAGTGCCATAGTTGAGAGTTCTGAGCAGTGCTTGTAAGACTATCTGAAGCTTATTTGCACCTGCTGAAGCTTCACTGTTGCCCAAGGTGGTGTCCAGCAAATTGCTGCACTGGTGTGGCCATCCTACAATGCTGCGCCGAAAGACGGCGTGTCCAGCTGAGTTCCGGTCACTCTTGCGGTACAGTGACTCGAACGCTCCGAGATCCGGATGGCACCGAGGTGGTGTCCAGCAAGTTGCCGCACTGGTGTGGCCATCCTACAATGCTGTGCCGAAAGTCGGCGTGGGGTGCCCCGTTGGCTTATGAGGTGATGTCAGTAGTGGACCGATGTGTGAATAGGTCGGAACCAGCACAAGGCGCCAAGATCCGATTGGCAAGTCCTGGATATTGAGTGCCATAGTTGAGAGTTCTGAGCAGTGCTTGTAAGACTATCTGAAGCTTATTTACACCTGCTGCAGCTTCACTGTTGCCCAAGGTGGTGTCCAGCAAATTGCTGCACTGGTGTGGCCATCCTACAATGCTGCGCCGAAAGACGGCGTGTCCAGCTGAGTTCCGGTCACTCTTGCGGTACAGTGACTCGAACGCTCCGAGATCCGGATGGCACCGAGGTGGTGTCCAGCAAGTTGCCGCACTGGTGTGGCCATCCTACAATGCTGCGCCGAAAGTCAGTGTGGGGTGCCCCGTTGGCTTATGAGGTGATGTCAGTAGTGGACCAATGTGTGAATATGTCGGAACCAGCACAAGGCGCCCTGCACTGTTGAGCTTTTTTCAATGCCTGTTTTTTGTTGTTTCCCCTCCATCAAAAACAAAAAAAAAATATAAAACTGTGCAAAAATACAAAAAAATGTTTAGATAAGCAGTGCTTGTAAGACTGTCTGAAGCTCTTTTGCACCTGCTGCAGCTTCACTATTGCCCTGGTGTGGACAAAGATCGCCCATGACTTAGGCTGATTGAGAGTTTGTAGAAAAATGGCTTCAGATTTTCCACATATTACTCTTCAACATTCTTCCTAAATGTAACAATGTGAGACTCACTAGGAGAACGGCTGTTTATCTTTCCTTTCAAAATGCTGCCAACAATATTTTCTGAATGGAAGACACCATCTTGTAGCATAAAGGGCCGAAAGGGGTTCTGGTCTGGCCGATTGTTGGTGGAGACATTTTGACTATATCTTGGACCTGCCCGGCCTCGCCCAAAATGGCGCCGGTATAAATGGGACTCGTAACTCCTTGCCCGCAAATGTATATCTAGAAAATTTTATTGTAAGTGGCCCTGTCTTATTTTAATTACAAAATGTACGTCCACCGATTCCGCAACTGTTAGACACCTTAGTTCTTGCAACCTAGGCCCGCTCGTTACGTTCCTCTACAGTGTAAATGTCTCCTCATCATATACGATTTCAGTTTGCTCCGTGGCCGGCCCAGGTGGTTATAGGCCCGTATTTGTATACTGACATTTTCACAATAAAGGTTTTTAAAACAAAACACGGTAGTAGTATTTACATTGGTAAAGTTTTTACTTTTAGTCACTGTTTTCAAATCAGTAAAAGGCAAGTGAAATAAAGCAGTCCAATTACATGACGGATAAAAGGTATAATATGTAGGAACGTAGTAAAGATAAATGGTCAAGGGCAGTTGTGTTTTCCACTCCTGCAACATAAAGTGATCGATAAGAATCTGATAATCAGGCGTATCGGCGACTAAGACAGCAGGCCGAGTCTCTTTTACTCAACGGCTCCGTCATGGAACGAAGAAACGCCCTTTTTCTCGAAAAAAGAATATATTTTACTTGCAGGACAGTTGTAAATTTTCCGGGAAAGTACATTAGCCTGGAATATTATAACATATATGTTTTAAAAAAAATAATGTTCGAAAACAATAAAAAGCGTAATTTTTAGGTCATATGACCAAGCTTTTCATCATTAAAATAACAAAAGTAAAATGAACCAATGAAAAGTTTTATTAACAAGTCACATGACCTGTTATGCTTACGTTACGCGCTGCGCGCCGCGCCCCGGATCACTTCCGGGTGCGCTAACGCGGCGTGTCATATAACGCATTACGCGACAACGTAGGTCAAGAATATAGTCAAAATGTCTCCACCAACCAGCGTTCGGAACACAACCCCTTTCAGCAGTCCAAAAAGTTCTGTTAAATGACAACAGAGGGGACAGGCAACAAGAACCATCAGTCAAAGAGGGGAGGGGAAGTTCTTCTCTTCCGGGTCATGTTGGGGCGCTACCGGAACTGATCGAATTGGTAGTCTACAGTGTTTCTGGATGTTTCAGACTAAAGCTGGCATCAGCATGAGAGCACTACCATCTCGTAGCTCCGTCGTGGCCATTCCACGAGCAGACATGGCAGCCGCTCCCCACCAGAAGCCTGCGGGAGTCGGGGGCCCCCAAGACTTTTGTAGAATCTTCACGGCTGAGGGGACGCTTTCGAGAATGGGACCCAAGCCCTATCAGGGAAGCGTCCGAGTTCCAAGGTGTCCCAGGGCCATTTTAGTGGACCAGGCCCAAAACCGAAGAGCCGGCCGCCATTTTGAGAGTCCTGTGGCAGCCGCCTATCGCTGCACCGCAAGAGCGGGAACAACTTAACTACATGGTGAGCGAGACGCTGTAGTCGCAAGAGCGGGCGGTAAACAGCTGAATGGCGGAAGAGGCACAGTGTAGCAAAAGCGGGCGGAATGGCAACTAAAACGGTAAAGGGGCGCCCCACTACAGCGTGTCTTCAGGTCAAACGGATTGTGGGACAAAGTCCAGAATAGAAGAGTCATCAAAAGGCAAAAAGTTCCGCCGGACCCCGGGAGCCGGCCGCCTATGTCGGGGGCGATCTCAGGCTACACCAGTGCTATAAGACTTGGGGAGGGGGTCGGAGCCAAGTGTCTTCTCCGAGTCCGTGCCATCACACCGCCCCTCGGGGGCCTCCGTCAAGCGGTTTAGGGAGGTACCATATAACATTGTTTTCAAATGCAGTCAGGTCCACAAACGACCCTCACTTACTTTGAGAATAGTGAAGCTGCAGTAGGTGGAAATAAGCTTCAGACAGTCTTACAAGCACTGCTTTTGTAAACATTTTTTGATTTTTTTGTATTTTTGCACACTTTTATATTTTTTTTTTGTTTTTGATGGAGGGGAAACAACAAAGCACAGGCATTGAAAAAGGCTCAAACTCAGAACTCTGAACTATGGCACCCAACATCCAGGACTTTCCATCCAGATCTTGGCGCCTTGTGCTGCTTCCGACCTATTCACACATCGGTCCACTACTGACATCATCTTATAAACCAACGTTATGTAAATAGTTATTTAATAAAATGTTTTACCCTGTTTCTTTGCTGGTGTGTTGTCTATATTTTTAATATTTGCATAGGGTTTGTCGTTATTTTGGGCGGTGTGGGTGACGGAGCCGAGCTGTCTTGCAGCCCTCATGGTGTGGAGCTCAGTTCATCTCACTATTTTCGTATTTCTCATGAAGGGTTGTTTATAATATTTCTATTTCAGCGAGGTCAAAAAGAGATCCAATTAGTGGCCTACTGATTTTGCTCGATTACTTTTATTTTTCTACACGATTTTTCACGATCTGCAAAGACTAAACAGAGTATTGCGACTTTGTGCTTGTTTGTAAATAGAGAATGAACCAAAGAGAATCAATTGTAAAACAGTAAATGCTTGGATAATAATCAATCAAATGGAGAGACAAGCAGGCAGGACGGATTACAACGGGGGTAAAGGCCTGTGTTAACTACTCTTCACTATCTGCAAAGAGAGAGTACTACTAAGAGAAAAGAGGGGAGGGGGGCAGCGTTCAAAGCACATCAGCGTGCATAAATACGAAAATGTTTTTATCTATCACGTACTTGACATTTTAAAGCTTTTCATATTTGCTATTAAAAAACCAATGAAATTCACAGAAAAAACCATAGGTTATAGTGGATATATAGTTAGGAATTTGCATTTACAAAACCTTGAAAATTCAATGAAGAAACCATTGGTTTTAGGCCATATATAGTTAGGGATTTGCATTTACAAAACCTTATTTTACTCGCATAAAACCATTGAAATTCCATATATAGTTATAAGCGCTAACTATATATCGCGCACCCGCAATCCACTGCTGATGATGTCACATATTACATCATTCATGACATGGTTAGTGACATCACTGATGACATCACTGATGACATCTCAAATGACATCACTGATGACATCACTGAAAACATCTCATTTGACATGACTGATAACATCACTGATGATATCATTCATGTGATAATACCATGAACCTCTTCAGACTCTAATATAACCTTAGATACAATCAGTGTAAACAGACAGTCACAGACTGTCACTCATCCATGGAGTTACTCACACACCTAGTCAGTTATGCCAAAAATCAATCACACCTCCATTTTCTCAACTATACAGTTATACACACCTTACTTATTCAAACATATACTAACACATATTTACTTTACTCTCTTATACAATCTCTGATACATATTCACAATGATCCATACAGCCACTCACACATTCACTGGCTCTTATGCACAGTTATTTATAGATGTCAACTCTCACATGTACTGTGTTTTACATATGTACTTAATTTGACATGTAGCACTGAGATATCCATTCACTCACTAATACACTCATGCACAGTCAACCGCCCATACAGCTGTTTCCACATGCACTTTTGAATCTATACATATAGTGAATCAACTACTCACACATCTATGTACAGAGTCACACACCTCCCAGCCACCCATACACACACACTCAGTTTCCCATACAAATACTTGGACAACCAATCAATAACCCATACAGTTACTCATATAGCTACTGATCAACATATGCAGCAGTTTGTAGAACAACAGATATAATGATGCACAAATTAAAACAGTTTAGTCACTAACCCATGCACTCAGTGAGACACATTTAATCACTCACTCAATCAGTCAGTCATGCACCTAGTAAATCCTTCATCCAGACACTTATATATCCACTCATTCTTCAATATGTAAAACATATTTTAACTTTACAGAAACATACAGTCACTGGATGTTGTAATCAGTGATGTCATCAGTGATGTCATTTGAGATGTCATCAGTGATGTCATCAGTGATGTCACTAACCATGTCATGAATGATGTAATATGTGACATCATCAGCAGTGGATTGCGGGTGCGCGATATATAGTTAGCGGCTATAACTATATATGGAATTTCAATGGTTTTATGCGAGTAAAATAAGGTTTTGTAAATGCAAATCCCTAACTATATATGGCCTAAAACCAATGGTTTTTTCATTGAATATATATATATATATATGGAACCAAAGCTCCTCCTCAGCACGCTCTGCGCTCGCAGACACCGCTTCCACGCCAGCAAGAATGAGGAACGGGCCAACGAAGTCAGCAAGATATATATTTATTCCAACAGAACCAGCTTTTTCAGCAAGATATATATTTATTCCAACAGAACCAGCGACGCATTTTGAGCAAAAGAGCCCTTGTTCACGCTGCAACATGTTAAGAATTATGATGCTTTTTTATATCCTTTTAGTGATAACATCACCACCCCCTAGTGGTGATCACCAGTGTCACATGTGTAACAAATAGCGAAGACATACTATCGCTATATATATATATATATATATATATATATATATATATATGGAGAATCCGTGGATTGCGTTGGTGATCCCAAAGGGGAATTTGTGGAGTAATATTTGCGTGACTGCCTCTGTTACGACGGCGACACCCGCCCGAAAGTTGTTTGGCAAATTAAGGGGCATTTTGTGAAGATATATATATATATTTCCTACTGGCATTTTCCCCATGTCAATTTCCATAGGTAACTTTAGACAAAGCTACAGCCTGAACTGCTGAATGCAATTACACCAAATTTGGTAAAAAGGTAGCCCTTGGTTCAGAAAGAGCCCTTTTTGTTAAATGGTGTACATCCATTCAGTAGTTGCTGAGAAATTAGAAAAAGACAGAGTTTAGATATCTGGGGCAGTGGTGGGTTCTCTGTGGTGCTTACCGGAGGTACCTGGTGGGCTACTTGGCCACCAGGGACCTTCAGGATTCAAGGGGACTTAATAGGGATTTTATAGTTAGAAATTAGCATTCATAAAACTTTAGAAATTCACAGAAAAAAGCATAGGATTGAGGCACATTATAATTAGAAATTTTTGTTTAAAAAACCATTGAAATTCACTGAAAAAACCATAGGTTTCAGGGACGTTATAGTTAGAAATTAGCATTTAAAAAATCATTGAAATTCTCTGAAAAAAAATTAGGTTTCAGGCACATTATAGTTAGAAATTAGCATTTAAAAAACCTTGGAAATTCTCAGAAAAAAACATAGGTTTTAGGAACATTATAGTTTGTTGGACATTTCACTTGTATAAAACCATAGAAATCCCACCGTTATAGTTGGAAAGTCAATCTCACCTGTGAATTACAGCACAAATTGTGCGATCCACTGGGCTGACATGGGACAATGTAGGTTCAGGCCTACATGTGGATCCTGACTGCTGCAACTTTCAAACCTGTAGGCACACCTGCTAAAAAGTAAGATTTCTTTCTTTAAAAAAACTGAAAAAAAAATTAAAGGAAGGAATCCCGCAGGTTAATTAGCAGTAGCCTGCCTGCGGCTGGCCTGTAGTGCTCCTTTGAACAGGTGTGAAATACTGTTATCAGAGCTGAAACAATGTCTTGGGAATCGCAAGATGGCTTTGGAGAGGAATGTGACATAGTTTCACTCAAGAAGGTCAGTTCCAAGAATGTTACTAACATGGCAGGAGCCAAGGGAAGACCAACACTTTCATAGTATAGGGATAAGAGAAGATTGGATAAGAGGGGTCTTTTGACTCCAAATTACACCTTAGCATCCTAGGTTTAGTCTCAGATGAGGATGGAGCTGGCCCTAGAACCAGTAAGGTGTAGTTTAGTGAGCTGACTTCTCATTACTTTAGACACAGCCCTAGGTGTGTCTTAAGCTCTCACCAGGGGCAGAAAGGTTCAGATATGTTAGAAGTTACTGAGAATGGGGCACTGTGGGGTAGTTTGTAGTAAGGCAAACAGAATGTGCCGCAAAATTAGTAAGGTTTGACCTTGGATATTTTGGCCCATAGGTTAGGGAGTGTCCAGAATTTACTCCCTCCCACAGACTAGTGAAGTAGCACCTCACCCAGCTCCTCTGAACACTTTTTAGACCTGTGTCAGATCAGAAGAGGTCTGGAACTACTGTCTATGTCCTGTGTCTGCTCCCACAAGTACCCAGAAAAGTTGGACTGTGTTGGCTCCCCCTTGTACCAGAAGAGGTGGACTCCAAGTGTCAGTTGGCTGACCTCCTGTGAGGCGTCAGGGATATCAAAAGCTACATGAGTTCTTTTCCTGGAATGATCAGCTACATCTGTACCTGGAGTTGACCTTATTTCTAGTATTGGCTGGAGTGTGTCCTGACCAAAGTGGTGTCCCTGAGCTTTTGAATGTCGTAGATGATGCTCCAGACTGCTCCAGAAAGTTTGAAAGTTGGGACTTAAAAACTTTTTGGACTATCAAAACCTTTGGAGTTTCAGTGTGACCTTGCAGAAAAGGTGTTACATTTTGAACCAACTTCATCAAATACAGCTTCAGCCTTGCAGATTAGGAGCTCCAAGAAAGAGCCTTGTCTGAATGTGGACATTTTGACTTTGCAAAGGCTCAAAAAGTATCTGGTGGATGAGAAGACTTCAGTAGCCATCACTCACATTTGAATTTCCCTGCTCAGAACTTTTCACACCAAAACCAGCTATTTTAGCCTGACCTCATTCAGAGGCAATCCTATTTCAAAAAGATTGAATTGGATACAGTCTTCAACACTGATCCACTGGAGGATTTCGACTTTCATAAAATGACAAAGTTAGAATGTAAAAAGTTTTTTTTATTTCAAATCGTTTTTATTGAAGAATACAAGGAATACAAAAATAAACGAGGAAAAGACAGAGAATAATACAAGGATGAACACAAAGGATGCATACATGATGATAATCTGCCTGAGTTACATATCACAGGGAAAAATAACATAAACTATAGCAAATCATAGTTAGCAAAAACACACATTTGATATACAATGAACAGATTATCCATATATGAAACATTAATCCCAAAGCACAAATGTAATATAGGGTGAGAAAAGGAAGAAGAGGAATGAGGAAAACAGGGATATAGGATAAGGAAGAGAAAAAGACCATGAAGAAGAAAGGAGGCAGAAGGAAAAAGAAAAAAAAGGACAGCAGCAACGTAACGGATTACCACAGATTTGGCTCAGGGTAGCGGATACGGGGCCAAGCCAGAAATTCCATTAGTAGACAAATACGGGGTGTGAATCAGGGGATATTTCCCCAAACGAGTCTAAGGCGGATCGTAACATGTCTCCCTTGAGTCAAGCGAGCTCCAGAGTTTAGAATGAGGTTTCCGTAAAAAGTAAAAAAAAGTTTGTAAAAAGTAAAAAGTTTGACCAGGAAAACCAACTGGGTGCACTTGACCTCCACTCCTTTTCGGTTGGCCTGATATTGCATTGGGGGACCAGACAACCACAAAGAGTGAGTTCATTGAAATTGTACTTTTCTTAGTCCTTTTGCCTAACAACCTTAATTTTGAGTTTTGTACTTTTTAGTGTTGCTAAGACACATTTTAAAGTTAAGCCTGTCTTTTCTGTGTCATAGCTCCAGGAGTTGAGCCCAGGTGTAAATTATTGAAACTGTGTCTTTGACCCAATAGGAGTATGGGGACCTATTAAATGGATAGAACTCATATCCTCCCCAAATAATGACCCATTACTCACAACACGTAATATTTAGGACATGTGTTGTTTACTCAGATAGTTGTGCAAAATGGCTGATAGCCTCACATTTGCATATCTTCTGCAATGCAGATGAATCAGTCAGTCAAATAATAAAATGAATGATCTCTGCTCATAAGTTCATGCCTCCTATGCTTGGTGATTTGCTGTACTAGACTACTGTGATAGGCAACACCAGACAAACTGCTCAATGGTCTAAAATACCTCACTAAGGTCATTCGACACATAATAGAGGAGTCTCCACAACTGCCAACTAGATCCACACTGTCACAGTCCAAGCCCCTATACACCAACAAAAGTTGCATAAAATATCACCCCAAAGTGGGAGAATTATGTCCACAAGGGACCAGTGATTGCTACCTTGTTCTTCTTTATTTCTTAGAAGAAAAGGCGCCTTTTGATCACTGCTTGCAATTTACTGCATACTTTCATTCATAGGTAATTTATGGGGATTCTTATAATTAAAAGGGAAAGGCTCAGACTGTTAACTTTTCAGATTTGAATAGTGTCATTATCCAGCTGTAGGGCCTCACCAACCTTACTCGCCTTCATACCCTCTACTTTCTTGCTGACTTTCAAACCGACCTCCAACCCACTTTTACGCCCCTGCCTCTTTACTGCAAACAAGGTCCCCTCATAGATACATCTAAGCTCTCAACAACACACATGTTACTTTTCTAACATTAACGCCCCACCCAATGGTTGTATGACGTTTCAACGCATGCTTTTACCACGCATGCCTTTACAACGCAGGTATTACAACGCAAGTCGTTACAACAACTTGCGTTGGGGGTCGCTGGATAGTGGAATAGTTTAATTTTCTATTCCAACTCCAGTCCCCGTGGATTGTAGGGAAGGTGTTGGATAGAAAATTAAACTATTCCCTATCCGACAGCGCCCTCCAGCGAAAGTCGTTGTAACGACTTTCGTTGTAATTCCTGCGTTGTAATGGTAGTGCGTGGTAAAAGTTTAGTTGTAAACGATGTTCCCCCACCTAATAGCCAAATTTAAGCCATCCTCCTACCAAGCAGTACTGAAGCCCACCCCAGACCACCCAACTATAAAATAATTGTGTGTGGCACATGCAGGTCTAAGTCCTTGGGTGTTTGGGCTTATGTGGAGTCCCACAAAAACATGTTCAGTCTGGCTTTGGATATGGATTTGAATTTAACATTGTCTAATTGTCCAACTTTATATGCTTGCTGGGGACATTAGAAAGGGTGAGCCGAAAGATAGAAGAAAAAGAGCATTTCTAGGTGTCAGCTTTAAAAAAAAGTATAAACACATTTTATTGAGTTTTGCATGATATAACAAATTATTTCCCCATTCTTTTTCTAAATTTTCTTTTTACCTCTACCAAATGTTAATATACATGTAAAACCCATGCAGTGTATCACATCATTGAATGACATCCCACAGAAGCTCACTTCCATCACACATTTCCATGCCTCCAAACGTTCAAGTGCCCTAATAATTACAGATTAAAGACACACAAAAACGTATATTGGGATTCAGGGTGCTAGCTGACAGCACAAATTAATCAGAGAAATGTGAAGTCCCCACAGGCCTCTCTTCTCTCTCCTCTGAACCTGTGCACAGGAAAAGAAAAAACTTTAGACCGTGATTCTGGGTAAATGCGTCCAGGGTGAGTTTGCAGCTGTGTCCATTGTAAAGACCATTTTATGCTGCACCCAGGGGGTCCATGTAAACTTTGAAAAACCTACTTTTAACACTGAAACGCTTACTTGCTCCTCATGCCTTGTTACTCATACTCAATTTATGCTTTAAATTAAACGTGTTAAAAATGAAGAAATTCATTACACTCAAAATGCAGTTACTGCCCCACCCAATTACATTAGTGTGTAAACCCATTGATTATGCTAATTACTTCCAAACTGTTGTTTATAGATGGTGCTGTTTGTGTGCTTTACCTGCAACCGGTAGTGTCGGTCACATCAAAATCTGAACTGACGTTTTTAAGCAAACGCATGTTTTTTGAAGTTTCCTATAGGTGGCGACCTTGTTTAAGTTTTCCTTCCGAGTAGATTCTCGTCAACAGGAGTCTCCTGCAAGTGTAGGTAGAATGCTGTGAATATTTGTATTGGAGGAAACATCGAAGACATTGGCGCGGTCTGTAATGCTACTTTTAATAACAGATAGTATAAAATATCGGATGCTGCTTGTAGTCTGCCATCGAAAACATATGTTAGAAAGCTACAGACTTCTATGGCAGTACCGGAGGCTTCTGATTATGCTTTCTCCATTTCTTTACTGCAAACACAGCAGCCAATTAGAGAAAAACGATATCAATAAAAACACATCAATACCCATGAGGCTTTGAACCATGCCTCCTTTGTAACAGGCAATCACTGCCTTATCAAGTATACAAAGTAGAGAGACACCAATCTGTCTTTCTGTCTTCCTCTTTCTTTGCTGTTCCGCAGCCCAGATAAGTGCCTCTCTACTCTGTATAAATGCTATGTGTAGAATATATTGCATTAATTGATCTATACCTATAGTTTTTTTTTAATGGTGTTTTATTGCTTGTCATAACGCGCTGTGGCGCTTCTTACTTGTTTGGTGGGAGCTTATCGGCAGCTTGCGCGCGCTGCTTGCGAAGCGCCTCTCATTCCCTTTTGAATCGGAGCGCGGCTTCGCCTGTCTGCTCCGTGCCCCTTAGTTCCCCTTTCAAGCGCGTGCTGCGTTTAGCAGCTCCCCCTGTGCCCCTGAAAGCTGCCGGCAGCCGCGGATGCCTGGGATCACGTTGCACGATCGTGAGGGACTTGGCCCCCCCTCTGGGAGTGAGACGGACGCCGAGGCCTTCGCGGGCTCCCAGCGTGCGTCTCAGGGGTTCGCGCGCATCTCTGTACGCGCGCAGCCCCGTCTTTGGTGCCTCATAGACGCTCTACCCCCGCTGAAGAGGGGACGAACACGCAGCTGGCCAGGAGCCATTGAGGCCGTTTTTTGACCAAAAGGCAGCGTTTTTCTCCCAGTTTTGCAACGAGTGTAGCATGTTTTAACCCCTGACTGCCGAGAGCTTTGGAAAGCCTAAATAATTTTTGGAGGCCAGATTGGGGCTTTACTACCTCCATTAGTCCTAGAGTGGGACGTTATATATACTTTCAGTGACTTTGGTATTGTTTTCTGGCTCCTGCGCCTGGCACTACTCCCAACCAATGCCCTTTCCCTGGGCTGAGAATTGAGCTTCACTCTGGGGATTTGATTAGAATTTCCAATTCTACTGTTGATTATGGCAGAGTTTGACTACTACCAAGAGGAGGTACATGCGTGTGGTGAACAGGGCATAGAGGAATATTATGAAGAGGAGTCCATGGAGGACATTATTGACAAGAAGCTAGACGCTAGACAAGATAAGGCACTTTAGACTTGTTGGTCCCTGATAAGCCCAAGCCACCTTCTTCTACTGTTCTCTGGCCCTGCCCCCCCCTGTTCCCCCCGGTGCAGGTTCCAGCTGGTTCTTCTTGGCCCCATGTACACTCCTATGCTAAGTTATACAAATCTAAAGAGGATTCCACAGTTGAGACGCCCGCCCCGACCCGTCCTCATTCATCTCCTATCCCGGTGCATGATTCCACTACTGATACTGATACCGACACTGATTCTTCACAGGCTTCCAAGCCTCGTAAGTGGACTAAGAAGAGTAAGCACGCTTCCTCCCCTGTTAACCCTTCGGCCTTCATGTTCGACCCCTCAAACATCGTACATCCTGGATCCTCTGACTGGGTTCCTCCACCTGCGGTGGCTGAGTATCTACAGACACACCTGCGCAAAGCTTTTGACAAAGAGGTGAAGTCCCGTTTGGAGTCAGAATGTCCTCATCCAGATCTTGCCCACAAAGTAGCCCTTACCCCGACATAGATACCTCGATGACTACCTTTTTAAAGAAGTATAAAAAGGATCCCAAGAAGGGGATTGACCGTGCCTTTCGGGGCGTGCCAAGATAAAGTCCTTGACCTTTCGGGCCCATTAGCTAAAATTCTGGAATTGGTCCTTCAGGCTCAGGAGACAGGTGATTCTATCCACCCTGAGGTCCTGGCTGGTTGGGCGCAAAGGGCGATTTGCATGCTTGGAAACGATAATTGCGCCTTGGCTTCAGAAAGACACAAATCCGTACTACTCAGAATTGATCCACAGTTGGTGGAATTGGTTTCATCAGAACCGGGCCCTCTGGCTGAGGGCCAGCTCTTTGGTGACAAATTTGTAAAAGATATCGCCAAGTTTGTTAGCACCTTCGCTTCCCCCGACAAATTCCAGGCTTCATTGAAAAGAGTGTTGCACCAGGTCTCTGGTAGGGCCGGGCGTGGCAGAGGACGCTCGACCGGCCGCTACTCGAATACAAGTCCTCAGCGAGGATATGCCCCAAGATGCGGCAGAGATTACACCCAAGAGCCCGAGCAGGCTGGTTTCTATCCTTCCAGGGCGAGTGGCTACAGAGGCCATTTCAAACGGGGTGTTAACCGAGGATATAAGAATTTTGACACCCAATCCTCTGGTAAGTCCTGTGTGTCCGTCGATCCCCCTCGGGGAAGATTGTTGCATTTTGGGGTCAATTGGACAAGTCTCACCTCAGATGTGTGGGTTCTTCTAGCTGTACAGGGTTACCAGATAGAACTGTTAGACTGTCCCCGTCAAGCTTTCCCTCTCCGCCCTCTCCTTTTTTCCCTTCACGAACAGAGTTTTATAGACACAGAAATAGAAGAGCTTTTGGCCAAACAAGCCATTGCCGTAGGACCCTTCATTCCCGGAGGTTTTTGCAGCAACGTCTTTTTGGTTCAAAAGAAGGGCGGAGAGATTTCAATCCTTATGTAGTTTATCGACATTTCAAGATGGAAGGCATACATCTTTTGAGAGATCTCCTGTTGGAAGGAGATTGGATGGTCCGGCTGGACCTGAAGGATGTGTATCTGACTGTCCCAGTTTGCCCCTCTCATCAAAAATTCTGGCAATTTCAATGGAAAGGGCGTTGGTACCGTTATCAAACTCTCCCCTTTGGCCTGTCATCAGCTCCGTGGGTCTTCACCAAACTCCTGAAACCCGTGGTCTCCCGTCTCAGGGAGATGGGGGTTCGCCTCATTGTGTACTTAGACGACATGTTGATTCTGGACCAGGATCGGACTCTGCTTCTCACTCATTTGGAGTGGACGACATCCCTGTTTCAGAATCTGGGTTTTGTTATCAATTCTAAAATATCTGTGCTGATTCCGAGTCAACAGATGGAGTTTCTGGGATTCCTGATAGATTCCATCTCGGCCCAACTCCTACTTCCAGTAACCAAGATCAGATCCATAAAGAGAGAGATCAGAGCCACCTTGTCCAAACAATTGATTTCTCTGCGAGTTCTAGCAAGAATAGTGGGGCTTCTTGCGTCATCGATTCAGGCCATTTTTTCGGGTCCCTTACATTACAGGGCCTTTCGGAGACTCAAGATTTATTATATTCAAAAGAGGTTTCACTACGATCATCTCATTCCCTTATCCCCGGAAACCCGGGAAGAGCTTCAATGGTGGTTGGAGCACATGACGGCCTAGAACGACGGGTAATTTTCAGCGCAGCCCCGGACGTGGTTGCGAATCATACGCCAGTCAATGGGGCTGGGGCACTCGCTGTAGGGATTTTACCACGGGAGGCAGGTGGTCAGCCGAAGAATTAGAATTACACATAAACTGCCTAGAGCTGCTGGCCAGCTCTTTTGCCATCAGGTCTATCTCACCCCTGAAGAGCAAGTGCTGCATCCTGCTTCGAAAGGACAATGTCTCAGCGGTGAGATACATCAATTGGCTAGGGGTGACGAAATCCTGCATGCTTGTGAACATAGTGAAGGAATTCTGGCATTTTTGCCTGGCCCGCAAGATCTCGGTGGTGGCAGAGTATCTTCTGGGGAAGCTCAACCAGGTGGCGGACTGGAACTCCAGATTTCTCCGAGATTTCAGCGATTGGAGGTTTCATCCCTCGCTGTTTGCTCAGATCATGGCTATGCGAGGCCCTTTCCGGAAAGACCTGGGTGCCTCTCGCCTCAATGCCCAGCTTCCCCTGTTTTTCAGCTGGAGACCGGATCTCATGGCGATGGGAACGGACGTGTTCCTTCACCATTGATGGCATCAGAGGAATTATGCCTTTCCTCCATTTGCCCTGATTCCGAGGGTGGCGGCCTTTGTCCGTCGACAGAGAGCTTCATTAGTGTTGGTGACACCTTTGTGGAAGACTCAGTCATGGTTTCCCACACTATTGGAGTTATCTGCGGATCTTTCGTTCCAACTTCCGGTGTTTCCGACTCTTCTCCAGGACCCAGTGGGGTCAGGCCATCCACTGGACCTTCAGAATCAATTAATACTGATGGTATGGATGCTCTCAGGAGACATGAGAGCATTACAGGACTTTCACAGGCAGCTGCCAGCTTTATGCAACAAGCGTGGGCTCCTTCCACCAGAAAACGATATTCAGCTTCATGGAAGAGATGGGTGGGTTGGTGCCTTCAAAGACAGGTGGATCCCGTGGGATCAAATGTAACTGAGATTTTGAATTTCCTGTCTTAATGTGCGGAATCAGGCCTTGCTTACAGGTCGGTTAATAATTTCAGATCCGCTATTTCTGCTGGACATGATCAGATTGATGGTAAGCCTGTGGGGATGCATCCCCTGGTTGGTAAATTACTTAAGGGCGTCCGGGTGGCCAACCCTCCTCGGTCCAGGAATTCCACTTTATGGGATGTTTCTAAAGTGCTCTCCCTTCTGGAATCCTGGCCGGATAATGTTGACTTGTCTTTAAAACAGCTTTCTGCCAAGCTTACAATGTTATGTTGCCTCATTTCATGTCGAAGAGTGTCTGATGTGCGAGCTTTAGATCTGGCTGGTAGGATGTTTTCTCCTCAAGGGGTCTCTTTTGTGATCTCAAGACGGACCAAGACCATGTCTCGTTCGGTGGAGTATCCTTCTTTTCTTCATAATAACAAGTTATGTGTTTTGCAATGTTTGAAGTGTTATGAAGAACATACGCTTGCACACAGATCTGATCCTTTGGGTCAATTGCTGATTTCTGTCCGAAGCCATTCAAACCAGTTTCTGCTGCCACCTTAGCTAGATGGGTGAGATGGGTGATGTCGGAGGCAGGTATTGACATTTCCGTTTATGGTGCCCACTCTGCCAGAGGGGTTATGGCCTCCAAAGCATACTTGTTAGGCTCCAGGTTGGAAGATATCCTCAAAGCAGCTGACTGGTCTTCTGATTCGATGTTTAAAGTGTTTTTATTATAAACCTATTCCTCATGTTTCTGATGCTGTGATTGATGAGCTTTGAACCAGCATCATCAGAAGACTCCGGTCCTGCCATAGAATGTAACATTTTTTAGCTATTGCAACAAGAATTTTAGATTATATTAAGGACACGGAGGTGTGGATTATCCCACCCGTTGGGACAGTTTATGCAACTGTAAAGTTGTTTTGATGTTATAAGTGTTTTAACAACTTTTTATGCCCACCCGATGAGAAATAAAGTTGTGGCTCCCTTTCTCAACCTTGTTTTCTGTTTTAGGAAATGATTCCAACAAGAGTTGATTGGCTACTCCGGATGGAGCCACCTTGCCTGCCTGACAGAAGCGGAAGTCTTCATTTGCTGTGGAGTATTCTCCGTTGAGAATTCTTAAAGGAACTGTTCATCTCTCCGTTGAGAGTTTAAGACTTTGATTTGTTCTTATTGGACTGAGTTTGCGCAAAGAAAAGAGGAAGACAGATTGGTGCCTCTCTACTTTGTATACTTGATAAGGCAATGATTGGCTGTTACAAAGGAGATGTGGTTCAAAGCCTCATGGGTATTGATGTTTTTTATTGTTGTAGTTTTACTCTAATTGGCTGCTGTGTTTGCAGTAAAGAAATAAGGAAAGAATAATCCTCGCCTCCGTGTCCTTAATAGAATCTAAAATTCTTGTCGCGATAGCTAGAAAATTTTGTATTCACAATTGTGTTGTAGGGGAATTTTTCCTCTTAACTACTAATAGTGACATTATTTCTGTTCTTTTTGTGTTTTTACGCTCTTTTATTTGTATTGCCACATTGCCCATTTTGCATGATTAACTGTATGTTCCTCAATTTCCGACGGTAAAACAAGCCCCATGCGCCACTTTTGCGTCACTTGGGCTTGTAAATCTTCCCCGGAATGTTTTACTGTCGAAAATTGAGGAACCGGTTAACAATGTCTGAAGGAGTTATCGCCGTGTTAGCTGCACTTTTCTGCCGCTAATGCAGCGATAATTTTATCGCTCTATTAACAAGCTGTTGCTAACAGCCGTTAGCGACAGTTTTTAGGCAAAAGCATCAGTTTTAAAGCATTCCCGTGCAAAAACGCACCCAAACACCACTACTCCATATTCACAAGGGGATCCTTGAACTTCTGAAGACCAAAAAAACTAGCTCTGACCAGAGTTAGAGCCAGTAACCTAAAACCAGAAAACAGCTGGTCCTAAAAATGGGGATAACACTTGGGGCCACATCTCTGCAGGATTTGATGCTGGACAGCGCTGCAAGAAATGTTGCAGCGCTGCCCTGCGACAAAACTACAGTGCAGGAATACACACTATCAATAAGATAGTGCGCGTTTCGGATCCCCAGTAATGAAATGTGTTGCAGCGCTGCGAGAAGTCAGCGTTGCAACACTTCTCACTACGCCCTTTCTGCAACAGCATGGATGTGCTGTATTCACTGGACAGCGCTCCTTGACGCAAGTAATAACAGATACGTCAGAAATCCTGACGTATCTTTTTGTGCTAAATCCACGCATTGCTTCAGTAATGTCACAACCATGATGCAACACCAACAATGCATGGAGCCAGCCTATTCCTGTGGCACTGTGTCACCCCCACACCTGCCATCAGGCAGGCGAAAGTTACTGATGCAGTGCCGTTCATAAGGGGTGTCCGAATGTTGTGGCTGTAGTTGAAGTTCCCGCTGGCGGAGGTGACTTGCTCGACAGTGTGTCCTGCTATGTAGCTTGTTGAGGTGACTTGCTGCTTGCGTTTGATGAAAGGAACTTTCTCCAGTAGAGGGTGGTATCCTGGTCACAGGGGTTGTCCAGGTGGAACTTGAGTTCACAGAGTAGGATGTCAACGGTGGATGGGAAACCCTGGGGTGCAATGAGGTCTACAATGGTTTTGGAGATCGGGGGCCATGGCCTGGGGGGCCTGCACATGAGTTTGCCGCAGAGGATCTGCTTGGGTATGGTCCTGATCTGGGAGTTGATGTGGTCCATGGTCACCCTTGGGTCATTAGAGTGCATGGTCAGTCAGAGTGTGGTTCTGTAGTGGATGGCAATGCCTCCTCCTTGATGGTCGGGGTGCTCCTTTTAAAAAAATTTTTTTTATTATTATTATTTTTTTTTAATCCTCATTAGCCTTTGCGCCACCCATGTTCAGTAGTTTCCGCCCTGGGCTTTTTATCTCAATATGCTGGCTATGGACTCGAGTATATGCAGCTCTCCAGCACGGACTGGGCCACAATCTTCTGTACCACCCTGTGTGGATAATGACACAGCCACACTGGAGGCCGCGACTCGATCTTCGACTCCGCCTTCACGAAGGACGGACCTACTCCACAGGCCTGCGAGATAGGCTGAGGCCTTAATCATAGGAATTTTTCCATTATGTACTGGTCTCTTACCCTGTACCCAAACAAAGGCCCGCCTATTACCCAAAGTGTTGCAAAAAAAGTAACCAAAATCTGTGTTTCTTATTTATCCGACCTTTAGAATCTAATGTCGCAAAATATCTCATGCTTTTTAACCAGTCCATGAGTGTCGGTTTCTTAGCTTCTACCCATACTTTACAAATTTCCCTACGAGCTATCAGAACCCCATAAAAAACTAACTTTACTTTATCATTCATTCTGTTGTCATGTAGATCAAGTCTCCCGGTAATAATTAGTTCATGGCTTACCTCTATCGTGGAGCCGATTGATTGTGATAGACAGTTGCTTACCATCTCCCAAAATTCCCTGATGTTTAAGCACTCCACAAACATGTGCAAGTCATCCACATTTATATTTCCACATTTTGGGCACTCAACCCGTCCTCCAGCTTTAAACTTCGATAGTCTGCGGGGAGTCCAATAGGCTCTATGAATAGTAAACAGAACATTTTGCCTTAAATTTGCAGATTTTACTGTTTTATATAGTATAGTCATCATTACTTGCCATTGATTTTCTGTGGCGATGTCCGGCAAGCAATCCCTCCATAACTGTTCCGGCAATGTGAACGGGCCATCTTCCATCACCACCATTGCCAGTACCACATCGCAACTTCTTTCTTGAATACTTGTGAAGAAAATGTCTTGTCTTCAAAGTCATTTTGGAGACCTATAACAATATCCGTTTTATTTGCCCAACTTTGTATCTGCATGTATTTAAACTTAGATAACCCTTGACCCCACACCTGTGCCCCTTGTATCCAACCAATCAATGTTCCCTCTGGAAATAGGTCTCCCCAAGTTTTTAATCCTGCAGTTTTCAACGGGACAGCCAATGCATCTTCTACCCATGGCGGTGATCCTGGTGTGTCCCAGATAGACAACCTATATCCAAAATAGCTCAACTTTGCTAGTTTCCTAATTTTATACCAGAGCTCTGCTGCCTCCCGTAGAGTTTTCAATTTAACCTTTTTGAAATATTTTGGGTCTGAAAATGTATACATGAATCCGTCTGCATCATGGTTACTCAAACTCAACATAGCCAGAAAAATACGCCCAATGGTTTTAGCCTTTGGTACTCCCATGAGTTCTCTCAAATTTTTTAAACGAAAAGCCCAGTCATATAACAAAAAATCTGGGGCTGATAACCCGCCCTTGTCCCATCTTCTTCTAATTTTCTTCCAGGATAAGCAAACTCCTTTAGTAGCCCATATAAAAGAACAAATCTCGCTTTGTAATCTCTTAAGCCCCTTCTTGTCAAAGTCCCAGGGAATTGTTTCAAACAGAAATGTAAGCTTTAGTAGAATCACCATTTTAATCAAGTTGGTGCGACCAAACAGAGTGAGAGGTAGATGACTCCAACTTCGCAATGTCTCCCCTATTTCTTTCTTCACCGTTGAAAAATTGATTTTTGTTAATTCTGCTATATTCTGCGTTATTCTCACTCCTAAATATCTCATCTCCTTCTTTCATTTAAAATCTTCAGTGTCCAAATTAATGAGAGTAAAACAGAACTAATAGCATGGAAGTCGGGGTGCTCCTTGTGGGCGATACTGCAGCCATCAGTGATGGCAATGGCGATGTCCGGTCCGGAGCATGAGGTTGGTCCTGGCAGGCGAGGGGCGTCCCGGGTTGATGGCGAGGAGGCTGCTGGCGTCGTAGCAGTGGAGTGTCCAAGAGGAAGGCTTCTTGGTGCAGAGCGTCGTCCAGGGGCAGACGGATGCAAACGGCGTAGCCTATGGGTTGCCTGAGGCACAGGAGACAACCATTCCAAAGCAGGCAGTACATCGTAAACAACGCAACTCCGACAACGCAGGTGCCTTTCCATCGCATTTGATTACAACGCATTGGGAGGTCAGTAATGGGGTAATTTAAAGTTTTTCGGGTGGGAACGGGTTTCGGATGTAAAATATGGAATTCCAGGGTGTGTTTTGTGATAACATATGGAATTTGGGGTATGTTTTGGGATAAAATATGGAATTTGAGGTGTGTTTTAGGGTAAAATATGGAAATTGGGGTGTGCATTTGGGTCAAATTTGATTTTTGGGTGTATTATGGGGGCTCAAAAAGGAATTCCAGTGTTCACGGTTGGGTTTGGGGTGCAAAGGTACGTTTTGGGTTGCACTCACTGATGTGGGAAAAGTGATATTGATGTCTCCGCTATGCAACACCTACTCTACTGTTGCAATGTGCCTATTATTAGTATGCATGGGGTGGAATGCGATGTTATGGCATGCGTCGCAACCACGTATGTGCCTTTGGCACACGGGTGGTACGCCTGCTGTGCATGGGCGCACAGTGGCCGCCATTGAGAAGTGCTGGGGGGATCCTGGACAGCTGTGAGGTGGTAAACACTGGAAAGAACACTGGATGGGGTGTGGATGCAGCAATGTGTGTGTGAGCGGTTGTTGTAAACATTTTGATAAGGGAAGTCTTGCCTTGAAGCCGGGTCCCGTGTCTTCATTGCTCCTACTCTCCTGCGACCTCTTCGATCAACAGGAAGTAACCAGCCAGGCTCTCTCCCTATAGTAAATCACAACACTGTGAGGTGGCGGTGGGATTAGTAATTGGCAACCGGACAAGGCATGCAGCCAGGGGCTGGAGGGGTGGGCATGTTCTCTATGTGGCTGTAATGCAGCCTGCATTACAAACAGGGAAGTCCGCATGATTGCTTTGGGTGGCATGAGTTGGCCGACCAAACAGTCATTGCGCACTTGAGTGTGCATGCCAATCCACCCATGCCTTGCCCCGTGCTTGGAGAAGACCTACCCACCCGCAAGTGAAACATAGCACTGTTACATCAATATGTTATCATCATGTAATGATTGTTCCTCCTCTGCACTGCTTGAAAACAGTGGGGCGACGCTCTTCCGCTGTATCGGATGAGCCGACACTGGGGGTGCATCATCTACGTGTGCTTGGCCCGGGGGACTCGACCTCCAGGAGTCCTGTATTACGTGTCCCACTTACTCCTTACCTGGACATTGACACCGTGGCGCAATCCACTGCACTCTCTCCAAATCTGTGACTAAGCCAGCAGGAGCCTCAGCCAGGAGGAATTTCACAAGCCTGGGTACCACAGTCGCCGCCAAGTCTGCTGGTGGACCTCACAATACAGTTGATGCAGCAGAGCCCCCTTAGGCGTGAAATTGCAGCGCTCACGCCACACAAGTTCTGCGCAGCTCAGAGGCCTCACCCTCCACAGCGTCCAGCCAGCCCAACATCATCTGGCCTGTGATGCAGAGAGGCGGCACCCACTGTTGGTAATCCCCTCCATGCTCCCCGGTGTAGTGGTGGATCGTAGTATGTGATGCAGACCTTCCTACATTGGGGCGCAGGAGCGCCTCTACTATAGACAGATCCAAGGTGCGCAAGGCGGTCTTCTCATACAGGTCAGCAACGTGTCTCCATGCGACCTGCCAGACTTCACCATCAGGTACGGGCGATTGTCGCACCTCAAAGTCTACCGCCACGGCTCATTGACTCCACAGCTCCTCCACATCCCACTCCAGACTCCAGACGCAAGTCCAGCGAGGCATCCAGGCTCCAGACACAGGTCTAGCAAGGCATCCAGGCTCCAGACGCAGGTCCAGCGAGGCATCCAGGCTCCAGGTGCAGGTCCAGTGAGGCATCAAGGCTCTCATCCTGGTCATTCTGGATGTTGGCTGACTTGCAGGGGTTGTACTTGGCCCTGGCTGCTCCATTCTGCAGTGTATTGGTTTTTATGCCTATTTTATAATGGAGGTTGACGGAAAGGCTATTTTGTGCATTAGAGACAAAAAAACTCACGTTGGGCTGACTAGCATATGTTTTTTTGACGCTAATATGCCTATCAGTAGTTATCGCCCGCTAACGCCGGATTTCCTATTGCCTTCGCACTGATGTTAGTAGCAGTTCTCACCGCCATTCCCAGATACTGTTGCCATGTAGCGACGGCTTGGTAATACATCGCTAACATGGTGATAGTTTTCAGAGTTAGGCGGCGATAAAAAAACTGTTGCTAACTGGCATTTGCGGTAGTTATCACCGGTGCTTAAGAATATTCCCCTTAGTTTAATATGAGAGTGGAACGGGAGCAGCAGAGTTTGCGCATTTTCTAGTTCAATGGATGAGCAGTTTATCTAATCCTGTTTTTTTAGAGTCAGCACTCTAGTATTTAGAAAAGGGCTTGGAGCCTGTCTGTTGCTTAGCATTTGTTGGCTTGCGTGGCACTAGCGGTGGGTTCTCCATTAAAAAAGAGGAGCGTCACCCCACTTGCTGCGAGCACAGCAGGTATACACAGAATAATAAAATGGTCATTACCATTTAATTATTTTATGCGCTGCCTGCCGCAGCGAGTGGATGGTAGGGGGTGGGACATATTCCTAAGGATTGCAGGATGACGTTGTAGGTACTCAGTGGGCATGTCCGATTGCCCCTGTTTACAACCGGGCAATCTGACATGCGCACTTAAATCTGCAGAATCCCAGCCCTGTGAAACAGCCAAGGGATTGCAGGCACAGGCCAACAGTCTCAAAATGAGAGTTGAGTTAGCCTGCTCCAACCAAAGAGCTCCAAGTCTTGGTTGGATTCAAGTGCAGGAAGTAAACCACCTTCCTTTCCTGTTAGTGGTCATCACCGGAGGAGAGGACTCCTCACCTCATCAATTTTTAAAGTTGCGAGCTTCCCCTGCGCAGCACTCTTCTTTACAGCCCCTTAATTCATCAAGGCTGTAATGTCGCACCAAGGACGTAACTGGTGAGCATCTTGGTTGCCCAAAAATGCAACGTGGGGGTGTTTACATGATGTTACCTGCTCTGCGGGTTTATGTAGTGTAATCCCTGTGTCACATGGAACCTCTGTAATAAATATGTGGCAGGGCAGGTGGGGTCAGGGAGACCACCTGTGCCGGGACCCGTGGCTCATCTAAACACTGTCTCTGTGTTTTCTTTCCCCATCTCACGCATGCCTAACATCGTATGAGCTCACTGCTGAAGGTCCTAACTGCCCAGAGCACCTGACACAACATTGGCTGACGAGGGTGCCGCACATATTGCTCCCAGCTTGTCCCCATGATTGCAAGCCAGAGTGCAGTGGCGGCGTGCACCTTTCACCACTTTCTGGGCATGACCACTTATTGTGGCTGATTTATAAAGGGCTTGCTAACCCTAATGCAAACGCTACATGAGCTTACCAAATCAGCGACCCCTGGAACTGGGGAGAGGAACAGAAATGAGCCTTCCAGGACACAAAAGAAGCTTTGTCCACTGACTCCATACTAATGTATTTCGACCCTCAGAAGGAAACCACCATCGTAGACGCCGGTCTTAAGGGAGTAGGAGCCTCGCTGATTCAGTGGCCTGAGGGTGGGGAGTTGACCACAGTAACAGTTGTGAGACAATATGTAACTGAAACCAAACAATGGTACTTGCAAATTGAACATGAAGCAAAAGCTATGAATTGGGGATGCCGCCATTTCCAACCGTATGGCCAACCATTTGTGGTCACCACAAACCCCTCATTCTACTATTCCGAGGGACAGTTTCAAAACCACGACCCTGAATTAAAAAGTGTATGATTTAACTACAGGACTACAATTCCCTGGTAGAATATCTCCCTGGTAC
Source organism: Lissotriton vulgaris (assembly GCF_964263255.1). Taxonomy (NCBI): domain Eukaryota; kingdom Metazoa; phylum Chordata; class Amphibia; order Caudata; family Salamandridae; genus Lissotriton; species Lissotriton vulgaris. The sequence goes on from NW_028245320.1 coordinate 167,571, forward strand.
GAACAATCCTTCAGATTACCTGTCAAGACATCCCTGAGACGCCACCCCTGAAGAAGAGGAAGAAGCAAATAAGACCAAAGAATATGTAAGATATATTGTCAAGCTCTCCTGCCTGCTACTGATATCAGTATAGAAGATATGGCAAGCCACTTCCCAAGACGAGTATCTGCAGAGAGTCTGGAAGCATTTCGAAATTGCCAGTGCATTGGTTTAAAGCTAATTGGGGCCAGCACACCTGATCCAGCTAGTTACCAACCTGCGAAAATCTATTACCATATGTTCATATGGGCCCATATACACACTCACCCTAATAGGCTGGTTATCACCGCTGGGGGTCAATTTTTATAAATGCTTTAATTAGGATCAGTTACCTATATCATCTCACTAATCCTCTCACTAATCATAAAGCCTTTTCCTTTAATCAATGGACCTATTTAGTTGGAATTAGTTAATGGTGATATGACATAGGCGCGCTTATCTTCTATTTTATTAAATAACCACAGACTCAGGAAAATGTTAATGTTTTATCTAGTTAAAATCATATGAACCAAACAAATTACAGTACGAACTCCATCTCTCTGAGAAAGTAAAACAGTTTTCCCAATGTTAGTATTCTATTTCAATTAGATTATCACAACAGCAGTACCTCAGGAAAAGTAAATAGAGAGAGCACGCGGAGCAAAACACAGGACCAGAGAGCTGGACCGAGCAACCCAAAAGTTTAATAACAAACTTATCGAAAATTACCCTGACCCCAGATGAAATCTTGGTCTTAGAAAGGGGCCACGGTTTTATACCCACCCCCCGACTGGACCGCTTTAAACTAAAATGTGAACTTGGTGAGTTCTTTAGAAAACTCAGGTTAAAGACCTTTTTTGAACAACAAGAACATACCACCCAAGCACCCTCTAGTGACACCACTTTCAAAACAAAATCAAACTTTAATCCACCTACTCATCTGATACCAGCAGATATTATAGCGTTTGAACAAGCTGTGTCCCTTGAATTTGAGGCCCTGACAGAACCCACCCCTTTCAAGAACCTAACAGCAGGGGAGTACAAAGCCATACAAAACTTACAGAAGAATACAGAGATTGTGATCAAGAGTGCGGACAAGGGGGGGGGGGGTGTAGTCATCCAGGATGCCATTGCCTATGACAATGAATGTAAACGTCTCCTGGGTGACACTAATAGCTATACCATCCTTCAACAAGACCCCTCTCCTTTTCTAAAAGATGAAATTTTGGATTTAGTCAGTACTGCAGGAAGGGATGGCTATATCAGCAAACAGGAAGCTGACTTTCTGACTAGTTCAGAAGAAAAAATCCCCTATTTTTACACCCTTCCGAAAACCCATAAAAATCGGGTTCCACCTCCGGGAAGACCCATTGTGTCGGGGATTGGTTCCCAGTTGGAGCCACTCTCCAAATATTGCGATTTCTTCTTCAAACCCTTGGTACAATCCACCAGTACCTATATCAAGGACACTAAAAGTCTCCTTTCAATGCTGCTAACTGTACAACTACCAGAAGAACCATGCTATTTGGTCTCCCTAGACATTGAAAGTTTATATACATGCATCCCGCAGGATGCAACTTTGAAGGTCCTTGCGGATGTACTGGAACAGACGACATGGACATATACCACCTCCAAGTCTTTCATCATTTATTGTGCTACCTTAGCACTTAAACACAATTTTTTCCAGTACCAAGACAACATTTATTTACAAAAGACTGGCACTTCAATGGGCAGTACTTTTGCCCCCAGCATTGCGGGGTTGTACGTTTACAACTTTGAGAAGACACATATCCTGACCGCTAACAACCCTTACACTCTCAATGTTATCCTGTGGCAGAGGTACATTGATGATGTGCTTTTAATTTGGAAAGGATCTGAAGATAGTCTTCTAGCGTTCTTTGACTGGGTGAATACCTGTGACCCCCATCTCAGATTCACTCACCAATACAATCCTGATTCCATCGTTTTCCTGGATGTGACCCTAACTAGAGTAGGTAACCAACTTGTGAGCAAAACTTATTACAAACCCACAAGTACCAACAACCTTCTCCATTTCTCCAGTTTTCACCCTCGCCCCTTAAGGGAAAACCTCCCTTTCGGCCAATATCTACGAATACGTAGAAATTGTAGTAGTCTCAGAGATTTTAACATCCAAGCTGATGACCTTACTGTGAAGTTATCACAGAGGGACTACCCCAAGAAAATACTACAAAAAAGCTGTAAGAGGGAGAGGAACAACAATAGGGAGGCCCTTTTGGAAGATCAAGAAAAAGAGACAGAAACTGAAGTCCCATTAACTTGTGTGACGACTTACAGCAACATTTCCAACGCTGTTAGTCGATGCATTGGTAAACATTGGAGAATACTGGCAAGCAATGGCCGCAACTGGCAAAAACCGTTATTCTCCTACAAGAGAGAAAGAAGCTTGCATGATGCCCTTGTAAACACTCGCCCCAGAATTGACCAGACCATACACCATCAGTCTGTTCTCAATGCCTGGGGCTTACCACCTGTCACAGGTCATTTCCCTTGCGGTGGATGCAGTGTGTGCCACCTTACCACCACAACTAAAGTCTTGCATCTGGAAGAAGGAAAAGAATGGCAATTGAGAGGTCACACTAACTGCAACTCAAGTAACGTCATCTACTTGATTACTTGTCCCTGCAATTTGTGGTATGTGGGAATGACCACCAGGAGGATAAAAACACGGATTGGGGAACACCGCAGTAATGTGAGATGTGCCAGGAACACCACTAAATTAACCACCCATTTTTTGGAACATGGACATGGCCCCAATGATGTGAAATGGGTGATAATAGAGCAAATAAACTCAAGCAATGAAGGCACTCTTTTTGAAAAGGAGCAAAGGTGGATATATCGCCTTTCAACACACCTTCATGGTCTTAATGACGATATTCCGTGGGGGTCGGTCATGCGGAGATAACTGTATTACTTAATTGTTTCAGACACTGTTGTTTTCTTTTATAACAGCCTTATTTTGAAGTACTATAAATACAGTTCATAAGTATTCTTCCTCAGAATTAGCTATTTTTTAGCTTTGCTTTCTACTAGTTTTTATTCAACATAAGGCTGATTTATGTAACTGATTACAACACATACTATTGGGGTTAGGTTGATAAAATTACTAACAGCCGGTCAACATAAATTCTTTGTCTGGTACGTGTGTATACATTTTCTTTTCGTCGTTACTCTGACGAAATAAGCCTTTTCCCCTCAATTAACACAAATATCATAACTACGAGTGAAGTTCCACTTAGTAGCTGTAAGGGGCTACTTTCTGTTTATTCCGTCGAGAGTCTATGATCCCAGTACAGTCAGTATGTAAACAGTTTGGCTCCTTTAAGCGTAATTTGGAGTTGCGTGACCACGTGACCATCAGTCACGCTGGCCGCGCCCTCCCCGTACTTCCGCCTTTCTTTTCCAAATAAACCTGCCGCCGCCTTGTTCCTATGTTGTGTCGGGCGGCGGACGTGGCTGAAGTAGGTGAACCGGCGGGGAGTCGCTTAGGAGCAAGTGAGTTTCTTTGCATTTTCCAGATCCCCGCAACAACTATCTGGACTTTGGCTGTGCGTAGGCAGAGGAAATACATATCGTGACAATCTCCCTTTTTTGCTAATAGATTGTCTGAGCGTGAAGGTTTCCCCCTGCCGCCAGCCCATGAAGTTCCCATACGGACAATCACAAGTGAGTTGGCCCCTCTCTGGCATGATATGTTCACTGATTCCTCCCTGCTCGAGGGGTGTATTTTTATTTTACTAAAACTCCAACTTCTTGTTGGTTTTAAGTTTTGACGAGCACTTTTGGTGAATGAGTATTTATCCTCTAAGCAACATGTATACACAATGTTTTTTACATGTTTATGATAGGCTGACAAACGGTGAACACTGGTTTGTAAACTCAGAAAAGAATGAGAAAGCCTTCTTTGTTTTTAGTTAGTGCATTTTTTATTTTAATCATACCAGAATAATTCTTTGAAAAAATTCTACAATATGGAATACACGTGCACAGTTGTTCTGATAGATTAAATTAATATTGGGATATGCATAATAACTACATACAAAACAGATTTGTTTATCTTTTTATATTTCAGATTTTTTGTCTCCCTTAATGAGGCGAGACCTCTGGATATAATTCTCCACATGAACTTTTACTAAATCAGTTTGTATTAGTCCTTTCTTCCTTTTTTCTACACCTTAGGTTAGGATACCTTAGTGAGTGTCCACCAGGGAGTAAGAATGAATGTTCTGGTCCTGATGACTGCTGAGCTGACCTTAGGCTCTTAAGCAGAAACATGTTGACCATCTTTGTTTATCTGTCACTAACTACTGTGAGGACTTATTGGTTCAAACTAAACCAACCAATCACCAGTCCATCCTTTCTTTCACTGATTTTAACAGAGTCAGAGCTACCTTCTCAATAAAACGAATTGCTTGATGAGTAGCCTACACTCTTTTTAAAGCACTTTTCCAATCACTATTTCATGTTCCTTTCAAACTATCAGGGGCCCAATGAAGACAACTGGCTACCAACTTTCAGTTGAGGCCTGAGGGTCCTTTTTTCACACTAAGCACGTGCACTCTATTCCTTTACTAATTGGGAACCTACAGTCGGTATAAACCATCACACTGACTACCTGCATATCTGGCTTCCCGCTTTCCTTCTTGATGTTTGTTTTCATTTGTTTGACACTCTTATGTTGATTGATATAAATTTATCAGTAAGGGGTAAAAGAGTGGTTCTTGAAACCCTTTCTCTCCTGTTCTTTCAATAGAGAGAGAGCAGCACATTGACACACTACACAGAAATATATTTACCTAGGATGGTGTGCAAATCAGACCTCTCTGGCCAAGAGATTAATGGGTCCCCTGGGAAAGAACAGGTGACAGCGACTTCAGGACAGGATTCAGAACAGGATAGATGACCTCTTCTGGATTCGACACCTGCGTCGCACCCCTCTTTGACACTAACTTCCTCCTCGATTCTTCCGCGATCTTCTTCTAATTAAATTACCTCCTCGTTTCTTCCGCGATCTCCTTCTAATTATTTGGCCTTAAAATTCTATCTTTGCTTCTCCAAATATTCAATCAGCATTCGGACAGCATCCCGGCAGGGGCGGCCTTAGGCATGTGCAAGCTGTGCACCTGCACAGGGCCACCAACCCCCAGGGGCCGCCACGCCAATATATATCCTCAATATAATAATCCTCTGAGGATGGATACATGTTTGCGTTGCGCCCCTGGCAGGGATTTGGTGGCCTCCGGTTGTGTTCCACTTCCAAACACCCTGACCCCCGCCCCCCTTTTCACTGGCCTCCGTGCCTGCGTTCCTCTAGGGGCCCCCTACCTACGCTCCCTGCACAGGGCCTCCATAAGCCTAGAGCCGCCCCTGATCCCGGTCTCTCAGCGTTCTCTTTTGCTGCGACTGCTCACTGTTCTAACTAAACTACCTCAATTATACTTTTCTAATGACATGTACCACCCCTAAATGTTTCAACTTTATGAAACTTCTATTTCTGATTGGACAAACTAAGGGAATGATCATCACACCATACTAAGTTTCTGATAACTTTTATTTAGTTCTTTTTTTTATGTTCCCGCCCATTAATTTGTTCTCCCAAGCTTTATTTCCCACCGTGTTCACAATTTTATCAACAACAATGTATACAATTTACAGTTGTCCCTTGAATCTTCAGGATGTCCAGCTTGTTCCCAGGACATGTACCGAGAACGGCCTTGGACGGGTTTCAAGATTTGACATCATTGCTTCTGGCTTCTCTTCATTGCGCCTGCGTGAAGAGTCACGTGCAGTGTATAGTTTAGCATAGTTCAGGGGCCCAAATACAAACTATTAGAGAGGTGGAAAGGAAAAGTATTCATTTCAAAATAAAATGATTTCACTGTATGTATACCACCTATCTCTACTCTAATCCTATTTGATTATAAAGACTCTCCCTGCATTAGCATTTAGAATATAATTCATTTTAATTTCAGCAAAGCAGATGCTTAGCATGTGAGTGGCCAAGCGGCCGTTTTAGATGCATTTGCACTGAAGCAGAAATTTCCCTCCAAGAGTAAAGACATCATTCCGCTTGGATGCAGTTTGGACATGCGCAATACAGTTTCCTGCGTTAGCAGCCATTTTAAGTTCCACTTGGGTTACTCGTTAGTAAAACACATATGCAAGCTTCATCTAGCTAAAAATCGATGAAATGTGGTGCATATTAGTATCACACTACATTATTAATACTACGTTATGGGTTTATATGAGAGGATTGCATCCAAACAAGTCTCTTTTATATGAGTCCTTGCTCCATCACACCCCAAAAGCACAACGCCTTCTTGAGATTTTACACCATGTCCGTCATGAGCTTGTGGCAGACACCGATGGATGTCTGTTGCATGGTCCTTCCCACCGGCGTCACTAATCAGGTGGTGCAACATGCCCACTCCGGACACCAGGGAATGGTCAAAGCCAAGAATCGGCTGCGCACAAAAGTATGGCTACCGCTTAAGGATGAGCAAGATAAGACCATGGTAAGATCCTGCCTGTGGTGCCAGGCTACTGGAGGACTCACTCCTCCCATCCCCGTGATAACAGAGAGAGGACGCCAACAGCCATGTGTCTGCACCAGCCTGGACTTCAGTAGTCTTCCGAATGGGAAATAAGCGATGTTAATCATTGACGATTACTCCTAGTACCCCGAAGTAGAAATCATTGCCTCTGCAGGGGCCCATGAAGTACTGCCTGAACTGGAAAAAACAATGGCCACCATAGTCTGCTCAGGGAGTTGAGGACCGACAGTGGGCCACCGTTTAATGGACAGGAAGTAACTGCTCATCTCCAATCACTGAATATTATCCACAAGAAAGTGACCCCTCATTGGCCACAAGCCAACGGGGAGGCAGAATGTTTCATGAGGACTTTGAACAAAGTGATTAGGATTGTACATGCCAATCAAGAGCCTTATGAGCGGGCTATCTACTCTTTCCTACCTGAGTATCGTCAGACACCTCACTCCACCACGGCGCAAGCTACTGGACACCTGCTCATGGGGAGGAGACTCAGTCCCTCACCACTCAGAGTTTACTCCAAGCCCCATTGATGATCAGTGCGTCCTGAACAAACTTTGGATCTCTAATGCTCGCACCAGCTCGTGCCGCTAAGCTAGAAGATCTCACCTTAAGGTAGGAGACCTAGTGTTGGTGAAATATCAATTTATGGGCAGCAAATGCAGGCTGCCCTTTGAATGCCATCCTTGGACCAGTTAAAACTGTTTCATTTGCCAACTCTACCTAGCCAAATGGGTGAAGAGGCTGATACAGATTTGGGTGATTTAGAGGAATCCTCTGTAGCCGAGGGCCCCAGTCGGGAAGCTCTCCTGAGCCTGGGAGTGAAAGCAAAGTATTGTGCTGCTGAGGTGTCACCTCGGCTGAGGGAGCAAGACTTTTGCCCCCTGAACAGCTGGTGAATCGAGACACTCACACCAAGTATGGTTTATGTAGCAACCCTGTGCCACCTTCCTAGCTGCCAGATCATGTGGTGTGATGACATGGCCTGAAGCTACAGGAAACTTTAGGTTTTCTAGAACTACATAACCCTGAGCTAGTTTTAATCTCACCTTTATCACTTTGTTCTGCTGGGTAGATCTCTGTACATGTATATGCATTGTCTTCCCCATACCCCTTTGCTCCATCCTAGGGGTTGGTCTGCATAGGGTTGTTGCAGCAGCCCTATGGTGAAGCATGCCACTACTAGTGGGTGAGGTACATTTTTTAAAATCTTGCGTCTTTCCCCTGCGATATTCTTAACCATTTTTACTATTAACATTTCCTTTGTAATATTCTTACCCTTTTAGAATATTCACATTTCCTCCTTTTCCTTTCTGTGTGTGAAAGATTTCAACTTGCCCATTTGCTGCTCCTAACATGATTGAGGTAATATTTTGTTCTGCTTAACTTTTAGTGCCCTGCAATGGAAGGCGTATGACTGGCAAAAATGTAGAAAGTAGGACAAACAAAATTGCAAAGATTTATTTTCTATAGCTATCTTTTTTTAATGTTGCCAAGCCTTCTTTTCTCACTTTGCACTCATGTTTCTTCTGTTTTTGCTTGTGGGTGCTGTTCTCAAAAGATGAAGATTATTTTATTGCAAAGTAACATTATTTCTTTCTTATGTGTAATTTCTGAAATTATGCTTTAACACATAATCATGCAGTACACCCTATTCCATCCCACTCAAATCCACCCCACTCCAATCCACCCACCTCTACCCACACCAAGCCATCCTACTCATTCCAATCCACCCCAGACCAATCCTAAACAAACCACTCACCCCAATCCAATCCACTCAAATCTATCACACTCCATTCTTCCCAACTCACCCCACTCCAATCTACCCCACTCAAATGTGTCCCACTCCAATCCCAAACAATCTGCTCACACCAAACCATCCCACTCAATCCAATCCACCCCAGACCAATCCAATACAAACCACTCACCCCAATCCAATCCACTCAAATTCACCACACTCCATTCATCCCAACTCACCCCACTCCAATCTGCCCCACTCATATGTGTCCCACTCCAATCCAAAACAATCTGCCCCAATCCAATCTGCTCACTCAAATCCAAAACAATCTGCCATATTCCAAAACAATCTGCCCCATTCCAGTACAAAGCAATCTGCCCCACTCCAATACAAAACAATCTGCCCCACTTCAATCCAAAACAATCTTTCCCACTCCAATCTAAAACAGTCTACCGCACTTCAATCTGCCCCACTCCAATGTACACCACTCCAATTAAAAAAAGTCTGCCATACTCCCATCCTAAACAATGTGCCCCACTCCAATCCAAAACAACTGCCCCACTCCAATCCAACACAATCTGCCCCACCCAATCCAAAACAATGTGCCCCAATCCAATCCAAAACAATATGCCCCACTCCAATCCACCTACTCCAATCTGCCCCACTCCAATCTGCTCCACTCCAATACCAAAAATCTGCCCCACTCCAATCCATCCCACTTCAAGCTTCTCCACTACAATTCAAAACAATCGTCCCCACTCCAGTCCATCCCATGTCAATCTTCCCCACTACAATCCAAAACAATCTTCCCCACTCCATTCTGCCCCACACTAATACACCCCAATTCAAAACAGTCTGCCCCACTCTAATCTGTCCCACTCCAATCTGCCCTAATCCAAAACAATCTGCCCACTTCTATCTGCCCAACCCCAAACCAAAACAATTGGCCCCACTCCAATCTTCCTCACTCCAATCCAAAGCAGTCTGCCCACTCCAATCTAAAACAATCTGCACCACTCCAATCCACCCCACTACAATCCACCACACTTTAATCCACCCCAATCAAATTTACCTCACTCCAATCCAATCCTCCTCACCTCAATCCAACCACTCCGTCTCAAATTCACCCCACTCCAGTCCACCATAATCCACCCCACTCCACTGCAAAACAATCTGCCCCACACCAATCCGTCCCACTCTAATCCAAAACAATCTGCCCTACTCCAATCTATAATAATCTGCCCCTCTCTAATCCAAACCAATGTGCCACAATCCAAAACAATCTGTCTCTCACCATTCATCTCACTCCAATCCAAAACAATTCGCCCCACTACAATCTGCCCCACTACACTCCAAAACAATATTCCCCATTCTAATACAAAACATTCTGCTACACTACAATCCAATCAACTAAAATACAATCCATCTCACCCCAGTCCAATCCAATCCACCTCACTTCAATACAATCCACCTTAATCCAGCCAAATCCAATCCACCCCACTCTAATTCATTCCACCCCAATCCACCCCTCCACTATCCAATTTACCTCAGTCCAATCCACCACACTCAAATCCATTCCATCCCACTCCATTCCGCTACACTCCAGTCCACCCCACTCCAGCCCACCCCATTCTAGTCCAATCAACTTCATTCCAATCCCCGCACCTCATTCCAGTCCACCCACACCACCCCAATCAAATCCACCCACCCCATTTCATTCCACTTCCAGTGTAATCCACCCCATCCAGTCCACCCCACTCTACTGCAGTCCAATCCATCCCACTCTACTCCAATCAACCACATTCTACTCTAATCCAATCCATCCCACTCTACTTCAATCAACCACATTCTACCCCAATACAATCCACCCCACCCGAGTTCAGTTCACCCTACTCAATCAATCCATCAAGCCCACCACACTTCAATCTGCCCCACTCCAGTCCTATCCAATTCACTCCAATCCAATCCACCCCACTCCAATGCAATCCACTCCTCTGCAATGTAATCCCCCTCCAGTCCAACCCAGTCCAATCCATCCCTCTCCACTCCATTCTAATTCGCTCCACTCCATCCAAACCACCCTACTCAAATCCAATCCAATCCACCCCAATCCAATCCATCACACCCCAAACCAATCTTGTCCACCCCACTCCAATCCACCCGAATCCAGTCCACCTCAGGGCTGGCTTTAGCGCTGGTGGTGCCCTGTGCGACAATGTCTGTTGCCCTCCCCATGACCACCTATGCCACAGAGATCCCTCACCACCACCCTTAAACAGTGCCCCTCTAGTCTCCAGAACCACTATCTCTCTGAATCATTTAGTTTTATAGCACCACTCATACCAGCGTAAGGTGTAAGTGCGCTTTACATCACACGCACATTGCACAGAGACAATCATATGTGTGTAATCAGTGTACAGGAAATGTTACTTCAGATAGGACTACTAGGTGCAATGTAGGTGTAACATGTCATCGATACTGGTAGGCAATACAGTTTAAGAGTCCTGATTCTGGAAAAGCACAAATTCTGAATTAAACATGTAACACCATTGTTAGGGGTTCACTCTAATAACAAGTATTGTTTTCCACCTAAATGAACCCTTTTGGCAAAATTAGGATGATGAAAGATTGGGCAAAAAAACATATAGCTCTAACATATACCTTGCAGTTTACAGACAGCTATTTGATGACAGTTAATAGCTTAATGTTCTATATTACGATTTTGATTTATAAACGACAAGTAACAAAAGGAGCTGTCTTAAAGAAGCAGTAACCCTCTGACCTATTTTCATTACATGCACCTTGTTATCTGCATGGTAAATGTTCTTATCAGCAGGCATTTTAACCCTCTACCTTTTGATGAGTCAAAACGTCCACTTGACAAATCTTCGGTCTCTTTCCAGGAACACGATAAATCACCGGAGTTATCTTGCTGTTTTAATTGATGCCTACAAAACTTACTGGAGGCCAGGAATGCGCCAGCAGGTTGGTGCTTTTAAAATGATAATATTACATGTAAAAATGATGCCCCCACCCCACCTCAGTGCCCGGTGCGGTGGCACCGATCGCAACGCCCTAGAGCCGGCCCTGGTCCACCTCAACCCATTTCAATCCACCCCACCCACTCCAATCCAATCCACCCCATCTAGTCCACCAACTCCAATCCACTCTACTCCACTCTACCCTATTCCACCCCACTCCACTCCATGCCATCCTCTCTATGCCATTCCACTCTGTGACACTGCACTCTATGACAATGTACTCTTTGACACTCTCTGACACTGTACCACTGAACTCTACTTTACTCCCCTCTACTCACATCTACGACACTCTACTCCCACTATTACACTCTTTGACACTCTACTCCAACAAATCCAGTCTACAACACTCAACTCCCCCTACTCCAATCAAGGACACTCTCCGCCACTAATGTTTAGCCATGCTGAACAGGAGCCAAACTGGTGTACAACATGGCAAAATCACATTGCCAAAGCCAATAGCTCTTGTATAGGCATGACCTACTGGCTTTGTCAATGGTTGTTTTTGCTGAATTCTGGAAAATAACCCAGTTTTGATTATAACTTGGAAGAATTGCAGGTAGGACAGAGGTGTGGCCACTAATGAAATTTTATGCATTTTAAATGCTGTTAATTTCATTGCCAAGTCTCTGCTTCTACCACACCTACATACACACTTCCTTCTCTGCTCATACACTACCCTATGTGCTCCCTGTCACTACTCTTACTAGTGTCGGCTGGTGATCTCTGAAAGTGATAAAGTGATGAGACGCAACACTAGCCCAGATTTCCAGTGACTGAGCAAGGCATCTTCTGGGAGAATGCAGAAGTTCTCCCCAAAAACATTTTGAAAGAAATGGGTCAAACTGCCTTTTAATCACATTTGTCCCATAAAGAAACTAAAAAGCCTTGGGCTCTGAAAGTTATGAAATAGTCTAATACTTTCATGGTGTGTCAAAGAAGCAAGACCCCTCCCCTGGATCTGACTGCATGTTTTTAAAAATTTGTCATGGGGTCACTCCAAGTGTCAGGAATTATCTCTTGAATGGAAGGCATTTGCATGGGCGTTCCTCATATATATCAAGAATTACCCCCAGTGTGCTGTGAGCGAACATTTTGCCATTGTGTGCTCCACATGTCCCCGGGTACCCCATATGTAAAAAATGACCTCTGTATTCAAGGCCCGAAGTGCCAGGGGTTCCTCCTTTCCATGGGTACCCTCTCTTATACCAAAAATGACCTTCAATCTGTCAGTACCAGCATTTTGAAGGAGGTGCCCTCAGAGGCCAAGAATTACCTTCGGTGTGCCAGGTCCATCAGCACACACTGAAGGTTAACATACACAATTACACACACACACATTTGCTGACACACTGACACACACTCCCTCTCACACTCACGTACACTCACACACACAAACACACACACACACACACACCCACCCACACACACACACACACTCACACAAACACACACACATACACACAGATTGTTACACATTCTGTCACTCACAGTCCCATTTTAGACATTATTGTGGGTTGCTGTAAAACAGCTTGCACTGATGCTGCTCTTGCTATCCATCTCTTGCTTGTTAGTGAAGCTTGATAAATACTTTCCTCCGTACACTATTCAGACTTTAAAACAAACAACATGGTTGGTTTTTGTTTTCATAATTATGTGAATAAAACAATGCACTTCCATAAAATAGGTGAACAAGAGTTACATATGATTTAGCATGCAACTTTGAGTAGTGTCAGCGTTTGAAATAGACATGGCCACTTTGCAAAATTTAAAAAAAGGACTATCAATTGCTCTTATGTAATGCGTGCAGCCTTTAGACTGTTCGAGATTCTTAACCAGCAACCCTTTTCATGTTGGGATTTTCAGACCCTATTTTCAATGTTAAAAAAAAGTTAACAGGTTTTTAAAATGCAGCATTGTGGTGCATGAAAATCGAGGACTCACTGAAAGTGTCACACAAGATAAATGGCCTTTTGATAACCATGTGTTCTGACCAACTTATTCGGCCCTCCTTTGAGGGAAGGCGATTGGAGGTGACTTCAGTCTACTATCCTTCTAGTGTAAGGATCAGAACCGTAAATAGGGCCTATTCACAAGGCATGTTGATATATTTCCGTACCCTTTTCTTTAGATCAGGGCTTATAAACTTATGTTAGGGGATAGATTCATTAGTATTAGTGATAATCCGTCCTTTTGTAAGGGTGTTAGTATACCTTCTATGGAGTTATGCTTATTTCGGGCCTTGTAGGCCTCAAACGGGAGAGACTCCATCTTTCTTTCTGCCCCGGCAGCTTGAGATGCTTCTAGGTCAAATGTAATGTTTTAGTTATGAGGTGTTTTTCGCTTGGAGAGAACCGGCTCAGGCTGGCCCTTATCGAAAGACTGTATTTTTCTCCACTCCGAAGACACAACATCAGGCCGGCCGGCTGGGAAGGTGTCCTTGGTACGGGGAGGTACAAGAATTTGGTGGGCGGCAGGTTACTGGCCGTAACTTTCTATGAAGGAACAAGCTTCCATATTAGTGAAAGCATGAGGCAGTCAGTCAGTCAGTCTGTAGGCGGCAGCTAGCCGTTAGCATCAATGCCATTCATTATTTCAGGGCAGACAGTCGCCATTTTAAAGTCCGAGACAGATCGAGAAGTTGATACTCTCTTAGAAAGATTGAAGTTATTTTAGTTGGAGCAGCTGGCAAGCTTTGACCTTTAAGATCAGAGCATTCAGAGTGAAGCAGTTAGTTAAGAGAACGAATACCAGAGTGGCTGAAACTGAGTTATAAGATTGAAGCCAAGAAGTGAAGATGGTCTGTGATTGAGAGGAGAGAGGAGTAGTGCAGAATAGCCAGAGAGAAAGCAGCTGATGAGAGGAAGGTTCCAGTGACTCGGAGGAAGGCGAAGGAGACAGAGCATAGCGGTGCAGACGTGTATCCGTGACTGCAGAGGTGTGACCTGAAAGACGAGCCAAGACACAGACGAGAAGGGAACACAGATGACTGCTGAGTCCAGACTTAATATTAACAAGGTGACGTCGACCCTTCCTTTGTATCGTGCACATTCTAACCTTTCATTTTCCTTTGCAGGCTTTATGTTATAGTATAGTGTTATATTGATATTGTTGTTATGATAAATAAAGTACCCCAGTTCTTAGTGAACCGGCATGTGCCTCTTATTCTTATGTGAAAAGGTAACCTGTTCTTCTAGTCAGGCACTGTTTTTGGTGAACGGACGCAACCCCCGATCAGGTAAGCGGTGGCTGAGCAATGAGGGAGAGAGGGGCCCTTGAAGTGGAGGATAAGTTGTACATCATCTAATTTGACAATCGTTGTGTGATCCATAATATTGTAGTATCATATCCCTAGTAGATAACGAGAGATTCCTCAACATGAAGAGCTAATGGTATTCTTAGGAAAGTGATCGTCATTGGTAGGCGGCGTTAATGAGAACACCAGGGGGGACACTGGTGCCTATACCCACAGGATTGTGGCTTGGGATGTAAGTAAGAGAACACCAGGGCGGACACTGGTGCTTACACCCACAGGATTGTGGCTTGGGTTACCCACAGGTTCGTGGCTTGGGTGAGCACTGATCGCGATCAGTGTTTAATGGTAGCTAATCAGAACTGCCCTAGGGTAGAATAGTCTGGGCCCGGGTTGCCGCGAGACTAGTTGGTGTGAGTGTGATATTGTAGAAAACTTAGGCATGTACATTGTAATTCCCCATCCTTGGGTAGGAGACATAGATACCTGTTGTAAATAGGTCCTAAGGAGGGAGGTGGTTACGTTTCGGCTGGGTTGGTGGTGCTCTGATAAGCTGATTCTATCTGGTCTGAGAATCCGGTCGTTACATCTGGCGTCACGAACTGTTTACGAAGCCTGTGTGCGCTGTATTGTTTTTATCTTGTTGGTTTGCGCTCGGCTCGTACGTGGTTTATTTTGCATATTATTTGTTAATAGTTGTATATATCTTTTTTTTGATTTGTCAATATGTTTTTGCGAAAGTCGAAATCTACTTTCAAATTGCCTGTTGAAATTCCCGGCTGGGAATCAACGCCTTACGAGGCCTTGGCCCATGAGTGGGCCGACTCTACTGGTTTGAGTGAAAATTGGAGTTCTTGCTTGGAGCTGGCGGAGCCGGCTGATGTGATTTCTTGCTTACAGAAGGCACCAGTAGTGAAGGGTGAGGAGCTTCCTATTTTAGGACGCAGTGGTTGGATTGTTTTAACTGCGTACAGGATTGTACATGAGAAATTTTTGAAATTGCAGAAGCAATATGTGGATATGGAAGAAAAGTTTGTTGAAGTGCAAAATGCTCATACTCTTTTGCGATGTCAAAATAAATTGCTTGCCGACAAACTTGAAACATATCAGACAATTGCCGAGAGGGCTGCTGTCCGAATTGCGAAATACAAATATAAGAATCGTCGTGGTCGTGTTTGTAAACGGAAAGTGCGTCTGGTCGTGGCGAAAGCCGGACTGGATTGGAACCCCGATGAATGGGATGGCAATATCTGGGACTCGAACGATTCTGGTTCCTTGGCTGAGGAATCTGACAAACGCGAGTCTTCTCGCTCCGCACGTGACTGTAAATCTGCTACTTGTGACATAGGTGATGATTCCGGCGACCGTGGTCGCTTTTCTCATTGTCATGATGTTTCTCATTCTGATTGTTCCTCTAAATCTATGGATCGGGCTTTTTCGGTTGCTCGTCCGGAGGTTTCTGCGCATCCGGTTTTTCGACGAAAATTACAACAAGCTCTTGGTAATCCGAATGGTGTTCATCTGGATAGTATTGAAGATTTTACACAACAGGAAGTTAGTGACATTTTGCAACGATTTCAGAAACGGCCTGGTGAGGCCTTGCTTACGTGGATGGTGCGCCTTTATGAGTTAGGCGCTGCAGGTATCATGTTAGATGCAGGGGATGCCTTGAGATTTTGCTCTTTGAGTTCCGATTCTACTGTACAAGATCATTTTCGGAATTTCAATGGTGTTGGCCAGATTAGTCTGCTCCAGTTGGCACTGATGGCTGTAATCACAAATATCCTACTGAATCTGATTGGCCTATGAATGACAAGCCGTGGTACACCTTGCGCGATGCATCGCAACGGCTGAAAGAGGAGCTGATGAAAACTGCGATTTTTCTGAGTACAGCTGATAGATTGTTAGATGGTTTGTTGACATCTTCTGTGCGGAATCGCATTATCCGTTCTTCCCCTGATGCTTATAAGCAGGTTATGATGACTTTGTTATTTAACCAGACTGTAAATCCGTTGTCTATGGTGCTTGAATCTGTCCGTCAGCTTGGTGAGTTGGGTGACTGGTTTAAACCTGAGAGACAGTCCAGACCGGAAGCTCGTACTGCTGGAGATTATAAATTCTCTAGACGTGATATGTTTCTTGCACTGTTGGCTGATGGTGTGAAAAAGGAAGACATTGATGGTGAACCTAATAATCGCTTGTGGGACATGTTTCGCAAGCGTGGTTTGGATCGAAAGGAGGGTGCCCGACGTGTGCGAAAGAATGATTGCGACCGTGGATATTCTGATGACAGTGGAGATGACAGACGTCGTGATGATTCTGATCGTCGTGGTGAACGGCGGTATGAACGTGATGTGTCCCCTCGACGTGAAAAAGAGAGGGGGCGAGAGGGGGAAAGAGAAAGGGGGAGAGATGATCATGTTAACAGCAGACATAGAGATGAAAGGGATCAGTCCCCTGAGTTGAGGAGAAGGGCGGATCGACACAGACTTTCCGATCGAAATTCACAGTACCAGACAGATGACAGGAATCCATTTCGTAATGGAGATGGATATGAACATGATGTTTTGATACCCAAGAAATATGAGAGCATTTACCCTGATTTGTCCTGGTTGACAGAACGCAGTAAAAATGACTAGGAGATAGGTCAAGCTCCAGTACGCAGGTGGGCTCACAAAGACAATAGACTCTATGTAGATATTGACATTTTCTGGAAACATCGTAATATCCAAAGGGCCCGAGCATTGGTAGATACGGGAGCGGAGGCCACTCTTATTCATGGAAAATCAAAGGAATTTAAAGGCCAATTTTTCACAATTACTGGTTTAGGTGGAAAGGAAACCCCCGCAGTGCAAACTGCACTTGAAATGAGAATAGGCAGAATTCCCCGAAAAGAATATTCTGTATTAGTTGTGCCACTCTTGGAATACATAATTAGAATTGACATTTTGAAAGGAATGACTTTGCATTTGGATGACGGCTGTTATCAATTCGGAACTAAACATTATATATCATCCAGACCTGTACGGGTTGGTCGTTTAAGAATGCCCCCCATAAAAATTCCCCAGGCTACAAAAGTTGTCTCTCAGAAGCAGTATCGTATCCCAGGTGGCCATGAAGAAATTAGTGCTACTATTCAGGATTTGGTGGATGAAGGAGTTATAACTCCGATTACTTCTGCGTGGAATAATCTCGTTTGGCCCGTGCGTAAGAGTGATAATTCTTGGCGCATGACTGATGATTATCGCGAATTGAACAAACATACACCCCCTTTGACTGTTGCAGTACCAGACATCATTACTTTAATTGAAAGAATCCAAAAGCACCCAGGGACATGGTATGCGTCCATTGATATTGCCAATGCTTTCTTTTCAATCCCGATTGCCCCCGAGTGTCAGGAACAATTCAGTTTTACATGGAATGGGCGTCAAATGACGTTTAGAAGTCTTCCCCAAGGCTATTTACACACTCCTACGATTTGTCACCGGCTGGTGGCAGAACATTTGTCCGAAGTACCTGTACACCCGCAAATCCAGATATGTCATTATATTGATGACATTTTGATTCAAGGTGAGACACAAGATCAAGTTCAGACCCAATTAGATCAAATCCTTGAGTGCTTGCGCGAGAAAGGTTGGGAAATCAATCCCGATAAATTACAAGGTCCATCGCAAAATGTAAAATTTTTAGGCATTAATTGGCATGAAGGTCACAGAGAGGTGATTCCACAAGTAAAACTGAAAATTCTTGATGTTGCAGTCCCAAGAAATAGGAAAGAAGCCCAAAGCTTAATTGGCTTGTTTGGCTTTTGGCGCCAGCATATTCCACATTTGAGTCAGATATTGGCCCCTTAATATCGAGTCACTCGCAAAAAGAATGTGTTTGAATGGGGTAAACCACAGCAAGATGCGTTTAATTTGGCAAAAGAAGCGATTCAGTATGCTTTGGGTTTATGGCCTGTGTGCGATGATGATGTGGATTTGAATATGTCCGTGCAAGGTCTTTATGCAAATTGGAGTTTGTGGCAAAAACAAGGCAGACATAAAGTACCGTTAGGTTTTTGGACCAAAAAGTTACCCGATGCTGGTGAGCGTTATACACCTTTTGAGAAACAGTTGCTTGCATGTTACTGGGCTCTGGTGGATACCGAGCAATTGACTTTGGGACATGGTGTGATTTTGAGACCTGAAATTCCTATCATGCAGTGGGTTTTGAGTTCGCCGAAAACTCACCGAATTGGACATGCTCTAGAGGCGAGTGTGATTAAGTGGAAGTGGTACATACAAGACAGGGCATGTGTGGGACCGAAAGGTGTAGCATCCTTACATGAGCAAGTGGCGCAGGCGCCATCGACTGAGACTGGGAGTGATTGCTCCGTACCTGTAGTACAGGAATCCCCTGTTAAGTGGGGTAAGCCATTTGATGATTTGTCCGTGGAGGACAGAAACAATGTATGGTTTACGGATGGTTCAGCAAGGTTCATAGGAGAGAAACGGCATTGGAAGGCAGTTTCCTATAATCTGATCACACAAAAATTGCTGAGTACAACTGGTGAGGGAAAGAGCAGTCAATTCGCTGAATTATATGCTGTTTATCAAGTTTTGAAACAAGAGTTACCTGGCACATGTCTTATTTTTACTGATTCCTGGTCTACTGCCAATGGATTGGTGGTTTGGTTATCAACTTTGTCGTAATTGGCCCGCTTGGATTAGCGACTAGCTGAACCTACACGTTGTCCTCCTTAACTTGGCTATATACGATAAACGCCATTTTTGAATGTTGCAGCGGCCATCTTAGACCATGAGCGGCCTCGTGGCCGACGTGCCCTTTAGTCCTTTTTCCGTTCCACTGACCACTTTCATCTGCCCAGCAACAGGCTATTTTTAGTACTGGTCAAGCCACACATGCGCAGTTCTTACTGACCCGTAAACCCTCAGGAATGTGCCGCTAACTGACCAACGGGTTTGAAACCCACCAATGAGCTGGCAGTGTTCCAAAACATGACCATATATGTCTCTAAAACTGTGTCTTAACTTAGGCCGCCTATCTTTTATTGCCCCAAAATTGTATATAAACGGGGTCACACCGGTGTTCGGTGTGATACCTCTTGCATTACCGAAGGGTGCTGTTTGAGTGTACCACCACCCCATGGGGTCTTAATAAACTTGTTCTTTGCATTTTACAGTTTCCGTGCCAACAGTTCTTGTGTGTAAGTGGGTAATCTCTGGAGCGTGTAGGCCTTGGGAACCCCGCAATACTTCAATTGGCGACCACGAAGGGACTCATCGGCGACTCGGATGCCCGAAGGAGAGGTCGTGACGAAGGCTTGGAAATCCGCCATGGGCGCGCGCTGCCACGAGTGACCCGAGTCTTGGCTGCCACGGTGTTTTTTCCTTTCCTTCCGATCTGACCTTCCAGGTGGCGCCGGTCTCCGACTGAGTTTTCGAAGTGTCCGCATCACTGAGAGAGTGCCGTTTGGCCGATTTGGCTTACAAGACCTTGGCAGTTGGAACCTGGACAGTTGAGTATTTGGTAAGCTTTGTGTTCGGTAAGGTAGTCTTCGGACGCTTACTGAAGTCCTACGAATTGTGTTCGGTAAGGTAGTCTTCGGACGCTTACTGAAAATCTGTGCTTTGTGATCGGTGAGGACGCTTGCCGAATTCTATGAACTTTGATTTGAGTTAGCTAACATTTTGAATTTGTGATCTTTGAACTTATATGTGTAGTGCACTTCACATAGGCAGGCATGTAGAGATGTTTCTCTAACTTTGTTTTTTCCTTTGAGCGGCACAATCGTGAGAAGAACTGTAAGTGCCATTTGGTCCGGTGTCACGCTTTCGTGATACTCTTTGAACATGCCTGTTTTTAGCACACTCCGGGGAATGTGTTGTTTAGGAGATGGTACCTCAATTAGGTTAGCGGAATCACAGCCGGCTCCCCCAGAGGGAACACCAAATAGGGAGATGTATATTAAGTTTGGCCTCCCCCCTATTATGTACGGTAAATTATGGCATAAGTACACTAAGGCCGATCCCGAATTGCAATGGCCCCTACACGGGTCGTACGATTTGAGTAAAATCCAATTTGTAGAGCAATGTATGTTTCAACGCAGGTCTAGACAAAACATGTTTGATTGTGTGCGAATGTGGGAGAAAGCGGCGCGTGAACGAATGAAGCGTGAGGTTGCCTTGGCGGACAAAGAGCAGCGCAAGGCTGCTCGGGATAAGGCTTTACAGCTGGAGGAGAAGGAGGCTCAGGAGAAGAAAGAAAGGGAGGAACGGGAGCGTAAATTGCTAACGACTGGTCAATTTCCTATTCGCCGACCACTTTATCCTGTCCTTAATAATGAAATTGATGATTTCTCTTTGTTAGATCGGTCACCGCCTCCGTACGTTACGCCGACGGCTCCAGCTGTGGATTCTGATGATGACGGGCGGGATAAGTTGGGCAAGAAGGGTGTATCGGCTCTCAGGTTTACCGCGGAGAGGTCCGCTCATTTACGTAGTTGGGCTCGTAAAGTGAATAAGCATAGTGTTACTCAGGATCAATTGATATCAGAGAAAACGGGGTGGTCGGATCTTGAATTAATGTATTTTTTGTCCAGCCTAGCGGATGAAGTTGTAAGCGCATATCGTGAGTTTTCTGATACGTTAGAGCCTAAAGTTTTGTCGGTGTATCGTGAGAATTTAGCTAAAGGTGATTTTGATCTTACAGATGTTGATGACCTGTTCAAGCATTTGATCGCGCTGCGGGATGAGACAACCCATTTGCGACAGGAACGGAAACGGAGGCAAAAGGAGTCTGTGCCGGGAAATGATGAGGCGGTTAAGGAGTGTTCTCTTCGTGGTTCAGATAAGAGCTCTGCGTTGCATGTTATGCCTATGCGTGAAGCGGCGCCTTTGTATGTTCCACCAAAAGGGGAAGGTACGGATGATGATAAGTTGTCGAAGGATGCGAAAGGGTATTTTGTGTACAATTGGGTATATACGCCATGGAATAGGGCAGATGTTATGGCACTGAAAAACTCTTTACCTGATCTCCGAAAGAACCCAGCGGCATTCTATGAGGGGGTAGAGGGGGCTATATCGTCTTGTGTGATGACTCTTGTAGATATAGATTTGTTTTTTGGGCTAATTTTACCACCTGATATGTGGAGGCAAATTCGTAAAACTAATGACGAAACGATTTTGGGGGGGACCTGGAAAGAGATAAATGCTGCAGATTTAGATAGAGAACCAGCATGTAAGCCTTGTCAGCTAATTCTAGATCTTCCGGCAGCTATTTTGCATAAATTGAAAACGCTCGTTCCTGCCAAAAAGATAGATTGGACCATGTTAACGTCGTGCAAGCAGAAACCAGATGAAACAGTCTCAGATTTCTTTACACGCTTCGAGGAGGCATTTCATGATTACAGTGGTCAATCTTTAACTGACGATACGGGTCGGCATTTGTTTGTAGATAAGTATGTGGCTAATCTCCTACCAGAGATTGCTAAGCGATTGAAATTGAGTGAAAGTTCCTGGGCCACGGCGACCCCTGCGTCCTTGTTAACTATGGCTCAGTATTATGAGCGGCAGGAGGTGGAGGCTAAAGAAAGTGTAGAGAAAAAGACGAAGGAATTGAAAACGAAGGTGATGTTGGCGCAGGTTCGGGGAACACAGGGTAGAGGGAATGAGAGAGGTAGACGAGGTGGAGGTAACGCATCGTATGGTCGTACGGACATTGCGGAGGATCAGTGTGCTTATTGTAAGGAGTTTGGGCATTGGGCCGACGATTGTCCGGTACTTCGTGAACAGCGTAGCCAGCGTGGGCGAGGTAGTGGAAGGTCAAGAGGAGGTTATACTGGAATGAGAGGTGGAGGAGGTGATCGTAGACAGGTTGAGGAGAGGGGCCGTGGCCAGGACGAACGAAATACGTTTGATAGACGGAATCAATATCAGATTTTGGAAGGAGAGAATGTGGAACATCAGGATTATGTGCATGCATAGGATTGCGTAGGATGGGGTAAGGAATCAGTTGAAGTGCCAGTAGATCAGCAAGGTCCATATGTAACAGCGGGTATTTTGGGTTCTACTGATCAGTTTCTAGTCGACACAGGAGCTACTCGTAGCGCTCTGTCGAAAAACTTGGTTCCGAGGGCTCCCCTGTCTGGCGAAATGATTACGTGTGTAGGGTTTGATGGCACACCCTCCCCCAGCCCATTGTCCAAGCCCCTTGCACTATGCATTGACAAGTACTTTAGTTTTGGCCAATTTTTGTTATCGCCCCATACCCCAGATAATATCTTGGGCATTGACTTGCTTAAATATTTTCGAGCAACAATACGCTGCGCTCCAGAGGGAGTGCGGGTTATTCTGAATGATAACTACCCTGACCCTGATGATTGTCCTGAACGTGACAGATTTTGTGTCATTTTAGATGTTCCCGCTTTGGCCTCTCTGCCGCACACGTTGTGGGCGACATCAGATACGGATGTGGGAGAGATGCGTATTCCACCAATACACATTACCGTTAAGGAGGGGGCCCCCCTACCACGAGTGCCACAGTATAAGATCTCGAAGGAAGGCGAAATTGCACTAACACACATTGTCCAGGATTTGATTTCTGCAGGGGTGGTGGAGGAGGTCCCTTATAATGTCTGTAACAGCCCTATTCTACCAATTCTTAAGAGAGACTCAGATGGCAAGATCTATCGATTTATTATTGATTTGCGTGAAATAAATAAAATTGTCATTCCCCAATACCCAGTGGTGTCCGATATTACGACCTTGCTTACATTGGTTCCTCCGACGGCCACCATTTTCACTGTTATCGACCTAAAGAATGCGTTCTTCTCTATCCCTGTCCATCCAGATAGTAGATATCTGTTTGGTTTTACGCTCAATAATAAATCATATAGATTTTGTCGAGTTCCCCAAGGATATACTGAGAGCCCTAGCATCTACAGCCAGGCTTTGAAACGACAACTAGATTCCTTCGAATTGCAGTCTGGCGTTGCGCTCATCCAGTACGTGGATGACCTTCTGCTTGCCGCCGACTCCTATGCACAATGTGAACAGAGTACGCTTGCGTTGCTTTCCTTTTTGGCACAAAACAATCACAAGGTCTCCAAGAAAAAGCTTCAATACTGTAGACCCCAGGTGACCTACCTCGGTCATCTGTTGTCTAAGGAGGGGAGGGCATTAACATCTGATCGAATTCAAGCAATTTTAGACACACCAGTCCCCCGCACGCAGAGAGATGTGCGTGCTTTTATAGGGTTGACATCTTTTTGTAGACAATGGATTATGGGTTTCTCACATATCATAAAACCTCTGCTAGCATTATTGTCCAAAACTACACCGATGCCTCTTGAGTGGACAGACGAATGTCAGAAAGCCTTTGAACAGTTGAGACAGGCCCTTTGTTCTGCACCCGTGTTAGGAACACCAGACTACACGAAACTTTTCACATTGTACGTGCATGAGAATGATGGGTGTGCGTTGTCAGTGTTAGTGCAGTTACACGGGGATAAGCAGAGACCATGTGCATACTTCTCTGCCATTTTGGATCCTGTAGCACGAGGGTTGCCTGGGTGTTTTCGAGCGGTAGCGGCAACAGCAGTAGCCATACGACAGAGTGAGGGCATAGTGTTATCACACAAACTGTTGGTGTTAGTTCCACACGCAGTAGATGCCCTGTTAAACCAAACAAAGACCCAATACCTCACGAGTGCACGACTTACAGGATATGAGCTGA
The DNA here is from genome assembly GCF_964263255.1 of Lissotriton vulgaris. Taxonomy (NCBI): domain Eukaryota; kingdom Metazoa; phylum Chordata; class Amphibia; order Caudata; family Salamandridae; genus Lissotriton; species Lissotriton vulgaris. The sequence continues at coordinate 191,946 of NW_028245320.1, forward strand.
CACTTTTAGCGCCACACATAACATTGAAAAGATGCGCTACTTTGAACCCCGCGACTTTATTGCCCTATCCGGCCGAGGAGGGTCAGGAAGAAAAACATCATGATTGTGTTTTCCTGACTGAGGAACAGACAAAGGGTCGTGTTGACTTACAGGATGTGCCACTTCCAGATGTGGATGGGGAACTGTGGGTTGATGGATCGTGTTTGAGGCTGCCAGATGGTACGACTTCTGCAGCATATGCGATCACGACTCTTAAGACGGGGGTTGAAACAGCTAGAATACCACAAAAATCGGCTCAGGCAGCAGAGCTGATAGCTTTAACAAGAGCCTGCGAATTGAGTGCTGGCCTATGTGTGAACATATACACAGACAGCCGGTATGCCTTTGGAGTGGCCCATGACTTCGGACTTCTCTGGAGGGAACGTGGGTTTCTGACATCACACGGAGAGCACATTATGCACGGAGAGTTAGTGCGTGATCTCCTAAACGCGTTGCTCTGCCCCAAGAAAGTAGCGATAGTGAAGTGCAGTGCCCATAAAAAGATCACGGATAAAGTGGGTCAAGGAAATGCCTTTGCAGACAGCATAGCAAGGCAGACGGCTATGTCCCGAACTAGCTCCCCTATGTACGTGGTACAATCACAGGCCGAGAGATGGAGTGATGCTAGAGCAGAGATACGGGATATTAAAAAAACAGCTACAGAATCTGAGCTTGCGGCTTGGGCAGCAGAGGGGGTGCTAGATGATGAAGGTTGTTGGAGAAGCAAAGACATGGAGAAGTGGAAATTGCCTGCGGCTTATTTACAGGCGATGGTCCAGATGACTCATGGACTGGCCCATGTCGGAGCTCTTGCAATCACCCGGCTTTTAACACGAGTTTGGGAACATTCTGAGATTGCGAATACTGCAAAGAGAGTAGTGCAGACCTGCCTGGTATGCTTGCAACACAATCCTGGGAAGGGGACCCATACTCCGAAAGGAGGGTTCGTTCCACCTTCAGCACCGTTTGAAGTGCTTCAAATGGATTACATCCAACTCGAGCGCTGCAACAACCTGAAGTACGTCCTAGTGGTGGTGTGTGCTTTTAGCAAATGGGTTGAGGCCTACCCCACGAAAGACAATACAGCTTTGACAACAGCTAAGGTGTTGCTTAAGGAGTTCTTTCCTCGCTTTGGAGTTTGCAAATTTCTGTGGAGCGATAATGGGCCCCATTTTGTTGGAAAGATTGTGGAATATGTACTGAAGGGGTTAGGGATTCAGCAAAAGTTCCACGCTGTATTCCACCCTCAGTCAGCAGGTTTGGTCGAGCGGTACAATGCCACCTTGAAGCTTAAGCTGGCCAAAATCGTGGCGTCTACATCGTTGAAGTGGCCAGATGCATTGCCGCTAGCACTGCTCTCTCTTAGATCAGTACCCCACTCACGAACTGGCCTTACGCCCTATGAGGTGGTGTTTGGCCACCCCATGAATATCTGGGGGGTGCCCAAGCCGCGATTAATACATGATGTGCCTTGTGTTATGATGAATGATTATTTGGCACGATTAACAAATGATTTGCTCTCTATTCACCAACAGGTTCGAGAAGCGCTCCCTGACAACTCTGCTGGAGAGGGCCACGATCTTCGTCCTGGGGATCATGTGATGATCCGTTCGTTTGAAAGAGCAAGCAGTCTGGAGCCCAGGTGGAAGGACCCCGAGCAGGTCCTTCTGGCGACCCGCACCGCCGTACGAGTGACCAACAGGAAGCGGTGGGTGCATTCGACACATTGTCGCCGAGTCTTTCCGGATCTGGTGACTCCTGTTATGCTGACTGATTATAAGGAGATCTTGGAGAAAGAAAAGAGCCCAGCTGTGACGTCGGCCGAAGTGGAGGGAGCCTTCCCGGACCAATCTGCTACCGGAAGAGAGCGCTACAATCTACGTCCGCGATAAGAAGTTTTTTTTGTCCCTTTTTTTATGACTGGTTGGTAACCGCTCCAGGTTTGTGAAACGGAAACCGGGAATTCCAAGGGGGGGGGGATCAGTTCTGCCAGAGTAGCGACACCCGTCTTGGCCCGGAGAAGAAAACAACGGCTACCTCGGAGTTCAGCACCGCATTTTTCTTTTTTAGGTATACACGTACGTGTATCTGAGACTATTTGTGAAAACTTGTGAACAATTTGTGTCATTTGAGACTTTGCACAGACTTTCTTGAACTATGGCATCAACGGCATCTCGTGACAAGAAACTGTTGGGTGCCTTTCTTTTTCTTCTAATCATTGTGGTGATAGCTGTTATAGCCTGGGTAGTCGAACTTGTGGTGCCTGTACGTGAACATTTGCTGCCGACTACCCCGGCACCGTCTGAACATTTCCATTTTACATTGCCCTTCCATGAAGAACGCCATCGCCAAACGTATTTAAATAACAGCTTCATTCAGATTCTTCACCACACGCATAACATGACCAATACCTCTAACTGCTGGGTGTGTGGAATGTTGCCTGGGCACCAGAAGAGAGGGGGCACCCCACTTATTCCACTCCCGTTTTCGCACAATGGGTCTTGCAATGCTTGGTACACTCTCCTCTTTACTTTGAGATGGCCAACAAAAGGGGGGGTGCTTTTTCGCCTAAATAAAGAATGTCCCCATGACAAGGATGGGTTTCCACGGGCAGAGGGTACACGTTTTGAATGGGAAGAATACAGGCCTGATAATGTGTCTGCCCCACGAATATATAGCAATCAGCGAAACGTGAATGTATCCAGTGCTCATGTTATAAATGTCATTGCCACCAAAGCCGATTTATGCATCAGAAACAAGGGCACGATTGCAGTGGGGAAAAGTGAATGTAATATTACTCTCACGTTTGATAGTCCGAATGGCATTTCATTTGTCGCATCTCGAAACACCTACTTCATCTGCGGAACGAAGGGGTACCATCAGCTTCCGGTGGGGTGGTTGGGCACATGCTATGTATCGTTTGTGCTACCTCCTGTATTCATTGCCCCTCCGATGTATCATAACGACTATACTCTGTACCATGATTTTGTTTTGAACAGAGTTAAGCGAACTGTTGCTTTAGAGGACATTGATCAAACGGACACTGCATTACAACAGTATGTGGATTTCAATCTGGGACTATTCTCCTTTGTGGGGGCTGCATTGAACAGCCGGAAAATCAGACGGCTGACTCGCGTTGTCGAGGCTGTTGCGAATGACACTGCTATTGCCCTGGGGAATATTACCGAAGAACTGCAGATTTCCAGAATTGTCACCCTCCAAAACAGGATGGTGCTGGATGTTGTTTTGGCTGATCGTGGGGGGGGCATGTAGAATCATCGGAAGCAGCTGTTGTGTTTACGTGCCTGATAATTCTCCATCTGTGTATGATGCGATTTCCAAGCTGCATAAGATAGCTGCCGAAATACACCCGGACAATGGAACTTGGACACTTTCTGGATGGTTCTGGTCCATGATTGCAACTTGGGGCTGGAAACTGTTGACAATTCTCTGCATACTTGTGGGAGCAATGTTCTTTATATGCTTGTGTATCCAATGTGGCCCTACCTTATGTTCAATGTGTCTATCAGCTTGCTTACCATCGAGGCGAGCTCTTGCCCATGACAAAATAATGCTACACAAAGAGGTGACACAAATTATGTTAATAGACATCGAGGACGAACATCCAGAGTATGTTCATTATGAGGTAGATTCAGCTAAACGCTAAAAGGGTCGTCTGTCGTAATTGGCCCGCTTGGATTAGCGACTAGCTGAACCTACACGTTGTCCTCCTTAACTTGGCTATATACGATAAACGCCATTTTTGAATGTTGCAGCGGCCATCTTAGACCATGAGCGGCCTCGTGGCCGACGTGCCCTTTAGTCCTTTTTCCGTTCCACTGACCACTTTCATCTGCCCAGCAACAGGCTATTTTTAGTACTGGTCAAGCCACACATGCGCAGTTCTTACTGACCCGTAAACCCTCAGGAATGTGCCGCTAACTGACCAACGGGTTTGAAACCCACCAATGAGCTGGCAGTGTTCCAAAACATGACCATATATGTCTCTAAAACTGTGTCTTAACTTAGGCCGCCTATCTTTTATTGCCCCAAAATTGTATATAAACGGGGTCACACCGGTGTTCGGTGTGATACCTCTTGCATTACCGAAGGGTGCTGTTTGAGTGTACCACCACCCCATGGGGTCTTAATAAACTTGTTCTTTGCATTTTACAGTTTCCGTGCCAACAGTTCTTGTGTGTAAGTGGGTAATCTCTGGAGCGTGTAGGCCTTGGGAACCCCGCAATACTTCAATTTGGCATTCTCATAATTGGGAACTGCATTCAAAAGAATTGTGGGGAAAAGAATTATGGCAAGAAATTTGGGAAATGCTCCCACAGAGTACTGTCACCATCTTTCATGTGGATGCTCATACCCCGATAGACTCCCTTGACAAATTCTTTCATAACATTGCAGATGAGAAATCTAAAATTGCTGAGGCAGTGGTGGACATGCGAGAGTCTGATTTGGCGGGATTGGCAAAATGGGCCCACCAGAAAGCAGGACATTTTGGCGAGAGAGCCACTAGCAGGTGGGCCGCCGATCAAGGAATTTATATTCCTATAAATTTGATTAAAGACACCATTTTGCATTGTCCTATTTGTCAACAATCTAGACAACGAAAAGTACTTCAAATTGTTAAAGGTCATTTACATCGAGGAAAATTGTCCGCTCAAATTTGGCAGATTGATTATATTGGTCCACTCCCTATGAGTAAAAATTGCCAATATGTTTGCACCATTGTTGATACATACAGTGGCCTTTTAGTGGCCTTTCCCTGTAAACAAGCTACCCAAGTGAATACCATTAAAACATTGGAATTGATTATGCTCTATTATGGTGTTCCATTCCAAATTCAATCTGATAATGCATCCCATTTTCGTGGAAGATTGGTGCATTAATTTTGTGTGGAAAATAACATCGAATGGGTGTTTCATATACCATATTATCCACAGGCATCAGGCCTTATTGAGAGAATGAATGGTTTGCTAAAAGATCAATTACGAAAATTAACTGATAACAAATATAAGAATTGGAGAGATTATTTGTTTCAAGCACTGTTAATTCTGAATAATCGTCCCTTTTTAAATGCTGAATCTCCATTAATGCGTTTATTTCCTCCAACTATTGACGCAAAGCCCAACACCATTGGCAATACTGTAATGTACTGGGAAATTTCCCCCGGAGCACTGGCTCCATGCAGAGCAACCCCAGGTTCCGCAGGCTTGGACCTTGCTGCCATGAATGACACCATTATCAAAAGTAAAGATCGAGTTATCATTGAAACTGGTGTTGGTGTCTGTATACCAACTGGAAATTTTGGACTGATTGCCCCTAGATCGGGCCTGGCCTTAAAAGGCGTTCAAGTACTCTGAGGAGTCATTGACAGTGATTATCAGAGAGAGATTAAGGTGCGAACAGCAGTGAGGTTGATTTATCGATTCACAAAACAGACCGAATTGCTCAATTACTGATAATGCCTGTTTTCAGTGGTGAGATTAAGAAAGGCACTGCCCCAACGTTGCTAACTGTACGAGGACAAAAAGGTTTTGGCTCTTCGGATAATCCGGGAGCTAGAGTATGGGTGCAATCGCCTAAAAATCCCCCTGAACAAGCTGAAATTATCGCAACCGGTCATGATAATACCATTCTAGTCATGAGACCAGGGAAACATAGCTGGGAAGTTGTCCCGGCTGACAAATGTTACTTGCGAGAATGAATAATGCCTGTATTTGATTTTCTTTCAGATCATTCTCTGGACTGTTGCTGCAGGATGTGTCGGCGTTAGACTCCTTTTGGTCTGCTACGTCGGGAGAGGAGGGAACCCACAGACTTTGGTTGATTCGAGAACCCGAGTACCGCGTTCCTTTGCTGCCTGGGATTCATCATCCAACTTTTGGACTACTTTAGCTAAACGAGTTACTAATTCTTCACATTTCTGCTTGACACCGAGGCGTTCTGTGACTGACATTCTAGCGACCTGTTTGGTTGCTGTCCCCGCTTCGTTGGAGACTTTAACCCATATCTTTAATATATCAAATGCCCGTCCCAATATTATCCTTGGTGACTTTGCAACCCACGAATATTGTCCTTTATGCACTGTACTTTTAGATTCAATTCCACCGATTCATTCCCAAATAACCACCTATAATATTACTCAAGGTGATTTATGTTTCTTTCTTACATGTGATCCTAATGCAATTACTGAGTGTCTGCATTTGAAACTTAAAGCAGCCACCTCTTTTTCTGCTCATGAACGAACTTTATGTTCCCGAAGACCCCCGAAATCATGTACTTCTGTTAAAAATAATATGACCTGTAAAAGTTTAGTAGTTGCCCCTAGCCATTATCGTACAATGTTGTTACCTTCTGGATGGCTTTTCTCTTGTGGTAATACCTCCTGGCCCTACATCCTGCAAATATTTCCAGAGGCCCTTGTGCCATCACTAGACTAAGCTTATTGATGTTTTCTTCACATCCTAATACATATTCCCGTGTGGTTTGTGATGCTATGATGTTACATGAAGACTGTGACTCTTCCCTGCATTTACATTCCAAATCTGAATACCTTAGTTTAGCTATTTCGATTATTGGTGTTCCAGCTTTGGCCGTCTATAATGGTAAATCAATTTGGAAGATGGCCTGCTGGATGGTCAAATCCATCAATCATACTTCTACAATTCTATCTGACATGCTATTAGACGCCCAGGGTGAACGACGAGCTATCTTGCAGAACCGGGCTGCTATTGACTATCTTTTGCTCAAACATGGACATGACTGTTCTGACTTTGAGGGTCTTTGCTGTTTTAACCTATCAGATCATACTAAATCCATTCAGGCTCATATTGACAAACTTCATGACTTGACTGAAGAGGTTAGGAAACACATTGACCAGGGCTGGTTTGACTGGCTCTTCAATTGGTTACCTGACTTACATTCGCTACGACAAATATTAGGGGGTATTATGATTACTATTAGCATTTTGATAGCTATTTGCTGCTTTATTCAGTGCATTCCTTCCCTTCTCCAATACTATAGATTTAGCACGAGAAATAGATCAGTTAGTTTTGTTTCATATTATTCTTCTACAGATGTTAGTTCCATTTAACGAATGATTAATAGACTGAAGTCAAGGGTGAAATGTTCTGACCGACTTTTTCGGCCCTCCTTTGAGGGAAGGTGATTGGAGGTGACTTCAGTCTACTATCATTCTAGTTTAAGGATCAGAACCGTAAATAGGGCCTATTCACAAGGCATGTTGATATATTTCCGTACCCTTTTCTTTAGATCAGAGCTTATAAACTTATGTTAGGGGATAGATTCATTAGTATTAGTGATAATCTGTCCTTTTGTAAGGGTGTTAGTATACCTTTTATGGAGTTATGCTTATTTCGGGCCTTGTAGGCCTCAAACGGGAGAGACTCCATCTTTCTTTCTGCCCCGGCAGCTTGAGATGCTTCTAGGTCAAATGTAATGTTTTAGGTATGAGGTGTTGTTCGCTTGGAGAGAACCGGCTCAGGCTGGCCCTTATCGAAAGACTGTATTTTTCTCCACTCCGAAGACACAACATCAGGCCGGCCGGCTGGGAACGTGTCCTTGGTACGGGGAGGTACAAGAATTTGGTGGGCGGCAGGTTACTGGCCGTAACTTTCCATGAAGGAACAAGCTTCCATATTAGTGAAAGCATGAGGCAGTCAGTCAGTCAGTCTGTAGGCGGCAGCTAGCCGTTAGCATCAATGCCATTAATTATTTCAGGGCAGACAGTCGCCATTTTAAAGTCCGAGACAGATCGAGAAGTTGATACTCTCTTAGAAAGATTGAAGTTAATTTAGTTGGAGCAGCTGGCGAGCTTTGACCTTTAAGATCAGAGCATTCAGAGTGAAGCAGTTAGTTAAGAGAACGAATACCAGAGTGGCTGAAACTGAGTTATAAGATTGAAGCCGAGAAGTGAAGATGGTCCGTGATTGAGAGGAGAGAGGAGTAGTGCAGAATAGCCAGAGAGAAAGCAGCTGATGAGAGGAAGGTTCCAGTGACTTGGAGGGAGGCGAAGGAGACAGAGCATAGCAGTGCAGACGTGTATCCGTGACTGCAGAGGTGTGACCTTAAAGACGAGCCAAGACACAGACGAGAAGGGAACCCAGATGACTGCTGAGTCCAGACTTAATATTAACAAGGTGACGTCGACCCTTTCTTTGTTTCGTGCACATTCTAACCTTTCATTTTCCTTTGCAGGCTATATGTTATAGTATAGTGTTATATTGATATTGTTGTTATGATAAATAAAGTACCCCAGTTCTTAGTGAACCAGCATGTGCCTCTTATTCTTATATGAAAAGGTAACCTGTTCTTCTAGTCAGGCACTGATTTTTGGGGAACGGACGCAACCCCCGATTAGGTAAGCGGTGGCTGAGCAATGAGGGAGAGAGGGGCCCTTGAAGTGGAGGATAAGTTGCACATCATCTAATTTGATAATCGTTGTGTGATCCATAATATTGTAGTATCATATCCCTAGTAGATAACGAGAGATTCCTCAACATGAAGAGCTAATGGTATTCATAGGAAAGTGATCGTCGTTGGTAGGCGGCGTTAATGAGAACACCAGGGGGACACTGGTGCATATACCCACAGGATTGTGGCTTGGGATGTAAGTAAGAGAACACCAGGGGGGACACTGGTGCTTATACCCACAGGATTGTGGCTTGGGTTACCCACAGGATCGTGGCTTGGGTGAGCACTGATTGCGATCAGTGTGTAATGGTAGCTAATCAGAACTGCCCTAGGGTAGAATAGTCTGGGCCCGGGTTGCCGCGAGCCTAGTTGGTGTGAGTGTGATATTGTAGAAAGCTTAGGCATGTACATTGTAATTCCCCATCCTTGGGTAGGAGACATATATACCTGTTGTAAATAGGTCCTAAGGAGGGAGGTGGTTACGTTTCGGCTGGGTTGGTGGTGCTCTGATGAGCCGATTCTATCTGGTCTGAGAATCTGATCGTTACACCATGTAAAATGTTTAACCCTGGGCAAAGTACGCATAGCTGCGCTACGCGAGGCTATGCGAATTAGCACAAACCCTCCGCAATGTTATGCGAGCATGCGGAGCTGCTTGTTTCCGCATGCTCGTGTGTGCTTTGGTATGTTCGCAAGATATTTTTGACGTTCGGCAATGCGAATGACGTGTTCAGGGAAAATACCGCGCAAACTTCGCCACACGGACGCCAATGAGCGCAGCCATTTTGTTTTACTATTCTTTGCATGGTTCTGGGGCCTGTTTTTCAATCCCTCTCAAATCTTTTCAAACCTTTGTTTTTTAAACTGTTTTTCTGATCTTTTTTATTTATTATCTATCCCTCTCTGTCCCTAAGTGTATATTTTGTGTTTTATTTCTGCTTTTACTGCGTTTTAAAAAAAAATTCTACTGTTTTATATTACTTGCTTCTTTACTCCTACTTCTTCCCCTGACTTTAAGTTTTTTACTGCAAAATTTTCGTTTCTGACCCCCACCCACCCCAGGACCATGGGTAAGGGTACCGACTCCAAGTGCAAGGCGCCTGTGCCCAAGAAGAGCCGCCTTCCTTGTGGCAGACTGCACCGGGAAGGGGTGCAGGCCTGGGCCATTTTCTAGCGAGATGGAGGTGGCCGCCCTTTTTGTTTTGTGCAGCTCCACCTTCCCTTGACCTTTGCAGCAGGCGGGAGGCCTGGCTCCGGATGCGCTACCCAGGAGTGTCACCGCCGGTGGGCGAGGGTGCGTCGGGCAGTGTTTCACTACACTGGGGTCCGGCGCACCCATAACCAGCTCACCCACCGGTGGTCAGACATCTTGGACCGGATGCAGGACCTTCTGGACCTGCTAGGTGTTAAGGTCATGGGGCTTGGTGAGTAGCTAATACTAGTAGTATTGTGTGTTCTCTGGACTGTGTTATTGTGAATATAATTTTTTTACGAATAGCTACTAATGTTACTTGTTTGCAACTTTGCGCTCGCTTGGGCTGATTATGTAAGAGTTTACTTCAGAGAACTTAAGTTAGGTAATGCTAGAGAGACTCTAGTCCTTCCTTTGTCCTCCTGTCACTAAGATAGAGGTAGATTGATAGGTGGTTTAGTTACTTAGTTACTTAGTATTAGTTGGTAATTTTTAATCGGTCTGCGTGACGCATGCTCTGTCACATCACGTGCTGCTGAGTGCTGCTTACTCCAGTCCTTAGTAGAACCTTTTGTAGCTTGTTAGTGAGTGAGTAATAGGTTTAGCAGAACGTCAGCAGCAACCAACCAACAATTTGGTGTATGTATAATTGTATGCAAAAATGTATGCATGCGTACTCCAACTATGCATTTTGAGGACTAAAATAAATGTAAATGCAGACTTAGCGAACAATTGGCCTGTCTGGACTAGGTGGGCTAGGTCAGGTGGTACTTAGGCTTAGGATTCTGAAATCAGAATGGAACACTGGATTACTGTTCATAAATAATAACTAGACGGTCCGGGAATCCCGAGATACTACCAGTCGATCAGATTTAGATCAATTTTATTGCAATTGTTGTTTCCAAAAATGTTTTCGGAGTGCTTTTCAAAATATTTTATTTGTGTCACACCATTTATCAATGCTTGTCTCTTTCTTGATTATATCTTACATGATCAGCACCCAGGGGAAAGGGGCAAGAAGACGGGCTCAGAGACGGTGGGAACAGCTGGACAGTCACAACAACAAGATGCCTCCCAATCCCAGGGCCAGGACCGCTCCGCTACCAAGGGCTCTGGTGCTCGCCCCAGTAAGTCCTCCAGTTGTTAATATTAATAATTATATTTCCCTAACTTATACTGCGCCTTATTTTTTCCGAACTATTATTTACGTTTCCTAATTATATTTTTTACCAAATCTTCTTCGATCTAGACTATTTGTTTCCAAATTCTTGTTATCCCTGCCTCTACCGTCCTCTGCTCTGACTGTACTTCTACTATATTAGTCTGTCTGTAGCTAAACTTGCCCAGTTGGCCTCACTTTATTTTTATTCAAAAGGTTTTAAAACTCAGATTCACCAATAGGTCTAGCCACTGAGTCCAGTCCTTTAGGTTGTCCTCTTCTAGTCTTCTTAATCTTGATAGGCTTTTCGACAATTTCCGACCACAAAATGCAGATATTTTGCTATTTTTGATAGGATAGGACATACTCCTACTAGTGTCTACTCTACATTGGTACCCAATTTGTACTAGTGATGTATGTGGTATATATATGTAGTTTAACTTTTTTTTTTCAATCTTGCTAGTGAAAAAGAATAAAGAGGGAGAGGTGTACATGGCATCTAAAAATGTGTAGTGTTTTTTCTAGGCACACCGACCACCAGTGTCCGGGCCAGCAGCGGGGCAGGCGACGCCAGTTAGGAGGAAACAGTGGATGCGGCAACTGCCACAGGGGTGGGTGAGCCAGCAGCAGTGGTGGGTGGTGGTAAGTTATACTTATATTCCTTTCTGATTGACAATAGTTACACACTCGCTGCAAGGGTGTACACTGTATGTTGAGAGAGACTATGTTGTTGTGAACAACGGTTAAAGAAGGCACCCTTTACCTAGCATTAGAGCAATAGCATTAGAGGTGGGAGTAGTAGTTGAGTAACTAATGGCCTCTTCTATCTGACTTCAACTCAGCTGGGACAGTTTTATGGTGAAGACTGAGAGTCAGATAACCTTGATGGATGAGTTGAACGAAAATTGAAAGAAGGATAGAAAAAGAAAGAACGGGCGAGATGTAATATATATGACTGGCAGAGAAGGATACGTGCCACGTGGGGTGCATGCATCGGTGGCTGATAAGAATCAGATGCATGGGTGGTTAAAGGATGGGTAGAAGTTGAAAGAAAAGATGCCTGCCTGTGTGGATGAAACTGTATGGGTGATAGCAAGAATCCTCTGGTGTGTTACATGGGTCAAACTCAAAGGCAAGCAAGGAAGGAAGGCCGCATGGGTAGTATTTAAAAAGAAAATGCTTGTTGTTGAAACAAACTAAGGTTTGTTGAGAGGTTAAGCGGAAGATAGACATCTTTACTTTGGATGGATGCCTGCCCTAGAGGATATTCATCATAGCATAGGTGGAGAGTAGACTGGCATTGGCTGAAGAGTCTTTGATGAGAATGTAAAAGGAAATAAACCGTGCCATAGTAGCAAAGCCAAGGAGAATAGAAGTTATATTTTCAGAATACTCCCTTGACTCATAGTAGTTTGCAAGCACAGCATATATTTTGTGTATGTATGTTCTCAAGCGCCTCCCTCCGACTCCAAGGCCCACTCACTATCTATGTTAATTTATTTTCAACTGTGTCAACCTGCCATGGGTGGCCTATCGGCTGCATGGTTACACAATCAATCAAAACAAAGTACCTCATATCGTCCCATACATATATATAAGCAATGATAATTTGGATAAGATGTCATCTGCCTTGTTGTACTAGTCAGGGCAGTGTAAAAGTAAAACTGAGCAGTTGCCCTGGCCTTGATGTAACAGAGTATGGCCAGTGCCACCCATAATAGAAAAAATAAGATGATTGTGCAGTTATCTTCCCCACCTACAGACAGTAGTAAGTAAAAATAACATGAGTCTGCGTCACAAGTATGTTTGTCTTGGGCAGAAGCTGACTGAGCTGGCATGCCGGCTGCAACAAGGTTACTTAATTTAGCTAAACAACAGAGAAGAAGAAAACTGGTGTACTCGAGTCCATAGATACCACATTTGCTATGTCATGTGCTTGCTAGTGCTACTGTGCCACTATGTGTAGAATCCATTTTGTGTTACTGTTTTGCTAACAGTATTGGTTACAATAGTCTTTTTTCTTTTTTGCTATAACTACTCCTTCCCAACCAAAAGCAAAACCAGACAGGAAGGAGTTGGCAGCCATGGCCAGGCGCCGGAAGCTTGAGGCCATCCGCAATGAATATCGGCGGCTGGTGGCCCTGGTGGAGGAGGAGGCAGCAGCAGCTGCAGCCTCCTCCAATGCCCCGGCCCCAGCCAAGCCCCTCGAGTGGTACGTCACCGTGGTCTGGCAGCCACCCACCGCACTTCATCCAGCACTGCTGCCCCCTGTGGATGCAATTGCCGAGCTTTTAAGCGCTGCATGCTCCTCCGAATGGCGCACCTAGAGGAGCAGGTAAAGGAATTTCTCCTTTTAATGCTTTTTTTTGGTGGGTGGGCATTGGACTACATTGGGGAAAAGGTGGGGTTTATATATTTACGGACAATTTTATTTTTGAATTTTATTTAACAGACATTGGTTGGACTCTTTTATCTTTTTGGACATTGGTTGGGGTTAGGGAGAGGGGTGGGTCAGGTGTAGTGGGATTTTTTGCAGTAGTTCATTTTGTTAGGAGATTCAATTATATTTATCATTAAACTTTACATACAATGTAAATGTTTGTGGGCGTTACTGTTTTACATCACATGGTTTCCTTCCTTTGCTGTTGCAGGGCCGCAGCCAGTTTATGATTTAAATAATCTGCCAATTTTTAACACACAAACGGATAGATGGGGTACCCTCACTGAGTGACTTGCCCTACTAGTACTGTCAGTCTCTCCTCCTAGTCTATGCAGTCTGCAACTGGACTCAACGGTGTGGGTGTGGGAATTAATTAATTAATTTCTATTATTAATTATGCCTCCCCCAAACCTCTTCTCTTACCTGTGATTGATGTTTAAGCTTAGACACAGTGATGACTGCTTGGTGATGATGTTTTGGCTTCCCAAGATGTCATGGTTGTGGTGGTAGTACAGTATACACTGGCAGTAGCATTTGGAAAAAAAGAAAATGAGACAGTCAGTCGCCTGTGAGAGACTATAGAAAAAGTAGTAGAACAAAGTACAGTACAGTACACAAGAAGACTGCCAAACAAGAAACCATAATAATGATGATTAGCAATGCTAAAGTAAAATAAAACATAATGGTGTCAGGGATAGCCTAGTACAACAAGTTACAAACTGTAGTTGACTCAAATCACTCGACACAAGCATAACCTTTAGTGCTGTGACTTAGGAGGGGGATGATGAATCTAATCGATGACGGCAATTAATTATGATGGATTATGTTCCTTCAGAAAAATTTTGACTTGCAAATGTACTGAGCATGGGTGAGCATTGACAAGCAGAATCCTCGCCCTGCCTTGATTAAAATTGAATTAGTGTTGCTTTCACCACATCCGCCCCAGCAAGTGTGTGATCAATTATTGGTGTAAATGTAAATTATGCACATCTCAATACAAATCACACAGCCCGGGGAAGATGGTTAGGGTTTGATGAATGGTTGGGAAGGGGTATTTGAGGGAAAGGTTTGACAAAGACAAACACTACACATGGACAACAACAACTGAAAACACACAATATTGCCAGACGACCATCATACATCTGTTAAGGGAGAAAAAGGAAATGCATGCATGATGATGACTTGATGGTTAATGATGATAAGTAGTATTTAATAACTGAACTAGTAGACAGTACAGGGCAGCAGTATATTATTAATTATAGGGATCAATTATAAGCAAAGAGCAAACATAATAATAACAACAACAAACACATAGTCGAAATGATTGGAGAGAAATAATAACTCAAATTATTTAACAGGTGATGAATGATACTAAAGTTACTGTATGTTATTCTGGTCAAATTGGGGAGTTGCATCTCGGCATTCCTCTTGGTCCTCCCTTTCATGGACGCTGTGTCCGTCAATCTTGGGTGCCACTGCCTGCCTGGCGCAAGCAGGTTGGTAGGTGAGTGTGAGTTGTTTTAATCTGTTTAGCGCAGGGTAAAAGCTGGCCTATAAGTGTAGATGGAAAAACAAAAGGGATATTAAAAAATCAAGGAGAAAAAAAAGGCATGAATTACGGAGGAGTGCAAACACTTTCAGAGGCGGCATGGCTAAATCATGTCTACTCTGTTGTATGTTTCCAGTATTAACCTACAACAGCAAAAGGACACAGCAGGCCGATGGCACCCACCCAACTTCTACTTAGCTTAGATTTTGACTGAGCCAGACAGTCACAGAGCACACATATACGGCAACATAGCATTTTCCAAAGTAAGTAACTAAATTAATGCACAGCTGTTAGTCATACCACTAACACACTCGTGACTACTCGACTCCGCCACTACTAAACAGACATGTAGGTCTGCTGGTGTTGTTGTTGACTTGTTTACCTTTTATGCCACTTCGTGATTTGAAAAACCCTGATTTATTCCATCAATCACCTCCTAAGTTGCTGTCCTCATCTTCCTGCTGTGATGTATTTTGTACTCCGGAGGTATACAGTGCTAATTCATTTTGATCATGATTAACCTTTCCACATTTTTGGGTGAGAGACTGGTTCTTTTCACTGTTACAATGGCATCAGCAGCACTGAAAACACACTCAGAAGAGACACTTGCGAGAGGGCAAGCCAGATAGTTTATCGCTAGCGTGCTAAGGACTGGTTATAGGAGCCTTTTCCCATACCAATACACCAATTTTTCTTGATCAATGTAGATCTCTGTTGGGTCATCCAGTTAGACCTGGACCATCAGCTCAATGCTCAGGGGTGCTACGCTTTGCTGGGCCTCTTTTGCCTTTGCATCAGAACTGGACCGAACAAGCATGTGCTGTAGATACCAATCCTGTGCAGATTTTACTGGGGCTGATGATCCTGTTCTTGCTGTTGTTGATAATGCTGTGACTACTGTGAGCCAAATGCACTGCCCTCAGGCTCTGAAGTTGGACTTGATGCTGGATGCCTTGCTTCAGTACTTGTTGTGGGTTGGAGAAGCGGGTCTTTAATTACCAGCCGTTTTTTTCCAAGTCACTGGCTGCCTCAGCTATCCAAGTTTTGTACTGGGCAACATCCACTTCTGAAAAAAGAATTGATGTCTTAGTGTTCAGTACTGATTTGTACAGTGAATCCAGAATTGTGGCAGAAAGTAATGTTTGCTGACACAATCTTAGTTTGCACCCTTGTGTTTGCAGCTAAGCGAAGGGCTAAGCATTCCACCAACTAATATGCTTAATTTTTTTCCTCCACATCTGCGTACGTGTCAGACACCGCATACAGCTGTTGCTCTAGCATGTGCAACAATGGGATAGCTTGGCCCATAGTACAGTCCTCCTTGCTGACATCACATGTGAAGAGCTCGAAAAGAAGTAGCATCTCTGTCAGGCATTTAACTAGGCCCCATTGGTCCATCTCAACGGTCATGCCTTTCACAGTAGCATCCCCTAGTCTTTGCATGACATAGTCTGTACTGCTCAAACAGACGTTCAACTATGTAATAACTTGAGTTCTAATGTGTTGGCACCTCCTGGATGAGTGCTTTGACTGGCATTCTATGCTCACGTTGAATGATACTCAGCTGCTTCTGGGCTTTAAAAGAATGGCTGAAATGTGTGCATATTCTTTTGCAGGTGGTCAGTAAATTGCTGACTCTGTATTCTTTTTTCCGAAAGTCTTGAACAATGATGTTAATGCAGTGCGCCAAACACAGGACCCTGAAATAGCCACCATCGCCTATGGCCTTAACTATATTACTGCCATTGTCTGTGGCAACAAAACCAATGTTAAGGCCTCTTGGGTGTCGCCATTCAAGGACCTTGCTGTTAAACTCTTCAAAAATGTTTGCAGCAGTATGAGATTTCGCCATGGCGAATATAGCTACAGTTGCATGTTTACGAGTGACATTAAAAATCTCATCAGTGTCAACAACACCTGCTGCAGATATCTTTTTTCTAACCCCTACAAAGGAGATAGCAATGGGTGCAGTTTTACTTTTTTGACCTTTGAGGTCCTACTGGATCAAGTGGTGTTTTTTCAGATGGGTTGTTTGGCCTCTGGTATCATAGTTTCTACCAAGCTTACCCCGACTAACACTCTGTCGACAAATTGAGCATATAGCAACGTTCGCTTCCTTACTGCTAGCCGCAAAGAAGTCCCAAACGGGTGAGGTGAACTTTCTTGCGCTGCTGGAGATGCCACTTGCAATGCCGGATAAACTGGAGGGTGTGCCTGGAATTTGACTCTGTGCAGTACCACTACCTACTGAGGTGGTGGTTGTGCTGGATGTAGGTCCCAGCCGGGCCTTTGCAAATGCAAATATGGAAGCTGGAGATGTGTTGGTGGTATCCGTGCCACATCCCTCACAGAAATTTGGGATGGGGTAATAATGTCGGTCTCCATCTCCACTGGAGTGATGTACCCTTTGGGAGACAGTTGCGCTATATAAGTGCACCTTACATTACATGTTCATGATGACTGGCTCTTCATCATCCTCCTCTTCGACATCTACCTCCATAACGGTAAGGCTTTCTGGAACCTTCCTTTTCCCTAGCATTTTCTTATGGCGTGCTTCACTTTCAGACTGAGCTGGTGGCTTCCAAGTGGCATCTAGATCATCAGCAGGTGAGCTTGAGAAGAAGTTGATGGACTAACCCTCCTTTTCCTTTCTGGGGATCTGGAAGGCAATGGATCTTCTGAAAGAGTGTCTTGCTCTTCTTCTTCCTCTGCAGGAAGCTAGATTTCCTGAACTGCCCCTACTTAGGGAGGAACAACTACTGTTGTGGACGGTGGTTGCAGCTGTTGTTTTTGCTATTGTTGCTGCTGTTGTTGTGGCTGTTGTTGCTGCTGTTGTTGTCCACTTATCTGCTGAGTTTCCTCCTGCGTTTATTGGGTACTACTTTGCGATAACACTGAGTCAATTTCACATCACTGCTCGTTGGCGTTTGCGTAATTGGGCTGGCTGCCTCTGCGACACTCAAGGGTTTGGGCCTAAGTTGGTGGAGTGGGACCACTGATGTGGAGGTGCTGCTCCAAGCTCGCTCCCCGGACACCGCTGCTGCAGGATTCATTTTTTTTCCCCAAAAAATCCTGGGCAGCACTACAGTCTTGGTAAGTGCCAGTTCTTCATTCTTCTATTCCTTCTTCTCACTAGCAACTTTCTTGGTACTGGAGGACCTGGTACCTTTCTTTGTGGCCATCTTCTTCAGATGTTGACAGGATGCAGTTGCACAAGTTGCAGAAATGTCTGTGGCCACAAGTCACATGACGTCGTGTGCAACAGGACTTCTATATGGCAGTACAACAGGTGATGATGATGATGACACCTCTTCCTCAGTCTTTTGTGCACCTAAAAGCAAAGAATCCAGAAGAACATCAATGAAATGCTGCATGTGTTGTTGTGGTTCAATTAATACTAGTACAGACAAACAAATATAATATGTAACTTAGTGTGTGGTGGTCACACTTGTTAGTGTTAAAAAATATTACATTTTATTAACACATAACAAGAGTGTAGCCATTTGTGAGACTTTGACAACAAGGGCTATCATGGTATATTGTGTACACTCAGTAAGGATAGGTAAGAATAAGAACAAAAACAAAAATACAAATGTAATGGAAGTGGAATCTGTTAGGCATTAATTTGTAGATCACGTCATTCAGGGAATTGCAGCTGGCAAAGGGGATGGAAGCAGTAAGCCAAGAGGAATAAAGGAAAGACATGCAGGCATTTATGGCAAAAGCAGCACACTACTAAACTACCACCACGAAATGACCACCAGCCACACGGTCACTCACAGTCACAACAAGTATGAGGCCTGGAAAACAATGAACTCAAGCAGGCCTGTATTATGTGGCCAGACAAAGGAGGCATGCTTGCTAAACTACACAGCTTTAAAGTAAAAATGCAAAAAATGAAAATCCACAGGGCTGAAAAAGGTTGGAAAGTTACACAACACAAGTACAACCACACCACACACACACATCCAACAAAGGCATTTATTTAACACACATCAAAAAATGAAAATGCCCCTCAAAAAACATTTTGCAATTCAATCCAATGCAGAAAAAAGGGGGACCCCATCTGAAAGACAAATTAACAGTCAGGGAGAAGAGGGGAAGAAAAGTATACAAACACAACAACATAATCTCCCTCAGGGCCTACATTCTACTCAATGGATTTAATCCACCTGTATACAGTGAGCACCCCAACCAAATAAGTAACCCACTTACACTAAGTCTAACAACAATAGTAACAATATATATCTTTTATTTCATTTCTTTTATCAAAACTGTTTTCATTAGTTATACATATTTTTTAAATACTTATTTTCATGTTCAACATAAATTCTGAATACATAGATCAACACAACACAATAAATGCAACTAAATAATGAACCCAGGTAGAGAAAAACAATACAATTTCACAACAACCATTTGAAACCTACTCACACACACCCAGGCAAACCATCACATTCATAACATATCTGGGGAACACAACTACAGAATAGTAACGTAGTTTGAAGTAGGTGGTATTTCTTTACCGGGTGGGGTGGCCCTCATTAAGGCGTTATATCTGGCAGGTCCTGATAAAGGTGGCATCACATCTCTCAGCCACCAAAAACGCGTCAACCATTGTCTTGAGACCATCCTGCATTTTTGCAGTTCTTGTCTTTGGTCTTCCAACTACATTACTATTCTGTAGTTGTGTATTTATTTATGACAAAATAACGCAGTGCAGCAAGCTACCTTGCTGCGCTGCATTACAGTGAAAGTGCAGGAATGCACCGTATTTATCACATTATGGCACATTCCATCATTTCCCCAAGTGCCAGCACACAATGGGCTGCCTATCACCAGTGCAGGCACCCTTGCAGGTGCCTGTAATGCATGCAGGATTGTTTTTATGCAGGAAGTGGCACCTTAGTGCACAAAAACAATCCAATGAGGCATATTTCTTTTTCTACATGTGCTGCAGAATGCAGCACACATAGAAAGAGGAAGTAACTATGAGAAATATAAATATTTCTTCTTGTTACACATCCTCTGAGAAGGCATAGCTTTTGGATCATTCCCAGGTCTACCAGTGATGGCCAATCTGGGAATGTAAGGGAGGTGCATGGGAACACCCACGTAACAGCCATGAAACGCCTCTCCAGAGCAGAGTAACGCAATGCAGCGGTTTGCGCTCTGTTGTGTTACTCCAGATTTGTCATGGCATCAGGGCTCCGCAAAGTGGCATTACATGGCTTGATAAATCGCATTTTAGCGTTTGCGCCGCACATGCAACACATTGCACGGTGAACACCTGATGCAAACCCTTGATAAATATGCTCCCAATTGTATGTAAATATGTTGTCTGTTCAGAAAATCAGACTCAATTGCAGCCACAGAGCATTGGCGATTGGACTCCCATGCACCGGCCTCAAAGCCAAACTACACTTTATCAGTTGCCTCTACCCCAAAGCCTCCAAACGTTTTTATACCCAGAACTCACACAACAAAATCCATAGGAATCGTTTTACGCTGAACTTTCTGGCACTTTACCCATCAAAATATAACTGGCCCTGAAAAAACTGATTCAATTTAGGAGTCGTAAGCTGATAAATAGTTTCAGCAAACTGCTTAAGGCTGTGAAAGTCCTTGAAGACAAACCCTTGTGCTCTCCTAGGGCAATTCACATTAGCCCTAACACACACTTCATTGGCCATCATTTAAACCTAATCTTTACCTTCAACTAAACCTAAATATCGCCGTAAAGTTAACCCTAACGCTAAATACATCTTTCCCTAACCCTTATACTAAATATGTACCTTTGGCTTACCCTAGCTGGCCTTCTTACCTGAACTAATCTTAAGTGTACTATTAGGTTTCATTGTAATCGTCCTTTATATTTTTTTTTTACCTTTTTGTGACTTCCCTTTTTCATTTTAAAACTTTTTTCTCTGCAGCTAATTTTTTTTAAACCTTTACATTTCACACATTTGGGGTTTTCTAACTTTTTCATTCAAACTCGTGACCTAATGCTGTTTTGCAAGAAACGACCTTCTATCCCTGCGGCTGGTTTAAAATTAAAACAGTAATATGTGCAGAATAATTCGCCAAGTTTAAAAAATGTGCAAGAGCCACCGATAAGTCAATAAGGGAGATACTGAATGTTCCAGAATACATTCTTTAGAAGCAAAAAGATTCTCAAGAGGCTTTTCCTCCAGCTTTAAAATCCTGATGTTTACAATTACTGAGCAAGATGATTTAATTGGCAAAGAAATGCTCATTAATCATGGCCACCAATGTCCAGAATGAAGAGAGACTTCCTTGTAATCTGTCATCAAGGGGGGAACAACCTTTCAAAACCGAAGACCAGGGAAAGGAAAGGTGCAATGTGGAGAACAGATCAACAGTCCATGGATGGAAACATTAGAGATGCTGTTGAAACAAAAGCTGAACTCACCTTTGCCTTTAGTGGTTCACAAGCACAGGCCTCGCAGAAGTAAGGTTTGTTTGCTTTTTAGGTCCGGCTACAGACAGTTAAATCTGTCTAGAAGACCTTGTTATGAATTCTTCTTTAAAAAAAAATAATTAAGAAGCAGGCAGAGACAATGTTTTTTGGGACAACTCTATTCAGTTTTTGATTTTATGTGTTTCATGTTATGCCATTGCTTTGATTGGACTATGCATCAGGGCCATAGAATTTCATGAATGTTTACATTGATCAATTTTGTGTTTTTTTCATTAGTTTGATGATTGGGCATCACGTAGTGTGCAGATATGACATGACATGCAGATTGTAAGTTAGATTCAATGTGTGTTCTTTGATGTATTCCGTTTGGTTTACTCACACAATGACATTTTTATTGCTGGTTTATATTTTTTATGTTTAGGAAACTCTTGTTGAATTGACGCCTTAGCCTGTAAGAAAGTCAGAAGGTTATGCACGAATTACCCTTGTGAGTTCATTTATTTTTCTTTATTTCCATTTACTTTCACCATAACACGTCCGATTTACCGTTTTTTTGTTCACGAAGTAAAGATGTGTATACACAGACTTTCTTGAAGATGCAAGGAAATACTAGCCTCTTGTAAAAAGCATCTACCATGCTGCATTTTGGTGTGCACTCCTTTTTTTAATAAAAACTTTATTGACAACTTGATTTTTGAAGAAGTACAGGAGCAGCTGGACACTTTTGACCACACTATTATTGGCAGAGCAGGCCATTTTGCAGTAAATTAAAAATGAGTATGCATTCCATTTCACAGCCTCCACTTACGTGGTATATAATCATGTACTAATCAATCTAATTGGTCCGTATATTTACCCCATATCCTGTGGTACTTGGCAGGGCATCCCTGGACCTTCATTAGGGGCTTCGCTTGTGCGGCACACCAGTCCACTCCCTGACGCCACCTGGCCACACTTGGGGGTTTGGATTGTGCCCATGTGGCAGCGATATCACGTTTGGCTACTGTGATGACTGTTCCCAGGAATACCTTGTCTGATCGGGTCCTGTCCGGACCATCCTTGACTCCTAGAAAGAGTTGTGTGGGATCACAGGGGACTTGCCAGCCCAGGATGTGTGTGAGTTTGGACACTATCTCAGCCCAGTATGAGGTCAGGCGTGGGCAGGTCCAGGTCATGTGCTAGAAGTCCGCCGGTTCATGGCTGCAACGTGTGCAGCTTGGAGAGGGGTATAGGCCTACTTTGTGGAGGCGTTCTGGGCTAAGATAGGCAACATGTAAGTTGTATAGTTGAATTAGGTGGAGTCTGGCTGAGGTGGTGATGGTTTTGGGGTCCTTGAGGGTGTCGCACCAGTCTTCATCTTCCAGTGGGTCCAACCATCCCTCCCATCGGGTTCAGAGTGGGGTGAGTGATGTCTGGCCATTGTTGATCAGGGTATGGTATATCCAGGACACCCCGCATTTCCCCATGAAACCCACAGGGACGGACTGGCCATAGCGGGCACCGGGCAATCCCTCAGTGTGCCGCACGGGTGGGGGCCAGTTTTGGGGAGGGGGGGGGGGTGGCTGAGAACTTTGCAATGGCCGGTTGTAGTTCCCAGTCCGGCCCTGGTTACCCATCATGACCTGAGCTTCCAGTTGGCTGAATTCGGGGAGTGTCGTACCTGAGGAGATGTGTGGTCCCAGGGCGTGTGTGGTGTGTACTTCTTTTAAATTTATGAATTGCAATTCAAAAAGTAACATTTCGACTTCTTTTATTAATACTCTTCTTTGAGTGTACATTTCAAATGTCCTACTGCAGCCTTTTCAGCAAAGGAGTACTACTCCCCATGGTTGTAATCCAAAATGTTTCAAGAATAGCTGTGGGCAACACACATAAGTTTGCCAACTGCCAATGAAAATGGAGATGATGTGGTACGGATGTATGTCTTAGTATTACTCAACACTTTACTTTAGTGATTGGAGAATTTCTCAGTGTTTAGTAGAACATGTTTTTTCTGGTTCTTCAGAGAACAGAACAGTCACTTTAGTTAACAAAGAACAGCCTATGAAAAATACTGCAATTCTGTTTTTCTTTGTGGTCTTCAAAAGCAGGGCACTACACATCTATCTTGCTCGAGGCATCATGATGATGACTGGACTGGGATGGACTTACTCAGAGTCAGGACGAGCCTCATGGAAGAACTCAGGGTGGAAGCTGCGGAACCACCTTATCAACAGCTAGAAGCAAGAAGTTATCAAGTATCGACTACAGTTCAAAGGAAAACCAAAAGTCTGAGGTCTAGTACTCAGCTATGTGGAATAGAGAGAGGTGAGTTTTGAAATGCTGCTGTGTGTGTGTGTATGTTGGACTTGTGCCAAAGTGAAACTCTGAGTCCTTCTCTATTCTTTGCTCTGCCTCTGAGTCTTCTTGATACACTCCTCATCTCCTTCTCATTGACTCTAAAATACAATTTCTCTTTTAGAATCTGTAGGCCTTCTTCTAGTCTCCTGCACAAACGAAAGGCCAAAGCTAGCTGAGCTCAACAACACTCCTGATTACCTACTGGAACAGTCCAGACAGGCACCAAAGTGTGGACATTGATGATGAGAATGCAGATGCACCACCTAATTGCAATACAGTATAATTTTTCTTTTAATAATCTTATTAAGAGAACTGGGTGAGTGGGTTAGCTCCGCAACCTAGAAGACAGAACATGTAGATATCTGATAACTTAGATCTTGGGGGAGATGGACTGTTTGCAGTACATTTATCTTCACTTTGTCATACTCATGCCGTTGTTTCCTTCTAACAACAGATTGATGGCGAATGATGTGCTGCTGCTCATTGCCCAGATTAAATTTGTCCTCGTGTTATAGTGTTTCTCTTTGTCAAACCTTTCCCCAATTCCCTTTCCCATCCATTCATCAATCCCCTAACCCTCTTCCAACGAGCTGTGTGATTTATTGAGGTGTGGCTTAACTTACACAATCAATGAATCACACACTTGGTGGGGCAGATGGGGTGAAAGCAGCACCAACTTACTGCAGGATCTTTTAAGCATTAGCCACACCAGCCCATTACTAACCTGCACATTAAAATGATCCATATTTTAGATATAGAATGAAGAACATCAGTCTACAGCATCATCATTCTGGCCTTTCTGTTGCATAGCTGTAAAACGCCTAACCAAAGCTTGCTCACTCCAGACTTTGAGTACATTTTTTATAACTTGAGGATTTCACAAATAATACTACTAGCTCCACAAAAGCCGAAACTTATAGTATTGCTATTTTTGTATTTTAGCACTATTAGGCATTCTCATTGTGTCATCATGTAGTACTGAAGTGGTGTCAATTAGTTGTAAATCTTTGATAAATATATAAATCACTAACTCAGTCTTTCTATTTCCATTTAGTTCCCTACAATGAATAATCAATCAATCATTCAGATTAATCCTACATTTGGAGCTCACCTAGGTGGAACTGGAAGTGCGACCTCACCTTTAACGTTGTGATTACTTCCCTGATATTACTTCATCTATATTCAGGTAAGACAACTAGTATGGATGAAATTAAAATTAGTAAGTAAGTAAGTAATTGCTAATGTTGTTAAACTAGGTTGTTGTACACAATGAACTACGCTCTCTCTTAGGTTACAAGCGAATAAACAGGCAGCGTAAAACTAATTGAATGCAGCAGTGCAAAGTAAAAGTAAAACAAATACTTCAGGCATAAATTTAGATTGAATAAAATAGTTTTACCCTTTATTTATTTACAAAGGAACCCACCCTCTCCACCCAAACATCATGTCCAACCCTTTCCCCAGAGGATGTGACGGGATGTAAGAGGATGTGGTCTCTGGAGCTGGGAAACCAAGGTTTGAGCCTCAGGTCGACTCCACATCCTGTGATTCTGGGCAAATCACTTAATCTCCCAGTGCCTACCCAAAAAAAATAATGTGTCCTTGTGTAACATAACTGGTGCTCATGTAAAGCGCTCCAATGCCTTTGGGTCGAGTTTGTGCTATATAAATCTGCAAAAAAAACTAACCCAAGTCCTAAAACTCAAAATTTGTGTTCATGACCAGGAAAATTATAATACCAATTGTATGTTTTACCCACACATGCCAAACATGAAAAAAACACGGACTGTGTGGCAGAAAAGTATTAACAGACAGAATAACATCACTGGATTAAAAAACTATGATTTCATTATTTTTTTATTGTAAAGGCTTTCCAAGTAACTATAAACAGAGTCAGACACTTTGAGTTGAAAAATAAATTACCTCTCATTAATGAGCACAGCATTATACACTATATGGAGTACAAGTTGTGTGTTGTGTTAAAATAATGAAGTTTTGCTCATTGTTAGCCAGTGCGTCAGCTAGTTTGTCACTGTTTGCAGCTGTAGTTGACAACTATCTATTTTTAATTTCAATGGTCCTGCTCTTCCCCAAATTCATTTTTGTTTCTACCCTGTCTCCAAAGAGGCAGATAAATAATAAATAAGACACTACATCACACACCTCACATATGAAATGCGGATATTAATATATTATCCTATCTTCCGTAAGTAGACATTGAGGAAAATTAATCGAATGGACTGCACTATAGGGAAAGGAACAAGTTATATAGATTTTATTTGGCACATTCGTCACTGTGTTCCCATATGCCAAACTTGACATAAAATCATGTACTTACTCCCACTTTACTCCGTGGCCCCAACACACCACCACATATTTCCAACAAATTAATTTGCTGGGCAATAAGCAAGGAAAGGAAACTTGATTCACTCTACTGCAGGGTATAGGGTAGAGGGATTAGACAGGTAGGATAAAGCTTTTTTGATCTATAACAGAGGGGCCACTGATCCTCGATTTGTCACCTTTGGCTTATTCAGTCACTGTACAATTCAAAAGGGAAATATCTGAACAAGTGAAAAATAAATCTGTTATCGGAAACCACTGATTATATTCTGGAATCACTTCACTTCACATGGTTATAGAATTAAATGCGGCACATGATAAGAAGAGATTTTCCAATGTGGTAGACCGGGTTGAAAGAACTTAGGAACAAATAAAGGAGTGAAGTACTAAGAAGTGACTGAGTTGGCGAAAGGAAACAACACACCTTATGTGTTTGGTTTCCAATGCATTGAAAACATTGTAAATGCTGCATTAACTTAAGCAGTTAGACATTACAAAGCCAACACTACAGTCATAAATTGACCCACCAATACTGTACTTCGGTCATATTTGGCAAAAATGCCATGGGCGGGGAGGGGGATGATGAATGATGGGTGGGATACAGCTGCCTCACTTAACAAATTTAGCGAGTCAAGGTAGTAGAACAATGAAAAAATACCCCCTCTCAGAAACATAGCTTTAAATGATAACCCTATGTAAACCAAATAGGCAAAGTAGGTGAGCAGCCTTCTCCTCATGGGTCGAGCTGTCTTGTTTTTCATCCACACAATACAAATAATATTCATTCATCCTTTAATTCAAATTCATCCATAGCCACCATTATTTGGCTTTACTTTCTCGCATCCAGTCTATCACCAAAATTTCCAATCGATTATCCATTCTTTCATTAGCCACTCTTTCATCCTTTCGACCATCCATCAAGTTGTCCCTCTGCCCTGGCGCTTGGTGGGGTAGAAAAAGAAAGAAAACAAGGGGAAAGGAATGGAGAAAGAAATAAGGAGGTAAGGGGAAATAAAGTCAAAAGTTCCCTCAAACATAAAATACACAAACACAAAGGCATACATCATTATAAAAATAAAAATTATGGGTAGATAAGTAATAAAGGTGGAGGATTAGAGAGATTAATGAGAGATAAGATTTAGTCCCAGAAAAACAAGATGGCCGCACCCATGCGGACAGCGTTGGCCCATTCCCGGCTGACAAGCCATGGCGTCAGTTATGTAAGGCAATCCTACTTCTTTGTGCACGGAGAATGTAGGTGCACTTTGCGAGCCACCCAGAAAACGTCTCAAAAAGTAATTCTCCACCGTTTGCAGCTCGTCTAGGTTAGTGTATGCCCAGATCTCACTCCTGTATACTTCTTTGGAAATGCACTTATCCCTATCAATCTGAAGGAGAGTCCCAGTGGGTCTACTGCCCAGCCCTGATGCAAAGTTAACAAAAAACTGTTGCAAAAGGAAGCAATGCTAATCCTAAAATTTAATACAGTCTCTAAAGGGCTCAATGAAATGTCCGAATTGCATAAACTTAACTGACCACCTATGGGCTATGATATGTCACATTGAATATATTTTGGACATACAATCCTCAGTCCCAGTGAGACATCCGCAATTATTAGTTTTCTCCATCCTGCAAACATATTGATGTCAACCATTCTGACGACTCCGCTTATAAGGCACACTTGCACACACCCTCCACCACTAAAATGGACAATGAATCTTTGGGAGACACAATACATATAGGGAGTGACTCATATACTGACCATATCATAAGGCGCAACACCTCCCATTACCTGGGTGCAAAATATTGAGGCCCAATCGTATGCCATTTTTAATATAAACGCCGCAATATTAACGAAAATCCATATATTCAACCACCTTCCTTGGGACGTATCCCCAGTTTCACATTTGTCTGAGAGCAGCGAAAAGTAATTAAGACCCTAAGATGGAGGCAACTAAATGCCGTATTTCGCCGAAAAACCATACGGTGCAGCGGCCACAGCACTCATGGAACTACAGTTCCCAGAAGCACGAATACTGCGGAAGTTAAATTCAAATATCTGACCGCCCGGTCGCAAGAACACACGCATTGTGTCTTGCTGACCCCGACACAGAGGACTGACCGCAGCTTCATTCGAAGGTATGTGTAAACTCCGGATTTGCTACGCGAAGCACACAAGCCTAATCCCTGTGACACGCACTGTGATCCATACGCGCTTAACGCGCACCTCCCTTTTTTCATTCACAGGCCCGAAATTGATTTAAGAATCGTTTGACACGAACACTTCACCTCAAGATACTCCACGAGTATGCCTTACAAGTAAGCAAAACGGCACTCGCTAGTAAATAAACAATTGTGCACCCGCCCAATAGACGTCTGTGATGCTCATTAAGTTCACCCCTCGTCTCAACAGATAATTTGTGTTCTCCCCGCCGTTGTGCAAGTAATTACAACCTTGGCTTTATACTCAAGATTGGTAGAATGGTATGTTATTAGATGATGGTAGGCTGATCTTTTGTTTCAATCAATTTGTCTTTGCAGTCGGCCAACGTCCGGGTGTCCATTTATTGAGTTCTCATACAAGGTAGGAAGCGAAGGCGCGCTTAGGCGACTAGCTCACCATTTTGCATATATGTTCCCCCCTTTCTGATTCAGCCCTCATTTTCTTCTCTTTCAGCTATGAGGTCCTGATGAGAACCCTAAAAAATGTTTAAGGGTTCGAAACGCGTAGACCATTCTACCTCATCATAAGACCATCAAATTCTAATCATTCTTTTGTTGTAAATTAGGAAAATAGGCTGATTCGTGTCTTTCAGAACCTTTGTCTATGGTGCTTTTCTCTTTGTGTTTTTTCCCCATTTATTTGTATCCAAAGAATTAATTTGTGACATTACAGTTGTACATATAGTTGTGACTGTGTGTTGTGTATGAGAGAATGAGTGATGAGTGGAAATGTTGATCAACTTGACATGTTAGGATGTTTTTTCACTTAATTTGTCTTTAATTATTGTGTTATCAATGTTTGTTTTAAGAAAATGTCATTTTTATAAATAGTGGTCCTTGTATTGTTTGTGTTCGGAATTTTGTTGAATTTTTGGTAAACTTTGAACCAACTAATTCTCCTCAAAAAATTAATTTCAGAAATAAAAAAGATTTAATCCATTGACTGTGTCACTGCCCCGCACTCAGTTTAACTCTTTGCGCGTGGGAAACTTCTTTCAAATAGAGATTGCAGTACTGGCTTTCTGGTTGTTTAGTTTTAAGTTAAAAATGGCAGCATTCACCCTAATAAAATCCTTCCTCTTCCAATTAACCAGAGTACGGCAAATCAGGGCAGAATTGATAAACAGGCCCAAATAAAACACACTAGTCTTTGGCACAGCTGAGGGCCTAACTTTAAAAGTGGATGATCTTGTGGCACGAGGACATACCACCATCACAAATTATTTTTAGTGGTTCACCGAAAGACCCAACTCCTCCATGAAGTGAACAAAAGAGTTCAACAGAGGCTGAAGTCCCCTAGTGGTTCTATCCATCAGAACCACATCATCTGCGTATAGTAAGACTGGTAGGCAGCACTGCCCCACCTGCAGGCAGTCTACATTTTGGTCCACTAAAACGTACCCCAAGTTATTGATATATAAATTAAACAATGAATGGGGCCAGGATACAACCCTGCTCCATCCCTCTTTGAATTCTGAAACCTTGTGTGACCTTTAAGTCTTTAGAATAACGGACCGTGGCCACCGAGTTCCTGTGCAGATGTCTCAGAGATAAACAAACATCCTGGTCCACCCCCATGGATAATATGATCTGCCAGAACTTAGATCTGTTAATGCGATCAAACACTGATGAGAGGTCCATTTTTGCCAGATGGATGGAACTGGGGCGGGCAACAGTGTTTTTGCTACATGTAACTTTAAGGTGTCACAATAGGTAAGCACCTGATCAGGGCACAAGTCCTAAAAAAAGAAGTGGGGGGACTAACAAAATCCAGGCAGTATGCAAGAGATATCATGGTGCATTACAACATATCGCAGATCATCGCACGTGGCAGCACAGGAATGAACAACACAGGAAGTGGTATCACAACCCATGACCTCATAGCAACTAACCTCACCAGTAGTGCTATCAGATCTTAATACTTCAGAGATATGTTTAGTAGTTCTATCACAAGTACATTTGAGCGCATTACGAGATTTACCAACTGCAAGTTTGTGTCACGGTTATGCCAAAAATGTTACTCAACCCTGACAGAAAATTTGGGCCTTGATTTATACATTTATTTTTCTAAAACTCTGCCACTTAGAAATTGGCAACAAGGAGAAATCTGGCAGTAAATTTGTTCTATTTGCTCTATTTAAGTAGTCGCAAAGTCTGCATTTTGAAATATCTTATGTAGTTAAGACACTGCTGTAGAGATCTTTGTGTGCCCAGTAAATCTCAGGTAATAATAATAATGGTAATATAACTCTGGAGGATAGTGCTGTGTTATGTGTTTTGTTCTGCCCCAGTTTTGAATCAAAGTAGCATAAAGGGTTAACCTGAAAAGCACATCATGTAACATGCAGGTGACAAATTTTAATTTTATGTAGCTAGGTAAGTGGGCTACTGTTTTTAAAACAAAGACTCTTTTGTTACATTCAGTTCACAAATTGTAATATTTCTAATATAGGATAGTGTGCTATAAAGGGCCCATGAACCCTACACCTTTAACCCTCACTGTGTAATGTAACACATTCAGTACATTGGGTTACACACACATGATTTATTGTCAGTGTAAAATGTTTACGTGTGATGTAAAGTGCTCTGACACCGTGCTTTGAGATGAGTAGCACAATAAAAGAAATGAAACATAATAGTGGTAAATAAATATTTATTTGTGCAAAAACTAGGCCAGACCAACACATTTGCATGCACACCTCTTATGTACAGGGACTAAACAAAGTCAAAAACATGCCTCTCTGAAGTACCTGTGAAGTGGTAAGCTGAGTGGCATTGCTTCCCTTCCATTGCATTTAGGTGTGAGACTCCAGATAGCTCTAGGACATGATACTAAAACAAAAGGAGGTCTGATGGCTCCTTAACTTCGGTCTTTGTTTTTGTGCTAGCTTAAAATTAAAATAAGAAAGCATCTTTCCTGCCTACATATGGCTGCTCAGAACAAAAAAAAATGACATGCAGGTGCTGCTGAAAGTGTTCCGGTGTCTGAAACCTACACCGGGGGAATTCAGCATAATTTAGTGGGGTCCAACTTATTGGCAGGGTGGATGGTATCCACTCTGTGAAAATAGAGGGTGGAGGCCGTCTACCCGTGCATACCCTCGACTTGTACCCTGTACCTGATAGTTGTAGTCTTCAGCATTTCATACCGTTCCTATAGTGCTGGGTTCTCCAAGTCAGTCCTGGAGGGCCAGATCCATCCCAGATTTTCAACATATCACCATTTACATATATATAGAGTTCTCTTAAACATCTGGCATAGATCCGCCCCCCCAGGACTAACTTTGGAGAACCCTGCTAAAGTGCATATGTTTCAAACACCTTAGTGTTATATGAATGAGTCAGGAAGCAGTATCCATAGACCATTATCTCTCATTCCCATTTGGTGAAGAGTATGTTCTTCTTCAGAAGAAGTTTTAGACATCACAATACTGTCGTGAGGCGAGTGCAAAAGTAGCATCAGAATTGGTTTCTGTGGTTAGTCTACATAGAGGGGGTAGGAGATATTTTGATACTGACTTTGCTCAAATCACAGTATGTAATTCAGATACAAGGATCACTGATATAGTTTCTGGTTCTAAGAGTAATTTTTAAGGCCCTAAAATGGTGCTACCTAACGGGTGCATGTTTATTTTTAACGATTTCCAATCTCTAATGTTAATGCAGATTCTCAACATGTTTTTTTCCATCTTCATAGAATCCTTGGAGCTCCCAGGCAGCATGTGTGTGTGTCATTCATCCTCTTCCACACTTGCACGTGGCTCACTGACCAGCATAGAGCTCAGGCATTCCTCCTCTGCTAACAAGCACTGGGAATTGGGGCAACAATCAGAGAATTGGGCTGTGGCAATGTGCATCCGGAATTGCAAGAGTTCTGGCCAGCTTCACCTCTGCCCCACTGGAATTCTCCAACATGTCAAGATGTCCACTAATTAGAAGTACTTCTTTAGGAATCCCAAATGGAGTAAATTGTTTTATCTGTCTGTTTGCCACACACACCCGATTGAGTATCCTGCAGAATGTTTCTTCTGGCTGTGATAATATTAGTGGGGGGGGGGGGGGGCTAGGTGGGACAAATTTAAATTGCATTCTTATCCCTGCCGGACCTCTGGTCTACATTTTCCTGGAAAATGAATTTGTCACCTGTCTTGTGTTTAATGCCAGTATTTAGACATTTTCTTAGTGGTCCTGCCATTCTTGTCTTCTTTGTTGTTCAAAAGCCATACTCTTTTCTCCTAATGCAGGAGACGATGGGAATTGGTCTCGAAGGAACCTTAGGCAAGAAACAGTTGCAGTCATAGGAGTGTTCTCGGAGTATGTTTTTATGTAGGGTAACCACCTTACTCCAGGCAATTATAGACACTGCCTCCATCAAGAACTTGTTGCCTACAAAATATTGCTTTGAGGTGTGTTTGTTTAATTATTTCGATGGTAGGAAATCAAGATTGAACCACACAGAATCCATTATACTATCATACAAAAGTGCTGCAGGGAGTTGATCACCCTATTTTAAAGAGGCGGTCTTCACCACCGAGAGGGGTATTTACATTGCTCGGACAGCTCACAGCTTGGGAGAACTTACTCATGTCATCTTTGATATTTTCCATGAGAAACATACAACTACATTTTTGACGCATGAATTGAATCCTGACATATATGTTCTCCTTCTTGTATATCATATCAGACCACTCAATGAACAGTCTAAACATCCACCCTATTTATGGGCCTTATTACGAGTTTGGCAGTCTCGTAGCGGGCCGCCATGCCAGACCCCTGCTGCGAAACCGCCAAACCCATAGTCATTCTGACTGCCAGATTAGGACTTATATCCTGGTCTGGCTGGCGGTGCTTTGGTGGTCCCACAGCAAAGCCCTTCTAAAGCTCATATGTGACCCTTAGAAAGTCAGCACCGTGGGACCGCCAAAGCACGTTCAGTCACAGAAAGAAATGTACCATGTTGTGGATTTCTTTCTGCGCTAGAACAAGGGGTGCAGACATATGGGGGGCACACCATGTACCCCCTGCATCTTTAAGGCTCCCTTAGTTTCCTCACTGCCTTGAAAAGGAGTGTGGTGAGAAAACTCAAAATATGCTCAGCTGTGCCGGCTACGGCACAACCATCATATTCTTCCAAGTGAAAGACTACCAGCCTAAGGGTTCCTTGATCCTGATGGTGATGGCGGTTTCGTGACGGTCCGACCTCCGCAGTTGTAATACTGTGGGCGGACCTCAGACTGCCACCGCGACAAGAATGGTAATAAGGCCCTTAGTCTTAAAAAAAAATGCTCTATTTTTAGACTTCCAGTACCACTCCTAAACTGAGGATGGAATCACTGACATTAGAATTCCGCTTCTGACCTTAACATCAACTATGGAAAGGCATGGCGCCCGCAGCTCCCTCTGCGTCTCTGAACTTAAGTGAACTCTCACTTTACTTAAGAGTTCAGAGACACCGAGGGAGAACTGACAACAATCATGTCAGTCAGCCATGAAGTGGGACCACCCACCCCCTTCAGAGTCTGAAGGGGGTGGGCGGTCCGGCGTCATGTTGACTGACAGGCATTGTCAGGAGCAGGCAGCAGCATGAGTGGGGAAGGTCGGCAAATGTTTTCACCGTGCCCAGTCATGCGCACTGGTGTCTGCTCAGGCTGGCGCATGCCCATTAGGAGAGCCCTAAGTCAATCCTGATGCTGCTCCAGCACCAGGACTGGCTGAGAGGGGTTGCCACTCACTTGCCAGCACTGCAGCAGTGATGCAGCTGTTGAAGGCGCCAAAGGACCCGAGGCAGCGCGGACCAGGTAAGATTTTTACTTTATTTAAACCCCCTGGCTTCCACCCCCCGCACCCCCCCCCCCCGCGAGCCGTGACTGACTATGTAACCCGGAATTGTCGGTGCAAATTCACAGCAGTGTACAGTGTAATCTTTACAATGTCTGAGCTGTGCTTCTGCTTCTTAAAAATGTCAAGATTGCAAGAGTACCACAGGTGACATCATTTACTTTGACAAAGATCACACTGAGCGTGGTGAGCGCTGTACTCTCCTGACTTGAGGTTCAGTAATAACTGCGTCAAGTGATCTAGGGAGACAATCAATATCGACTCCACTGAACACCCACAAAACACCCACATGTGGCACTGCACCGTCACACAAAAAGAAGTCAAACAAGGCACTCACATGCAAACTGGCAATACACAAATATATACACATGCTTTCAATAAGCACACAATGGCAAATGCCATTACACAGTCACATGTCTCACACACACCCCAACACAAGAACGTATAGTAGGCAGTACACATAAACATGGATACAGTCTCCTTTTCCCTCCTCCCTCAAGGATGTCCCTCCCGCGTCTCACCAGTCTTATTCGCTCTCTTCCTCTGTAAGGCCAGGAGTGAGGAGTAATGCAGACCTGTAATAAGTAATAGAATGGGGTCAGAGGCATGCAGGCAAACCGCTAGAGCTATCCTCTCTGTTTGTGCCCGTCGCTGTGCCTGTACATCCTGTGGAGTGGTGCTCGCTAGTTAACCTGTGCTCTTAGACCCCGATCTCCCTCCACCACGTACCCACATTCCAGCCCAGCACCTAAAAACCTCTCACTGTACCCCTGGTACATTCCTCAGGCCACGACCCTCCAGGGTCATGGCGTCGAGAAACACTGTGTCCTGGGACCGCTGGGTTTGACAGCAGGGTAGCGGTCGTCTAATTCTCTGCACTTCTGGGCCTCCTCTCATGGGCTTGGCACAGTCTTGGTTCCCATCACTGTTGACGTCGTCTTTTTCCTCACTGTGACAGGGTCCATCCGGTTAAGTTCTTCTTCCTGACTCCAAGCTCCCGGATCCACACGGTACTCCAGCTCATTATTAGTGTGGGTAGGTATGCTCACCCAGCTAAGCAGAAGTTTCTAAAAATGATACATGGCCGATAAGGGTTTGGGTTATAATGATTGGCGATCTCTCAGTTTATGCTATGATGATTGGCATGCCTGTGGTTTATGCAATGTCACACCTCTCAGGTTAAGCTATGATGAGAGCACTCACAAGCTTATGCTTTCATTACTTGTGCATTCCTTGATTTATGCAATGATGACGGACAACCTGGGTGGTACACCCTTCATTTACAGTATGATGAATGGCATTTTCTTCATGTTATGCAAAATTGAATGATGGTGCGCCCCTTCATTAATAATATGAGATGGATGTCGGCATGAGCTTCATCGATGCTGATGATGACTTTTCCTTCAGTATAAGCTAAGATAATGTTTGCACACACCTCAGTTTATGCTGAGATCATTGGTGTAGTCCTCAGTGTATGCTTTAATAATCAGTGTACCCCTAGGTTCATGCTTTATCAAATAACATCACCCCCTGGTTTATGTTTCAATGAATGGCGCAGAACCCCAGTTTCTGTGTCAGTGATTGGGCAACCCCTCGGTTTTTGGTTTAAAGAACTGTGCTACCCTAGGTTTCTGCTTTGATGAATGACACTACTTTTAAGTTTTATGCTTTGTTGAATCAAGCTACCCACTGGTTTATGCTTTTTTGAATGGCGCTACCCATTGGTTTATGCTTTGGACACAAGGGTACAACCCCTAGGTTTATGCTTTAATGAATGATGCAAACCCTGGGTTTATGCTTTAATAAATAGTGCTGCCTCTGCGTTTATGCTTTAATGAATGGCGCTACCACTAGGTTTACACTTTGATGAGTGGTGTACCACTGGGCCAATGCTTTGATGAGTGGTGTACTACTGGGCTTATGCTTTGATAAGTGGTGTGCCACTGGGCTTATGCTTTAATGAGTGGTGTACCACTGGCTAATGCATTAATGAGTGGTGGACCACTGGACTTATGCTTTAATGAACTGCGCTCCCCCTTGCATGTTTGCATTGATAAATGGGGCTACCCTCTGGTTTATTCCTTGACCAATACTGATACCCATTGATATGTGCAATGATGACCAGTGCACATCTTGGGTCATGCTATGATTAATGGTGCTCCCTCGATTTATGCTTTATCATACGATGCACCCCTCTGTTTATTCTATGGTGACTAGAGCACTCTAGCTTTTATACTTCATGGCACACCCTAGGGCTATGCCATTCCTCAGTGTTCTCATCAAAAGCAGAGCCTCTATGTTCTAACTTAGAACACAGAATTTCAATTAGAGGAAGAAAACGATTACTACACGGGATCGGGGGTACCTGTAGTGTATAGCCAATTTGTGAATGCCAGCCCATTGATTAGCTCGGAGTCTAGTGTGTCTTGGGAAATATGAGTTTCTTTTGAATGGATTTCTTTTGTGGAACCATTGAAATAGCTCACTATATTGCATATATGTAGATTTTTCCATTGAACGTTTTCACATCGCTTACTAGTGTTTTCTATTGGAAAGGGTAGAGCCAAAGCAGTCTTGCTTAGTACCCTAGCCCTCTTCAGAAGTCAAACTTGCTTGGCAACCCAGAAATTCTCTGAAATAATGTAGAGTTTTCTTCTATGAATGCCTAGAAGAACTGATTTTTTAGCCCATTTATCACAGAAATAGTGCTGAAAATCGCACCAAAAAGATGCCAATTTAAAAAAACATTCTTCACGGGGAGAACCCCCCCGAACCCCTCTTATTGCCATCCGGCTCGCTCGCTGCACTCGCTCGCATAAGGTGATTCATTCTGCTTACGCCTCACCAGTTCAAAATTCCACCAGCCGCCCCTGACTATGGACTTTTATAGGCACAATTAGTTGAGTATCAACTGTTGGAGAGGGTATTAACAGTGGTGGTTGTTGCATATGATGCACCCTGAACAGATTTCCTTCAGAAGAGATAAAACAGTGCAACCCTGCACTGGCCAGCTCATTAATATGCATGAGTTTGCTTTAGAGCTCTCCCTGTGTGCGCCGTTTTGCTGCTGATTTGCACCAAAGAACAGTATTGGCAGTATGGATCTGTTCAAGTCTCTATTTCATGTTACAAGTGTGTACAAAATTCCTCTTTACAACCTCATTTGAAAACTTCTATGTACAGTTTGCTATCAATGTGACCAACCATGCGCAAAACAATAAAGCACACAACAAAAAATGAAAAGACAAGAAAAAAAGGTCTGACATCACTTCGTTACCATTTCCACTGCAAAACTTCAGTTTATAAGGACATCATTACTCATGCTCTTCAAAGATGAGATGCAAACAAAGTCTGAAAATCATGGTCTCTGATCGCCCAGCTTTCCATGACTCATTTAAAAAAAACTGTGTTTAAATTAAGGGCAAACTCCTTGCCTCTTTCTGTGGGTTTGAAAAAGTTGTATTGGTGAAATGTCATTCCATTTGTTGTTCGGAAACCTTTTTAAAGAGGAATTGTTTCAACCATAATCTTATATAGCCTTAGAGGCCGACATTGCAGGCTCTACATACCATTAAAGGCCCGCTCCAGGGTTAAAGGCCCGAGGTGAAAGCGAGGGCCTTTAACAAGGGAGTGGTCCTTTAATGAATGGTAGAGCTGCTATAGAGGTCTATAAGGCTATTAGTACATTCTGCCCCTAGAGGGCAGAATGTTCGTATTTGTTAAACAAAGCCCTCACAAGCCCAAGGGGTTTGAGACTTGTCATAAATCACAGACGGGCTGATGATGTGTAGTCAAATTTCTGATTCCGCAAGAGTGTTAACTGTGTAGCAATTTCCAGATTATGATCTTATCTAATGTGTGATCCTGTATATCATTTTAAAGCGGTATGGCATTCATAGAGCTCTCACGCTTCCCAGGTCCATGCCTGAATAGCTCATTCTGTCAAGGTTTTCTCATTGTATTGTTGGGTTTGTAGTCCAGTTTATCCTATTATAACTTTAGGACCAGTGCTGAATTTGAGGCTGTGGTTGGCGGTGGGGGCCACCGGTACTCATTTTTGGTGACTGGCAGGAACCTGCAAGAGAGAGATATAGGGCCACAGAGAGTCTGATAGTGGATTAAAGAGGAATGAGATGGATACAAGACTACCAAGACGGTGCATCAACATTTAATAGTGCCGGCTGCAGGCTTCTTAGCAGTGCTTTGGACACTGGCACTCATTCTTTACATATTAAACACTGACCATGACTACAAGTTCCAGCATGCAAAGGAAAAACAAACCTTGACTAGACAGAGTACTCATGCATGACCATGGGAAACTTAAGAGTCCTGCAGTAAAAATATCAGTTGCTCAATGGATCCGGTGGTAGTGTTTTCAGAGGCCGAGGTTAAATGGTGGGAAACACCTTCCTATAGCAAGAAGACCTTTGTTAGGCTGCTTGTTGGAATTTGAGCACTTTGTAGTGGAACCCTAAGACCATTGTTTACAGTCACCTTCATATAGCATGAACCATATCTCTGAATGTGATATCATAAGATGTAGAAAACACTTTCCAAGTTAGACATTAAGAGCTTTAAAGAAGAGGATTTGAAAAATATAAAGAGTTTATAAAGATTCCTGGAAGATCAAATCAATGAAGTCCACTCTCTTTCCTCCTTCTGGACAGTTCCTTTAATCCTCAGATGTAGGCAACACAATTGAAAGGTATAACTGATATTGAGATGGAAAGTACTCATTTACTCAGGATATACTCTAGTTCTCATCCCAGATCTAAGACAGTGTCACCAAAAGGCAGTGTCACCATTACCACGATACAGAGTGAAAAGTACCACTAGTCCCATCTTTATGCAGAGCACTGGAAATGAATTCAACACATGGCTTTTTAAATGTTTTCTTTTCTATTTCAAATATCCTTAAATTAAGGTTCCCAAGGAAGATGACAATCTAGCATTGGTTCCTCTGGGTACATTGATACGGGAATTATAAAAGGTGGTCAATGATAAACCTGATCTTTAGAAGAGAATAAACTGCATTAAGTTAATAACTTTGTCAACGTTTTTTCATCTTTCAAACAATGTTTCATGTCTGCTGCCCATAGGATATTCAAAATTGTTAAGAGATTTGTTTAAAGATCAGGGGAGGAACACTATATTTCAATACATGAACTTGTAACATAAGATAAGTTAGGTGGCTATGAGTTTGCTGCTTTAGTCTACAAGAAGTATGCATGATAAGCAATTGAAGTAAATGCTTTCCATAATGTATGCAAGAATTTGCTGGGCTCCACAGAAGCTTTTCAAAGTAGGTTTGTTTGATTCAGGCAAATATTGGAAGGGAGGTTCTGAGGTGGCACATACAGTCATATCTTCATCATCCTTAGTTAAATCTTGGATTTAAGGGAAGATGTAAGTAAAGAATCCAAATGAAGACTGATGTCCTTGTTATCATCAATGAGGTAAATCGTATTATTAGTAAACCTAAGGTTGTCTCAAGAAGGATCTTCAGGAAGGATTTGGAGGTCAATTTGTTTGATAAGAATTATTTAGAGAAAATGGTAAAGCACAGTAAAATAAACCGAAATTGGTAGGATGAACTCACAATGTGTTTTTACTTGTCCCTTTATTAAAATTGTTTTACTGTACTAGGAAGAAATATTTAGGCTTAATTGATGATTAACAACGTTTAACCATATTTTACACATTTATCTGGCTGTTATCATCATGACTGTACGTTAAGCGTTTTACTTTACATTTCACAAAGACTTTAGCTGTGGTCCTCTAAAAAAGCAATATGTTGTGACATATTTTTCCTTCTGCTATTTTGTTCACATTTAGTATTGTACTTTGGTGGTGAAGCTAGGGAATGCACCTTTTTGTCTTTTTCAAAATAAAACATATATAATTTAAAAAGTTTTATCTAAGCACCTAATCCTTCTATTAAAGAAAAACTCCGTAATTGAGCATCAAGAAGATAACTTCGCAATTTACTTAAAATTATTATGATCTCGACTTTCATTGCTTCTTTCCAGTTTCCACCCCGTGTACCCCTAACTTTCAGTCCTAGCAGCTATAGCTGGGAAGAGAGAAAACTGGAGGCATGAGTGGAAAGCACTGGCACTCCTAGAGGAGGTTGACTTGTAGCGAAAGGAATAGCTCAGCAGGACGATGAAACAGAGTGGGTACACTGTATAAATAGTGCAAAAAGGTCAATGTTGGGGCACCCTGCAGAATGTGAAGAGGGGCCCCTGATGGTTTCATATCTTACAGATATTCATTGACTTTTGACTGAATGAGGTTCCCTTCAAGAGTTGAAGGCCCCTGAAGGGCTGTGTTGCACTGCTGCAAATGGTAATGCTGATTGTCAGGATTTTGATGGCTAGGCCTCTGCAAGATTCAACCTGTTTTCCAACGGGCTACAGGTCTGTAGAAAAAGTCAACTAGCACCATTTGTTGAAATTAAATAGGAGCCGAACTTCTTACAGAAAGTACAAATGAGAAGCTCCACTCAAAAACACAAAATGTAAACGGTCTATGTTTATTTTGCAGCTCATACCGTAGAAGTAGGCGGTGATCTACTATGCAATGAAGGAAATAGTATTAAAAGAGATGATCAACTTTAAGTGTTAGATTGCAATGTTTTGGTGTGTATTTTTCCAAAGATTTGTATGACAGAAGCTTTTTCAAAACCCCAGAAGATTATTCTAGGCTTCGGCAGAAGCCAGTGAGATACAACCTCACATTTCAGTAGTTGTAGAGATAGATAATCTGCAAGATACTGTCATGCGAGATTGAAATCAGTAAAGAAAGACAAAGGAAATAGAGAAAGACGAGAGAACAGCTAAGAAAATAATTGCTACTGGTAATCGATGGGGGTCACATTCCAGACCACTGATTTTTGCAATGAGTACTTGACCATGAGGCACCTAAGGAGCCATATACTGGTTGTGAGTGTGGTGGTGGGGGTCCAATGGGGCTGGCAGGTGGTGGGGCATGTGTGGTAGGCTTTGATTTATCTCCTAACAGAATGGACAGCTTCTTGCTACAGATTCAATCTCTGAATCCCTTCCAGCTAGGCTGCAGCTCCTGTTTCTGACTGGGCCACTAAAGGATGGCAGACACAACTCTGCCTGCTCATGCCTAGAGCAACTCATTCCCACCATCAAGCACTGTAGGTGAGTCTGGGTGGGCTAGGTGAAGGCTTAAGGTTTGGGCATTACTCCCAGCGAAATTGGGCCAAGTAAATATTTGGCCGCCCCTATCCATGCATGCTATATCCATGCATGATATACAGGGAAGACACTTCTTAACACTGATGAAGTAGATCAGACATGGCTGTACAGAGTACCATAATCAATCATCAACCAGAACCCTAAAGGAGTTGACTATCATTGTCCCTTGGACGTTTGTGGAATCTAAAATGTTGGTTATGGAACTATTTCCAGTTTTCTTCAAAGATTCTGTAATTAGGTGTGTGAGAATTTGATAACCAACTTTAATAAAATTGTCATATGAGTCAAGTATTCAGTTAACACTTGATAGTGCACTTCAGTTAATGCATAGGACATGTAAGCAAGGCGGAGTTGCACGAGACACACATCCAGGAAGGAGACAGTGTCACGCAATGCGACCCACCCAGTTTCCCCAAATACAATTGTGTTTCAAGGGGCATCCTCGGGCCTTGTATACAGGCTTCTCTTGTTGAGCCCGCCAGTCCACATCATGGCGCCACTGTGATAGAGAAGAGCACGAGTCCGTAGATTTCTACTGTACACAACTTAGGGAACTCACTAGCATGTGCACTCTCCTAGATGAGATGGACGAAATCAGAGCCAGT
The DNA here is from genome assembly GCF_964263255.1 of Lissotriton vulgaris. Classification (NCBI taxonomy): domain Eukaryota; kingdom Metazoa; phylum Chordata; class Amphibia; order Caudata; family Salamandridae; genus Lissotriton; species Lissotriton vulgaris. The sequence goes on from NW_028245320.1 coordinate 233,793, forward strand.
TTACTCAAGGCTGTGCATTGACAAAACTAAGATAATGAATTCTGCAAGACCCTGGTAAGTCCAAGCAAAACCTATTTACATTAGAACATTCAAAAGAACTTTCCAAAGACAGGGTATCCCACATGGAGGCGACACTGAAGAGACCAGTCAAGCCGGAACCAGTCAACCAACTGCCCCGAGGCCTGGCAGCAAGATGAAGAGACAGAACCAAAGCACAGCTACACACATGTTCTACAGATGGTGCGGTGGTCCATTCCCACACACCAGGGAGTGCCCAGCGATGGGCAAGAAGTGCTCAGCAGGAGGCAAGCTAAACTATTACGCCAAAGTCTGCCTGTTCACTTCTGGGCCATGGAACAACCCAAAGAAACCATTGAACACCATAGAAGCCCCACCGGATACATCAAAAGATGATGACATGATTGCAGATGAGATCGAAGGTAGCCTCCATATCGTATAGGCCGTCAAACCATTCTATACCGAGGTAAAACCTATCCTTAAGTGTCAAATGCAAGTGAAGGGACAGACCCTGTTGGCCATTATAGATACGGGAGCCTCCATAAACTTCAAGGTGGAGGACCTCATCGAACCTCTGGCACACAAACTCAAACTCTGGGTCACCCTAGTGCGATTATATATCTATAGTAGCATGGAACACCTCCCAGTAGTGGACATGTTTGCTTTGGCCATTGGCAATGTAGAACACTCTACCGAAACCAAAGTCTATGTCATTAAAGGAGGCAGTGGGATGCTGCTGAGCTGTCAGAACTTAGAGAAACTCCAGCTAACATAGTTCCCACTCAGCATGCACACGTCGAACATAAGATAGCTGTTGGGTGAATTCCAGAACCTGTCCCAAGGACTAGGGTGCTCGAAGGTGAAAATGTTGCCACTTAAAATCAACCAAAAATTCCAGCTTAGTGGCGCTGCATAATCGCTGAGTGGCCTTCCCCCTCAGGCTTAAGGTGGAAGAGGAGATGAAGAAGTTAGAGGCTGCTGACATCATCAAAAAAGTGTAGGGTCCCACCTCATGTGTGTCCCCGATAGTGACCAGAAAAACAAAACAGACCGGGCAGTAGGGATTTGCAAAATCAGCAATGACATCATGGTGCATGCCTCAAGCCTGGAAACACACCTGCAGCAGTTGAGGAGGGTAATCTGCAGATTCCAGGATTGTGGCCTCACATTGAAGAAATATAAACCTCCTAAGGGGGTTCACTGAATACACCTGGTCCTTTTAAGCAACAAAGAAGAGATTGGCACAGAATCTGTTAAAAAAAACAAGGGTTGAGGCAAAGAGAATGCACCTGCTTTCACCTGTGGCTTGTAAATAAGAGTGATGGTGCTTGTGATTCCAAGGAATACAACCCTGTAATATCAAGAAAACATATTTATTAACCTCAGATGAGGGATACTACGTCACAAGTACCCTCAGGCCACTGTAGGAGGCATTCTAAGGAGTACAGAGAATAGGGGCCTTATATATGCATAGGTTTACATAGTCCAAGGGGAGGTCCTGGCACATACTAGGATGCAAAATGACTAATATTGGTATACAAAATGTGCTTGCTCAACAAAACGGGAAGAGAGCCATTTCTCCTTGCATCAGCAAGAATAGCCTGACAGTTCTATACTAGGCGCAGGTGCGCCCCCCACCACCACCCTCCGCGCCTGGACCCCGATCAGCACCGAAGACATCGTCCGCACGATGAACTCCATCCACTCCGGATCTCCTACCGACCCCTGCCCTCACCACGTCTTCAACAAGGCCGATGCTGTCATCGCACCCTACCTGCGGGACATCATCAACACCTCCTTCGACACCGCTACCTTCCCGGAGAGCTGGAAGCACGCCGAACTCAGCGCTCTGCTAAAGAAGCCATCAGCCGACCCCACCGACCTCAAGAACTACCGCCCCATCTCGCTGCTCCCGTTCCCTGCAAAAGTCATCGAGAAGACCGTCAACAAGCAGCTGGCCGCCTTCCTCGAGACGAACGGATCCCTCGACCCCTCGCAGTCTGGCTTCCGGGCCAACCACAGCACCGAGACCGCCCTGATCGCAGCCACCGATGACATCCGAGCCCTGCTTGACAACAGAGAAACAGCAGCCCTCATCCTCCTAGACCTCTCCGCGGCCTTCGACACGGTCTGCCACCGCACACTAGTGCAGCGACTCCGCAACATCGGAATCCAGGAGAAGGCACTGGAGTGGATCATCTCCTTCCTCGCCGGAAGGACACAGAGAGTTCGCCTCCCACGTTCAGATCTGAAGCCACCGAAGTCATCTGCGGCGTTCCTCAAGGCTCCTCGCTCAGTCCAACCCTCTTCAACGTCTACATAAGCCCCCTCGCAGACATCGCACGCCAGCACAACCTCAACATCATCTCCTACGCCGACGACACCCAGCTGATCCCCTCCCTCACCAACGACCCCGCCACCGCCAGAGCCAACCTCCACGAAGGGATGAAAGAGGTAGCCGAATGAATGAAGAACAGCCGCCTGAAACTGAACTCGGACAAGACGGAAGTCCTCATCCTGGGATCCTCACCCTCCGCCTGGGACGACTCCTGGTGGCCCCCCGCCCTAGGCAGCGCACCCAAACCAACAGACCACGCACGCAACCTAGGCTTCATCCTGGACTCCTCCCTCTCCATGACCAGACAAGTCAACGCCGTCTCCTCGTCGTGCTTCAACATCCTGCGCATGCTACGCAAGATCTTCCGGTGGATCCCCACCGGGACCAGGAAGACGGTCACCCAGGCCCTCGTCACCAGCCGTCTGGACTACGGCAACTCCCTCTACGCAGGAACCACCGCCAAACTCCAGAAGAGACTTCAGCGGATCCAGAACGCCTCAGCACGACTCATCCTGGACATCCCCCGTCGCAGCCACATGTCCGAACATCTGAGAGACCTGCACTGGCTCCCGATCAACAAGAGAATCACCTTCCGTCTCCTCACCCACGCTCACAAAGCCCTACACAACCAAGGACCAGGATACCTCAACAGCCGCCTCAACTTCTACGCTCCCAAACGCCAGCTTCGATCGACCGCCCACGCCCTCGCCGCCGTCCCCCGAATCCGAAGAGCCACCACAGGGGGTCGGTCCTTCTCCTACCTCGCCGCCAATACATGGAACTCCCTCCTGACCCACCTCCGCCTGACCCAGGACCACCTCGCCTTCAGGAAGCAGCTCAAGACCTGGCTGTTCGAGCAGTAGCGGACCCCCCCCTAGCGCCTTGAGACCCTCTGGGTGAGTAGTGCGCTATATAAATGCTTTGATTGATTGATTGATTGATTCTGATAGATAGGCCTTCCTGAGCATGTGCAAGGCTCTGGGAGAGGTAGAAAGCACAAGGCAAGCACATGGCTAACTAAGATGGCTGCCAAGTACAAAATGGCCTTCAGCTCATGCTAACAGCGATCCCTGCAATCTTTAACAGATAGCCATTTTAGCATGAGCTATGATCTAGCTGGAACATAGAAAATATTTTGCACATTTATTCTCACAAATTCATCAATATCCTAATTCATTCCTAGGGGGGCATCTTTCATTCTAAACATTTCATTAAGCGGTTATATATAAGGTATAAGCAGGAGTACAAAGGGAACAAAGCATTGGGTCATCATTAACATACAGGAGATAGTAATGACTATTATCACAAACTGAATTATCAATTTTTTCCAGCCCTAAGCAAAAACCTAATTCTAGAACCATGTAGTCCAGTTCTATGTAAAGAACATTTTCAGGGCTCCTATGCATTTCAGTGACCATCCATTTCAATTTCAGAATAGCCAACAGTACATATCTAATAAAAACAATTTCAATAGACTTTTCCAGTGTTTCTTTTATGAGGGCTAGAATATCAATCAATGTATTCAAAAATAATCCTGGCTCCAGGGACCAGGAGGACCACACAGGGTCATAGGAATTAGGATGAGGAGGCGCAAAGGGCTGCTCTTCCTAAAAAATGAGACGTCCAAAGGGGTACATTATTAACAAAAAAGTAGTCCTTGGGAAATTGAAGCCACTGTACAACCAGCCAGAGGGCAGTCTTCTTCCTGTGTTGGTTTGAGTCTCACAAGCAGGCTCTGGTTGTTCCCACGGTGAAGCTGCACAACTGGCAAATCAGGAATCACGGCCCAGTTTAAGAAGGAAAAGTCTTTCAACTATCCTGTCCAGTGTTTCAGGCAGTGCACCAGTTTTCTTCACTTCAATCTACAGGCACCAGAGACACAGCACCTGTTCCCTAAACTGAAGTCCTTCCCTAACTCCTGTATTGCTCTGTTGGCGCACTGTTCTTTTGTTGGGGCCACAAATTATCCAGTATGCCCAGGCACACTGATCAACAAACAAAGGTGCAAACTTGCATTCACTTTGGGACCAGTATTCAGGGGCTTGATGCTAGGATCTCTGAAGCAACCCTTGTTTCAAAAGGGGGCACCTCAAGCAAAGCCTCCTCGCCATTTTGGTCGGTCTGTGACTTTCTCAGCTGGGCCTCAAAAACTTGATCACGATTTCTCCTTTCTGATTTGTGACCCCGTCGTTCACCCGAGACAGTGGCAGCGGTACACACTTCACCTTCCAGTGCTTCCGCCTTCACTGAGGTCCTGGTTGCCAGCAACGCCTGTGCGGGTTACCTTCACCTTGGCTTCAAGCTGGACTGGTGCCGACTCCCCAGGCTGGATCTGATGTCCGGGCCCCTCTGGAAATGGTTGTACGGCAGCAAATATCTATTGGTGGACAGAGCAAAAGGTTTTTAGACAAGGAACAGAAATAATCTATCAACAGACAGGATAGTCTCAGAATACTTCCTTGTCTTGGGATGCCCCATACATTAGCAAGGCATTCAAGATCCACTTCATATATCTGAGAGTAAAAAACCCTGGACCTATTACTCTATTTCAAGCAGCTTAGGAGGTCTGTGTCCATTTACTAAATTCTGAGGAAAAGAGAAAAATAATACAGACATACCCTAAATCGTTACATCTGTGTATTCCTATATTACTAATCTGAAGACCCTCAAAAAAAAGGAAATGTTTTACACTTTTACTCATAGACTTTGCATTACTTGTACAAGACTGCAGACACTTCTAAAAGGATTTCTCTTACTAAAAGCACCTACATTGTACGCTTAGGACCATGCTCTCATGTTATAGGTGCAGCCGGAAAATCTAAAACTGCAAATTTAACAGGGATTCTTATTACATAAAGAACTGAAAAAAACGTCAACATAGTGGTTACATTTTCTAGAGCAGAACATGTTGTGACAAACAAACTCCTATAAAACAATGTTTTCTTCAAAAATGTTTGCTAAGGATCACATGGGCGTCTTTCCTGCATTCTATTTTTCACGATCCAAACTATGCGACATCAGCTCTAATAAGGACTGTCAATTTATTTTCACAGACTAGCTAATAATAATGGTGTTATCACCTGAGAATTTTAGTAGAAAAACTACCCACATCCAGTTCCCCTTAAAGGTCACATAAGGGAACAGCAATCTAGACTACTCATCCTTTCATAAAAACATCAGACAGGATGGGCAGTAACATAACATATTTATTTATTCATTTTAGTAATGCTACAATGTTAAACAGTATTACTGAATAGCCAATTAAATGTCCCATGGCTGTTTCGAAGACAGCTTAGACAGGCTCAAAAGAGATTAAGAAAACGAGAGAGAATACATAAATTTGCCTACCCTTAATTTGTAGAGAAGCTAGCCTCCTTCCCCCATTTCAACAGTAGGAAAACCTGAAACAGGTTTCACTTCTGTAGACACCATCTACTTCTATTTGTGGCAGGTGACAACTAGTATACTTGCTAAAGGAATTGGTGGTTGGTTATTAATGTTTTCTAGCTAGCTACATGTGCTATTTATCTTCTACAAGTGTATTTGTGCTCACCTGCCACATTTTCCCTTACATCAGCAAGAATAGCCTGACAGTTCTATACTAGGAGCAGGTGCATTCTGATAGCTGGGCCTTCCTGAGCATGTGCAAGGCCCCGGAAGAGGGAGAAAGCACATGGCTAACTAAGATGGCTACCAAGTACAAAATGGCTTTCAGCTCATGCTAACAGTGATCCCTGTAATCTTTAACAACATTCCACAAAGAAAAGTGTAAATTCTTGTTGAAGAGGGAGATTTATTTTTTGGGATATAAATTCTCAGCAGCCACTAAAGGGCCATATCCATCAAAAGTGAAGGACATACAACCAGCCCCAACCCGATATTGATTACAGGGATTTGAAGCTTCTTAGGTCTGGTCAATAACTGTGGGTGCTTTATACCAAATGTAACCACCCTCAGAGGACCAACTCAATGGACATGGGGTGCCGGCCAAGAACAGGCATTCCAGTACACCAAGAAAGCCCTCCCTGAAAACATCACCCTGGTGTATTTTGATCGACTGAAGAACTTGAACAAGCATTAGATGCCAGCCCCATCAGACTGGGGGTCGTCATGTGGCAGAAACAGGAGTGGGGTGAGTGGGCGCCAGTGGCAAAATTGCAGCCGTGCTCTCTTCCCTTATGAACAACGCTATTCTCACATCAAGAAAGAGGTGATAGCCATTCACTCAGAGTGTAGGCATTTCCTCCAATATATGTATAGACATGCCTTCGTAGTCATTATCGACCACAAAACCATCACCCAGTTTTCCAAGGTTTGTCATCAACTCCACCACCTCGCCTAGAGAAATGGATCCTGCAGATACAGTTGTACCCACACATGGTCATACAAAAGCCGGGGACCAGAATCCTATTGGTTATCTCCCTAGACATGCTCGATCCGCAACTGCAGAGGAAGAAGAGAGCACATGGAACCCAGAAGACTATGTGAGATTGGTGGTAGACTGATCCAGACACCTGCCAATATCCTCCAAGACTTTGCTGATGATACCAAGACAGATGTCTGTTTACAGCTAGTCATAGACTCTGCAAGGTTTGGTGACTGGAGGTCCTTCAAAAACAATGCTTCCAGCAGAGCTGACATAGCTCGACAGGTGCTGGTTTGACTTCACAATGTAAGACATGAACTGACGGACTCAGACAAAGGTTTAATTCTGAGACACCTGAGGCTCATCATTCTGCATAGCCAATAGCTCAACAGATGGTCAACTTGGCCCACAACTCCTATCAAGAGATGGTGAAGACCAAGAACAGGATGAGGGGCAAAGTCTGGTTGCCAATGTTGAAGGAGCAGGTTGAACATACAATCTGTCGGTGTGGGAAGTGCCAAATGAAGGTAATTCCTGACTGACCCGCTGGCAACTATAATGCAGAAAAGATCCCACAGAGCCTGTGGCACCGGGCCATTACCGACTTCGGAAGCCTGACTGGTGGGTGGTATGTACTACTCATCATTGATGAATATTGGAAGTATCCGGAGGTGTTGTCACCAACAGTCACTGCCGATGTGATTTAGAAGCTGGAGAAAATCATGACAATGTACAGCCTCATTAAATGGTTCAGCACTGACAATGGCCCCATTCAATGGGCAAAAGATAGCTGATTACTTTAAGTCACAGAGTACCAAATATAGAAAGATCATACCCAGGTGGCTGCAAGCAAATGGCGAAGTCGAGCGATTCATGAAAACCATAACAAAGGTGTTTCACATTGCCCAAACTATCAGCCAAGTAATAGAAAGGGCTATCTACTAATTTCTTGGGGAGTAGTGACAAACCCCACACACAACAACTGCAGTGGCTCCCCTCCTGAAGTGTTTAGGCAGTCGAGTGGCTGATACAATTTATCATCATCCAGATAGTAAAGTGACGACTATGAAGGAGGACACATTGTTTTAACACTGGCTGTCTTAAAATGCCCAAGCTAGCAGGCGACATAGGGCCCGGACCTGACAGCTGCTAGTGGATGACCTTATTCTGGTAAAAGACCAGATTCCTGGAAACAAGTTTCAGTTGCCATTTGAACAGACAATCGCCCAAGTCCACGGCACTATGACATCTACCAGGAGGGGAATGGAGGTGATTACCAGGAACATTTCATTCTTCAACAAATTCTGGGGTTCGGAGGTTGGACACAAACCCGGTGAGGATATGGACTGCGAGAGAGAAATCGAGGAAGGCCTGGGGAGGTGACAATTGAACAGTTTGATGGAGGCAAAAAATCATCCCTGGCTGGACAGCATGAAGGAGTCCAGACCAGTAGCTCATCGAAGGGTTGTGGGAATACAGAACCGAGCCAAGGTTCATTCCACACCCCTGGGGGTGAGTCCCAGAATCTGAGAGGAGGGACTCATTAATACAATTTAAGAACTGACCCAAACCCATCCCAGAAGTACAAAAACATTTTGTGTATGTGTCCATGTAGTGCGTTGAGTCATTCTATCTGTTGGTTTGTTTATTCTGAGGTTAAGGAGCAATGTGGTGTTGGGTGTTTCCGACACCAAGAGAGAAATGGATGTTTTTCTTTAGTATAAAGCCGCGGAGAGTAGAGTATTACTACGCTCTCCAGTGATGTCATTATGCCGTGGGCGTCAATTAACCGAAATACTAGGGGTAGCAGAAGTAACATCACATGCCATTTGACTTTTACTTTGTTGCACACACACATGCTTACAAATACACATGCATGCACACACTATCACATAACCACACTCTCATCCCCAAGCACACATACAATATATATTTAAAGGCATTTTTACTTACCTTAGCTGCCAGATAGTGTCACATTCTAGCTAATTGTACCGTATTTTGATTACACTTATAGTGAATAATAGTATTCACTATTTGTGTGATAAAAAATTGACGGAAAACCATGAAAACCATAAGGGCGAGCTACTCCGTGTTCCAGCCACTGATTTTGCCAACTCTGAGGCCAGGTTAGTCTGCAGACCACAACACCTCATATAATTACTCAAGAGCTGTGTATTCATTTTGCCGTTCACTAGTTTTACTCCTTGTTATAGATTAACGAGGTCATACTCCATCTGTGGGGATCTGCTACCTCAGCAGTGCTTGATTTGTGCAGATTGCTGCTGCCAATGGACAGGAGCATTCGTTTTTGGAGCGCCGGGACTTGTTTTTCATCAGACTTTGGCCCAGAGCAAGAGAGGGAAAGGCAGGAAAGGGATGAGAATGATGGAGGAAAACGGTAGGAGAATACAGGCAAAGGGAGAAAGAGGGGTTGGAAAATAACTTGCAAGAGTGAGTTAGAGAGACAAGTAGTGTAGGGTGGGGGTAGAATGAGGCAAGAGGTAGGGTCAAGACTAGACAAGCTTGGTATTTAGCAACCGAGGCAATTGACAGCACCAGCAGCGGGCTCTTGTACTTATTTTTTTATTAATGTATTTATTTACAAATTCAGCACTGTTGTAGGGCATATTCTCCATAAGCTTTCTTTAAATGATAATTATATTGCCCCACCCCGAATCTTATATGATTGAGTAAAAATTTGCAAAGCACCTCCTTAAATTATGCGGAATTCACCTCCCATGGAACCCAGCCAATCTCAATGGCCAGTGGTTCCTGAGGTAATATTGTTACAAAATAACGCCTTTAAATACTCTGGCATTTCTAAAACCCCTTCAGGGTTTTTAGTAAAGTTTCTATGTATTCAAAAGGGCATCTATTATGCTTCCATCCTTAACAAACCCTACAAGGTTCAACTGAAGCAAAATGGACACCACCAGGGGCCTATTCTGTGATGGTGTTTGAATACAGGCACCAACCACGAATCGTGCTCCTATTTCAAAAAACATAAACGCATGCATCATTTTATGTGACGCCGTCCTTTTCGCACCCTCATTTTTTTATTGTATTTCAATTAGTAGTATTTTGGGTGCCTATTTCTATGATATGCCATTTTACTAAAAATAGATCGTCAGTGGCCAATTTTGTTGTTATTTAAGATGTTTTCCGGCAGACCTAGATCCCAATCTGGGTGACTGCTTCCTGGTTTCCTGGTCCATGCTGAGCAGAGAGCAAGACGGTCAGGGAAAATGATAAAAACACTTATATCCCAGAGTGGCCTTATTTTGCTTATTTCCTGAAGTCACATCTGCTTGTAATGATGGAATCCTCTTTGGAAATTTCATCATCCACCTAAATTCAGCTGAGGCAAGGCAGCTGGATTTCTGTCAACTATTTAAAAACAATGGTGTCTATTACTCATAAAACTGCGTCTAGCCCGCACATTAATTTTTGTATTCATCAATAAAGCGCCATAAACCACAATAGACACGTCAGAGCACTTGCGTGGCAATGGATACATCCATCCTTCTGCTAAATCTCATACCTTTACAGTGGGACATTAGATCCTTGTAAGTCGACAGTCAGAGCTTGAGTCAGTTTGGGAGTCCCAGCCCTGGAAAGAAGTGCACTGTGCTGTGCCCGTATGGAAGCCTTTTAATTAGATATTCCTTTGGTGTTGCCTGAGACAGGGGATCTTGGAGCCCGTCCATTGCTTAGGATTGGTTGGCTTCATCATTGTAATGTGGCAGGGTACTGGGCCTGCCTGGTGGACTGGTCGCTTGCGCAGGGGTTGCAGCGCGCAGCAAGGAGCCAGTCACGTACACTTGGTGCCAGTCGGAAGTGACGTGCCCGAGCGCACGCCTTCCCTTTATTCAGCCCCGCAGGCCACGCCTGGCCTGCGGATGTAGGAGTGCGTGTAAACGTGCATCAACTAGAGTGCTAACAGCACTACATCTCTATCCAACTTCATAAACTTTTCAGAACGTCCAGGTCATAAATGTTCATCACAGTATGACAGTTTTTAAGGAAATGCTCTGTACTTGCGTGTCCCTTGGATGACGGTTTCAGGGTCTCAGCTGACAGGCATAGTCTTTTAATCTCTGACTTGGGTGAGGATTGGGCCTCACATTGTATCGTGGGGTGTGGTCCGGCCCTTGCTCTCGGCTGCGGGATGAATTCCTGATGGGTGTGGATGCGAGTGGGGGTCTCCCTTCAGACTCCGGAACTATTCCTCGGGGGTCGACTGGTGAGTTGTCTCCACCTTCTTGTGTCGCGGTTCTAGGTGGTTCATTGACTCTATCCGCGTCTTCTGTGCTCGCTCTCGGCCCAGGGGGGACAGCTTTGAACCATGATGTATTCCTTGACACTTCCTCCCCCTCTCTTCTGGCGGTTACCATGGTCCCTTTCATGGCAGTGACAGTCCACAGTCCTGGTTCGTAGAATGTCTGGAACTTCCCTCCAGGGCGTCTGTTCCTGATAACTACCCGATCTCCTCGGCATAGTCGTCGTGGTGTTGCTCTACGCCGCTGGCTCGCTCGCTGATTATTCTGGCATTGACGTCTTTGAGTCTCCCTCATGTTATCCGTGACCGGCGCTGACTCCGGAGCTGTAGGGAGGAGGTCTCGACGTCGGCCCTGGAACATGAGGGACCACGGGCTCTTCTGGGTTGTGCAGTGGGGGGTTCCTCGATATTCTCTTAGAAATTCATGTAGCCTTTGTTCAGGGTCGGCCTCTTCTACCACCGCTATCCTAAACATCTTGTTTAAAGTTCGCATAAATCTTTCTGCCTCCCCGTTGGCTTGCGGCCATTGGGGTGTGATGCGCCGGTGGAGAATCCCTCTGCTTTTCAAGAAGGTGGCGAACTCCGCTCCCTGGAACGGTGGGCCATTGTCGCTTTTTATCCCCTCAGGGTAGCTAAACATGGAAAACAGTCTTTCTAGTGCCGGCCCCACGTGGGTGAATGCCGTGGATTGCACCCTCTCGACCAGGGGGTATTTGGAATACGAGTCAATAGCTACCAATATGTGTCCATCCCCCGGGAAACTCCCGAAATCTAGACTGATTTTGGTCCATGGGGTCGTGCATACTTCCTCAGTGATTATCGGGGCCGGTCTTTCAGGGTCGCTCGTCAGTTGATACGACATACAGTTTTTCACGTAGTCCTCCACCATCGTTTCCAACCACACCTTTTCACGCATGCGTGCCTTCATTTTCGTGGCGCCCTGGTGGCCGCCATGAGCCAGTTGTGTGGCCCGGTGTCTGAGGCGTTTTGGTATCACCAGGCGTGTCCCTCTCAACAGCACCCCTTCTTCTGTGGTGCTGAGTTTGTGTCGGACGTGCCAGAATTTCGTGAGGGCTTCCTTGTCTGATGCTGTCCACGTGTCCGGCGGGTGTAGATAGTTAGTCCAGGATCCTTCCTGCACAGCTTGTAGCGTTCTCATGTATGAATTGTCGCCCACTGTCGCCTCCTTGATCTCCTCAATGGTCATGCATTGGGGGCAGGACGTGAGGGCTATCCACTGGGCTTATTCCTCGCAGTCATCATCAATAGGTACTGGTTCTTGAGGTAGTGGGTGGCGCGACAAATAGTCAGCCGGGTTTTTGGCTCCCGGTCTGTACACTACTTCCATGCCGTACGTCTGGAGCTGAATCACCCACCTCTCAATGCGTGGTGGCGGGTGGGGGGCGGTGCCCTTGAAGAGAGGTACCAAGGGCTGATGATCGCTTACCATAACAAACGGATGTCCCTGGAGGTAGTGGTGAAAGTGGCTACAGGCCCACTTGATTGCCAGGGCCTCTCGCTCGATTTGAGCATATCTGGTTTCGGTCAGGGTCAATGCCTTACTGGCAAAAGCCAGAGCTGTCCATTGTCCAGGCTCGTGTTCTTGGGTTAGAACTGCCCCTAGGCCCACCGGGCTGGCGTCCACAATTACTTCGGTTCATTTGGCAGGGTCGAAGTATGACAGCGTTGCGTTTTCAAGGAGGGCATCCTTATCCCCTGGAAGGCTTCATTTTCTTTCTTGCCCCATTGCCATTTGGCGTCTGTTTTCGTTAGTGCACGGAGGGGTTTGCTGCGGGTTGCCAGACCTGGTATGAACCGGCCACAGTACGTGGCCATCCCGAGGAAGCTTCTCACCTCCGTTGGGGATTTTGGAGCTGGGGCATCTTTTATGGACTTGGATTTTCTGGGGTCAATTTGAACTCCTTCTTGATTAAAAACGTAACCAAAAAACTCAATTAAGGATTGGAAAAATTGGCATTTGTCCCTGTGAAGTGTTGCTCCGTGTGTGCTCAGTCTTTTTAAGACATCTCGCAGATGTTTGTAATGTTCAGATGCGGTGGCCGAATGAATTAAAATGTCGTCGCTGACATTAATTACCCCCGGCAAACCTGACAATAGCTCCCTGATGGTATTCTGGAATACCTCCGCTGCCGATGATATTCCGAAGTTAAGGCGCTTATATCGCCGTAGGCCAAGGTGAGTACTGAACGTCGTGATGAAACGGCTTTCCTCGGCGAGGGGCAGTTGATGGTAGCCTGCATTGAGGTCGATTTTAGAGAACCATCTCGAACCGTTCACGTCGGCCACTATGTCGTCCATAGTGGGCGTCAAGTGTCTTTCTCTTCTGATAGCGGTGTTTGGCAGCCGCATATTGATGCATAGGCGGATCTCGCCTGGTTGCTTGGGCTTCTCGACTATGACCATGGGAGAGACCCATGGGGTGGGTCCTGTTACTTTTTCGATAACTCCTAGATTCTCAAGTTTCTCAAGTTCTTTTTCCACTAACGGCCGAAGGTGGAATGGTATCCTCCTGTGGCGCAAGGCAGTGGGAGAGACGAACTTGTCGATATGGAGTTTAATGGGGTCGCACTTGATACAGCCTAGTCCTTTGAACAATTCAGGGAAACGCTCCAGCAGCTCGTCCACTTGGTGGGCTCTGATGCGGTTAGCAAATGCAATCAATTTCAGGTCCTCAGCAGTGTGGCTGCTTAGTAGGGTATCAGCTTCCCGGTTGATTATGTGTACTGTCGCTGTTACCTCTGCTTTATCTGCCCGGATGGGTATCACGATCTTTCCTTTTAGCGGCAGTGGGGATTCCGCTCCGTAGGCGAAAATCCTCGTCTTTGAGGGTAGGACCTCGGGCCGTGGACGTAGCTTGTTAAATTGTTGCAGCCCCATAACGTTGACAGTGGCACCTGTGTCAATGATGGCTTTTATTTCATTCTCCCCCATGCGTATCACGCATGTCGGTTGTGGCCGTCGTCTCTGCTTCAGCTCCTGGGCAAACGAGATCACATATGCTTCCTCGTCGTCCGAATCCGAATCATCGTAGATGGTGGGCAGGTGTTTGTCAGCCCTCTCTGTGGGTGGATCCGTTAGTGATAGCTGGCGGACGGCTTTTGTGGGCGTCCAATGCTTCTTGGGACTCCTGGGTTGGTTCTTCCTGCGGCATACTGACGCAAAGTGATTTGGGATTCCGCAGTTTCCACAGGTTTGTCCTTGAGCTGGGCAGTCTTTGGCCGCATGGGGTTCATGCCCACAGTATCCGCAGCGGGCTTGAGGTGTGTCTCTCCGGTATCCCTTCTGTGTCTGGCCACGTGTCCGTGGTCGTACCGCGTCAGCCCGTTCTACTTTGATGGTCTCGGTTTTGGCGGGAGTTTTGTGTAAGGCCTGTCCCATGGCCGTCGCTCTGGCATCCGACAGTTCGTGGGCTCTAACTAGGATGAGGATATCCTCTAGGGAAATCCCCGGTTTGCGCAGGATGTGGCCCCTTAGCGTTTTATCTCAGCACCCCTGGATTAGTTGGCGTCGTATGGCCCTTGGCTGGTCCTCATCCGTGAAGGTGGCCAGCTCCCTCACTCGTGTGTGGAATTGGTCCATGGATTCCCCATCCCGCTGGCGGGCTTGGCCTAACTTGAAGACTTCAAAGTCTAAGTTCAATTGGGGGTCGAAATGGTTGTTGAGGGCGGTGACTGCGGCGGCGTAGGTGGTTAACGCACCAGGGTTAGGGAGGTGTTTGAAGAGTCTGAAGACCTCGTCACCTGCATAGTGAAGGAGTAGGGATCTTTTCACTGCGTCATCCGTTTCCCTTGTAACCACAAAATAGTTCTCCAACCTTTCCAGCCAAATTTTTCATCGGGGCGAGGCCGTGGACGGGTCACTCGCCTCACTGAAGGGTGGCAGCACCCCAGCAGCAGCGTGCTGGAATGGGATGTTAATGACGGGCACCACAGCATCACCATCCCCCATGGCAGCGACTCCTACGAACGGCCAGGGCAAGAGTACCTGAGTAGGGCTGAGGCAGTGTGCGTTCCTTAGAAGGCCGCCGTTCCGTCTGTCCTCCTGCGGCAGTGCTTGCCGCCAAAAGTTGCGTGCCAAGTGGTTGGCAGGTGAGCGTCCAACTCTGGGCCTCCGGCGTCCGCTGTGTCCACTCCGGGCAACACCAGGCTGTCTCAGGCCTCAGCAGGCCAGAAGAAGAGAGTGTGCAGGGCTAGTGGCAGTCCAGGCGCCTGCACGCGCACCTCACCCCAGATGCGTGAGGAATAGCAGGGTTCGGCGGGTCCGCGTTGCACGCGAGATGCGTGAGAGACGGCACTCGGCCGCAGCGGGAACCACGATGGTGTAGCGGCAGGCAGCGGGAACCACGATGGTCTAGCGGCAGGCAGTGGTGGCATGTGCCCTCAGCCTAGGGCAGCAGGATGGACAGCAGGCACCTTCCAGCAGGCGGGAGCACGACGGAGAGGAGCGCGCAGGCTCCTGGGGCGTCGTCGTGGCCGCCGGGTCACACGCGGTGAGCACCGCGGGAGCGAGCAGAGAGCTCCGCTTGGGCAGAGGTGTACGGGCGAGGGTTGGGCCCCCTCCGCTCGTCGCCAATGTAATGTGGCAGGGTACTGGGCCTGCCTGGTGGACTGGTCGCTTGCGCAGGGGTGGCAGCGCGCAGCAAGGAGCCAGTCACGTACACTTGGTGCCAGTCGGAAGTGACGTGCCCGAGCGCACGCCTTCCCTTTATTCAGCCCCGCAGGCCACGCCTGGCCTGCGGATGTAGGAGTGCGTGTAAACGTGCATCAACTAGAGTGCTAACAGCACTACAATCATCACTTGGTCAGCTTGTGCTGGCTTCAATTCCTCTTTGCATGTTTGTCCCTCCCCTGCAGCATTGCCCAAGTACTGCGTCCTTGCCAAGTGCGTGCACTTCCACTGCTCATACTGCAGGCGTCTCTTCAGTCTTGCTCTGAATTGTTGCTTGCCGCACTGCCTGTTGCTTTCCCCATTGTCCGTTGCTTTTGCTTACCCGTTGTTTTTTGCTTGCCCTGTCTGTTGTTCGCCCCATCGTTGCTGCTTGTATCCCTACGTCCCCTCCCGCCAGAAAATAAAGCGCTATGATAAGGCCAGTGCTGACCGCGTCATAGTGCTTTTTTGGGCTGCCTGCCCTGTTGTTTTTGCTTGCCTTATAACCTCCCTCCCACACCGATATTGCTTGGCCACTTCAACCGTTTTTTTCTTGCCCCATCCCCTTTTACAAGGAAAAAATATGAATGCTGGCCACGTCATAGCCTTTTTCCCCCTAACTTTTAGCCATGCTGCACAGCGGCTGCTGCACAACATGGCTAAATTACATTGTCAAAGCCAATAGCTATCGCATAGGCGAGACTTATTGGCTTTGCCAACACTTGTTTTTATTGAGCTGCATGTGCCTCTTTCTTTCTCTCTTGTGGTCGTTCTATGGAGCCATGGAACATTCATGAGCAAGGCAGATTAACGTCTTTTTTTGGATTAAGTGTGACTAAGGTGAGGAGCACACTTGAATCTGTGCTTTTTTGTGCCGGCGCCCTCACCAGTGGACTAGCCTGGGTGTCATGGGCTCTAAAGCTAGCAAATAAACTGGACCCTTGAGTTGGCATGAAAATACTGACATAAACGAGGTACAATAGATAAATCACACTTCTGGACACCAGGGGCACGGTACCTTCTTCATTAATGATAGCTAAACCCCTGCTTATGGGTCTCCAAGTTTCTCATGATACCTGCTTTTCCTTCTCGCCTCCCTATATCATCCCTTTCACCTCTCTTTATCTTCATCCCTTTCACACTGTCCTCCCTATACCCTTTCTCTGTCTCTCCCCACACCTTTTCTGTTTTTCACTCAAACTTATCTTCCTCCCTTCTCTCCAGACATCCTTATTTGAGCCTTCTCATGGGCTTGCCCATTTTGTCCATCCCTATCTCCTTTCTCTTTCTTGCTCATCCTTATTTGCTTTTTCCATTCTGTCACTTTTTTCTCTTCCCTCTCCATTATTTCACACTCTCCTTTTATTTCATTGGGTTAATCTCTTTCTTTATTTCACAATTATCCTCTACTCCCTCTTTGCCTAATTTGAGCCGTGCTTTCCCATGCTTGGAACCGGCACTTAATGGTTAACACCAACACTTATGACTGCCTGCCACATGGTGGCGATGTTTGTTTAATTTAGAGATGAGCACAACAATAATTGTTTATTAATTTAATATACATTGACATGACTAATACCTACTGCTGAAGCCTTTCTTATAGCTTCAGGGGCCAGGAGTTTTCTGAATTGTCACACGTGCATGAGTGTGTTGACTACTAGTTGTATTCGTACTGTCATTGGCAGCCCCAGCAAGGGCAATAGGTGGTGAAAGCTGCATTGGCCTCTTGACAAGGGCCTGGTACTTATATATTTTTTTTTTACAAATTAAGCATTGCCGGTATTGCTTTTCCCTTTCACTCTGCCTTAAAGGTAAACTCATAGCCGGCCCCATGCATGCTCTGTGTTTTTAAAAAAAAAATGTGACCATACATCATGACCCACACAGTACTTTTGTCTCTGGAAAAAAATATAATTTAAACAAAATGTATTAAATGTTGTCAAAATAGTAGCCGCTAGTGGCCTTTATCATATTATAGAATATAATTGTATAGCCAGATTCACATCGGCAGATGTTGTAACACATTATAAAAATAACTCAATAGTCAATCACTTACAGCTCCAAAACGGTTCCCAGGTGCACAGTAAGTACAATGCTCAGACAACCAAACACTGCACCAGGGAGTAGTGTGCTACCTGCTCAGTAATGTGCTTCGGCACCCCATAATAGTGCTACATACATTATACTTTTACGAATATTGCTATTACCCAAAAAATGTAAAGCATCTTTTTTTCGGTCTGTGAGGAGTGGAAAGTGTAACCAGATGATTCAATGTCACCAATATCACAATGGTCTTTCCCCTGTAAGCTTCTCTTATAAATCCTTGTTTTCAGGAGTATTAATTCAGGTGGATTAAATGCAGTTAACCAGGACCACAAATCTCAGAATGTCGTGTTCTAATCTAGGACCCCAATCAATATTGTGACCTTATGCCCCTATACGGCTATAATCCATCCATACCCCTATAATGGCATAAACGATCAGAGCCATATTTCAGAAACTCGTCTCTGGCATAAACGATCAGAGCCATATTTCAGAACCTCGCCTCTGCAGCTCATTACAGTAGATGACACAGCAGAAGCCACTATCTTAGATTCCTAGATTACACTCCGAGTTCTTCAACAAGATAAAACCCCCAGCAACCTGGGAAAGCCCCGCTTGCTTTGTTTTTATTAGTAATAGAACTCTAATGAGCACTGTAAGAACGACCATCTTTATTGACGTCTTATGTCCAAAAGCTTACGTCAAACAAGGCACCTTTCAGGTATAAATATTACCAACGTTGCCTTAGGCAAATGCGATGGTGTGGTGAATACAGGAGCAGAACAGCTGCCCCTTGCAGAGTCCAGCAGATGCGAGAAGCCCACGGACGCTGCCCCTCCTCCTCCTTGACGCGCTGAGAAAGACGCTGTCTTTTCTCCTGACGAGAAAATCCAGCTCCGGCGTTTCCAGCCTACCCTTGCGGGTGACTGGAATATCGAGTCCTGAAAGGAGATACCAGCCCTCCAACATTCTATTCCAGAGGTATGGTGTTGACTAAACCCTTAGAGAGAATTCTTGAAGCAAACCCTTGGCAAAACCAACTTAACTAAACTGCTACTTACTTACTCCCTCCCAAGTATTAGGCTTAGGTCAGGTACACTGGGGTAGGCGTAGTTGGAAGCACCAGTTGAGTACGTTAGTCAAATGTATATATGAATGTATATATTTTATTCATTTTAACCATTGTATGGCTAAGAAACCATATCAATGCTTTTACAGTATTATTTCGCAATTCTCCTTTTACTGTACGCACTTTTTATAAATAACAAGTCTTGCAATTGTGGCAATTCATTTCTCTTGCATGAGAAGAAAGACTGTTCAATAAATAATACCTTTTATTGAAAACGCCCGTCTCTCTATTCTCTGAATCTTGGTGAAAGTAATCTGCACAACTGACTGAGTGAAATAGCTGTCTGTTGTTTCACACGACTCTAGAGATTGAGTCTTATTCTAAGGAGCAAAGTTGTCATGTTTATGCGGTTGTTGGAAAACTGAATCCCTTCTTGTCTGTACCAGGGAAGCTGATCACTTCCTATTCAGTCAAGAAAGTTTCCAGTGACCTCTGAGCTAGTTGGTACAAACCCAATTAAGTCTAACATAGTCAGTAGAGACCTGGAAGACCGCACTTCTACGTCTACACTGCTGTTTATGTTATTCCAATGCACAGGGCCTATAGGGAAAATAGGAACTATACTACATGGCGCCCAACGTTTGGTAAGGCGATAAAACTAACGCAAGACGTTAGAGTAACTCAGTCGTGCTTTTTCACACAGACCCTTTAAACCGTAAATACTCCAATAGACGTCTGGAGTGGGTGAAAGGTTAAAATCCGCCAGAACGTAGTAGGAAGAGATTCCTATGTAAAGCTCTGGTTTATTCAACGTTGAAGGATACAGTGTTCCAAAATATTGTGCACCTAATCTTTGTCTCCTTGGTGACCTGCTCTGAAAAACTTTCATTTATACAATGTCAGTACTAGACAACGGGACCGCTGAAGCCGCAGTAGATGCGAATCAACGGGACTCCGGTGTTAATGAACCGGGTGCGATTATCATCCCGGTCAACATAAGAAAAACTATAACGTTAAAACTTATAGAAAATGGACTGACCACACAAGGTGGCACAGTCGTCTTCGTGATAGAGGCACACTAATATCGGCAGACAGAGGTATTCTATTCATGGATAAAATTTTCAGCGGCAAACGCTGCAACAAACGAGTTCCACTATTACAAAATAGAGGATCCACTGGAAGAGTACGCTCCTTTCGAGGAGATTGAAATCCCATTAAAATACCGAGAGCATTTGCTCTGGTTTAAAGGTGCCCTAAAACATAATGATCATATTACCAGGCTCGGTCCACTAGGTAGACCAGGAGCAACGTGGCCGGTACTAGCCAGCTACACACCACATCCGGACATTGATAAAATGTCTAGAGAAGAACTTTTAGCACAGCTAAAAACATTAATTAAAATACATAGACAATTAGTCCAATATGTAATGCGGACTGCAACATTCCAAACAGCTGTTAATGTCCCACAGCTGACCCCTCATCAGGGGAACACAAATAAAATTACACCACAGAACATACAATCATGTCTTGGTAAAACACCCATAAAACGGGAACAAATTCCTTTCTGGTTAGCGCAGAAAATTACTCAAATAGAGGCAGTATTTCCAAATACTACCCCTATTGAGAAACACAGAATCCTGACCATCTGCCTTCCAATGGGGGTCGCACCACACGTGGAGGACTGTGACACTTGGGGTACAGTCTTTGCTTCTATTTACACAAAAACACGTGGTGTTCCGTCCATGGCGGTAATACCAGATGTGCTAAAACAGATTCAGAATGAATACGGTCCAGAACCTGCTTTAACTCTTGGTATGAAATTACTGAAAGACTTCAAGCCGGTCTTGGCTATATTACTAGCCAACATAAAAGGAGCAGCAGCATCTGCGACGATCCACCAGATATTGAAGGAAACAGATATAACAGATCAACCAATTGAGCTTGCCAGAATTATAGAAAAATGTTATGAAGAATTAGGTAGAGACAGCTTGGGTGGGAAACCAGTAAAACCCCAACTACTCGAAAATCCTGAAAAATTATTTATTAAAAATAATTCAAACACTCTTAAAAAGAACTGGGATGGAAATAAACAATCCACTCCCAAGGAAAAAGTTTTCCAGTCCAGAGGAAGGTCTCCTCGATGGAGGGAAAGAAATCTGACTCGCGAACACCAGTCTCCCCAGAGGGAGCCCTCTGAGAAAAGATATAACCTTAGAAATAGGGATAACTTGAAAAAGCCTGCTAGATATCAAAGTATTGATACACGTCCCTCTCGATCTTTTTTGCAGAAATCGGAAAGAGGAGGACGGTCAGACCCAGGAGAGCACACCAAGTCCAAAGACAAGGAACCTCCTTAAAGTAAAAAATCACAATTTCCAAGAAAGAAGGTAGCCAGTATTAGAGTAATCGAACATGCCGAGAATACTGAGGACACAGCTGAAAAACGGGGAGTGGGCACAGACAATGCTAGACAGTGCAGCAGAAATCACCATAGCTCGCAAGATCCTGATGAGTCATCTGGAGACAGTGTACACAAATGAATACATTCAACTAGAAACTGCCGACACCAGAGTTAGCGAACCTCATAAGATATACGAAATAACACTGCGTACAGAGGGAGATAAGACTATGAAAATAAGGGGTCTATTTTGGGATAAACTCTCAAAAGGCTATGATATCCTGTTAGCTGAAAAAGATTGGCCCCCGGAGTTTGTCAGGGAGTGCCCTCGTGGCGAAGAAATGATTATGCCTGCCTTCTCGAATCACATTCCGATTCACACTAAATATATACGCAAGGAAATGGGCAGTGGCCCAGGCACCAGCATTATATAACAAGCACTGGCGTTGCCAATAGGTCTCGCATTAGGAAAGTTTGAGCTATTGGTCTTGTAAATGACAATTTTTTTTATTTATGTGTTGGTTTTGAATATAGCTAAATTAATAGCTTTGTCATTTACAATGCCAATAGTTTTAACTTTCGCAAATGTGACACCTATAGTATTTGTAATGCAACATGTTTGTATTTTCGTGACTTAGATGTATTGATATTACAAATTACAATGGCTTTTAATTGTTTTAAATAATTAATACTTAAATAAAAGTGATTTTAATTTATAATGGCAATAGCTTAAACTTTTGTAAATAACTTTTGTGAAGATTATGTTCAGTGTATTTTATTGTGACGAAAATCCAAGAACAGAAGTGAAATATTAACATCTTTTTGTGACATTTGTAATAAAGCTTGACACATTGAGAGAACATATTTAAACCAGTTGTTGTTGAATGGTTGCGCAGATTGATGCTGGGGTGGCGCTGAGGGGTGCTGTGGTGGTGCTGAGTGGTGCTGTGGTGATGCTGAGTGGTGCTGCTGAGTGATACTGGGATGGTGCTGAGTGATGCTGAGGTGGTGCTGTGGTGCTGCTGAGTGGTGCTGTGGTGGTGCTGTGGCGCTGCTGAGTGGTGCTGTGGTGGTGCTGAGTGGTGCTGTGGGGGTTCTGAGTGATAATGATTGATGAGTGATAATGTGGTGGTGCTGAGTGGCGCTGCTGAGTGATGCTGTGGTGGCGCTGCTGAGTGATGCTGTGGTGGTGCTGCTGAGTGATGCTGTGGTGGTGCTGCTGAGTGATGCTGTGGTGGTGCTGAGTGGTGCTGAGTGGTGCTGAGTGGTGCTGTAGTGGTGCTGAGTGGTGCTGAGTGATAATGTGGTGGTGCTGAGTGATAATATGGTGCTGCTTAGGGGGTGAGATTGTGTGTGAGGGTGAGAGGTTGAGTGAGGGTGTGTGAGGGTAGGGGGGTGTGGGGGTAAGGGTGAGGGAGGGTGAGGGTGTGTGAGAGTGGGGTGTGTGAGGGTGAGTGAGGGTGTGTGGGTGAGTGAGGGGGTGTGGGGGTGTGAGGGTGAGGGGGGTGAGGGTGAGTGAGTATATGTGAGGGTGAGAGAGGGTGAGTGAGGGGGTGTGAGGGTGAGGGTAAGGGTGAGGGGGTATGAAGGTCATAGAGCAATCTCCCCTGCAGCATTGTACATATCAATTAATAATAGTGCCTGGCAATGGTCATCCTACACCCATGATGGAGAAGGAAATGGAGCATCCTGTATGTAGAAGAAAATCGAGCGGAAACCAGAGAAAGAAAGTGACTGGCTCTCCTTGGAAAGAATGAACGCGGGAGATGAGGCGAATGCGTCACAATGTTAGAAGACATAACACCACATCACTGGTTAGGCAGCTGATTCTAGTACAGAGTCTGCCATGAATAGGATTATACATTTCGATTTCGGTTTCGGGTACCTGAAGATGCACCAGAGCTGCTGATAACCAGCCATGCCCTACTGGGGGAGCCAGCGAGTGGGAGGGAGGGCCTGATCTTTTGGAATGTGTATGTGCTAAGATCGGAGTTGAAGGGATACGATAGCGATGAAGGCGGAAAAAAAAAGAGTTGGGAGGGTATAGAGAGAGAGTTAGCCGGTGCAAGGGTGTAGTGAAAACAAACAGGCAGCTGTTCCTCTGCACAGGGCATCTGGATGCTCATCTTCATAACCACAATGGAGTGAGTCAGCCAGTCCCACCACACTGGAGTAGTGTACAATATAATCATGATAAACTCTGTGTCACAAAATTAAGCACCCGGGCTCTCCTTGTAATGAGCTACATTCATACTATAGCCAGGTGTTTATTTTAATTTTCTGTAATGAAGGAAAACACAAAAATAATAGTATTTAATTAACTAATCAGGGGGCATGAAAGTGGCGCTGATTCTGAACAAAGAAATGCAAGCTCAAAGTGAAAGCTGCACCTTTAATAAATAAATAAAGGCACACTGCCATGAATTGTGTTAGTGGAGTTCACCTCTGCTACTCCTTTACATTAGTAATGAAAGTGTCTCAGTGGAGTTACATTTTAAGTCAAAGTGTTGCCGTGCAAACTCGGAAACTAAGAGGGAATGGTGCGTGGTGTTTCAAGCTGCTTGCATAGTACTTACTCAAAACTACGGTCTACAAAATAAACCAGCAGGCAAAGAACAACAAGGGAGGAAAGGTGACGAGACGCATGGGGAGCAGCAGCCTTTGATGTGCCGGCCGGGCATGCAGTGAATAATTAGGGGAGGAGAAATGCCGGCCTGAGGCCGATCGCAAAACAACAGATGGCTGTGGGGTATGCCAAAAGAAGAGAAAGCCTGTGAGCTTATGAAGCTACAAACACTACACGATTCACACCACACACAGACAGGGCCTCATTCTATCATACAGAATTAAGAAAGCTACTTTAAACCATTTATGAGTGTGCTTGTGGTTGTGAGGGAGGAAAATACATGATAGATTTAAACACACCACAAATCCCTGCCCTTTTGTGGATAGACGGGTATTATCCTAAGCAGGTTGTGCGCGCAGGGAATGGAATCCTCAGTGGACCATGGACCGGTGCAGTAAGAGTGCCCGGGCTGTAAGCTTTGACACTCCCTGCCTCTTTTGTACGGTGGCCGCATCAGGCTTCCATGGCAATGGACAGCCACAAATAAAGGTTCAGAGGAGAGACTGGCGCAGGTAGCCAAATAAAAAAAAGCGTGAGGGACACAAAAGAGAAGAGGGGAAGCAAATACCGAAAAGAGTGAGCAGGGAAAGAGACTGAGAAAAGAGAAAGACGTAGTGGATGGAAAGAGTTCGAAAAGGGACACGAGACACGGGTGGGAGAACAGAAGGAGACTGATCAATGAAGGAACAGGAAGTGGAACATAAGACGCCCTCAACAGAGGCCTTAGGGGAGAGAGTGGTCAAGATGGAGATCATCAAGAGAGAGGGTGAGGCGAAATGGACATACTGAGTGGTGGGCAGCTGGAGAGAGACAGGCAGAAGAGGACCGGTCGAGTAGGGGAAGCTGGCAGGAAGTGCCTATAGGAGAGAGACAGGGTCACGAAAGGCATGGGGCATCTGAGGTAAGAGAGGCGGGGTAGAGGGAGACAACCTGACTAGCAGGTTTGAGATTTGAGAGAAGAGAAAGGCTCTGAAGGGGGCTGGTCGGAGATGGCAACAGGTTAGAGACATAGTGAGAAGCACAGACCGCAGCGGATTTTGAGGGGAGAGGTTGGCTTACTAAGGACTGATAGATAGAAGAGACCGAGAGGTGAGTGAAGTCGAGTAGGCAGAGGAAGAGCGAAGAGGGACATGGAGCGAAGGGCTTACTGGCAGGAAAGCTGCAGAGAGTTTAGAGAAGGGACAGAAGAGAGACTTGCGGAGTGGGGTAAAATTTGAAAGAAAGTTGCAGAGAGGTTATCAGGAGAGAGACACGGTTATTCGACTCAGACCGGCAGCAGATGCTGGTAAGAGAAAAACAAGCAACGAAGGTCGATTGTTGCATTTTAAATGTGAGTGTGGGTAGTTCATACAGCTGCAGAGTTTCTCAATTTGTAAAACTTTTGGGAAGATTTACGGTTTACTAGCCAGATGAGCAGAAAACGTGCAGTGATTTTGGATATCAACTTGTGGATGGTTGACAGTCAGAGTATAATTTCTTTATGTAAGACATCGACATCAAGAAACAACTATTACAAGCTATTAGTTTTCATCCTGAACACCAGAAATGGAATGTCCACTCAGCGAGCTATTAGGCAGTTCTGAAGTGTGGTGTGAGGGACAATCGGCCTGGAAACTGAAAGTACGGCCGACATGAAGCGAAGAAAGGGGAGGAGAAGTGCAGATAAACAGGCATAGGGGAGGAGAAGCCGCACAGCACACGCTGGGAGAAGCCCTTGATGTGCTGTGCGGCATGAAAGGAGGGAGGCTGATGCGCGTGCTTGTTTGGTCATGTGATTCACGTGAACTTAAACAAAACCGCACGAACGAAACCCTTGGTTTCACGAGCGTTTTGAGGACATGAATTCTCGCTACGCTCAATGAGCTTGCGCGCATTGATAGGTCGCGAGACCTAAAAATCATATAGGATGGGATGAGGACTCTCCTCCTCACAAAATCCAGTTAAAAAGTCAACCGACTGCACAAAGGCAGTATCCAATTAAGCAAGAAGCTAAAAAACAAGTTAGGGAGATCTTAGATCCACTTGAATACCAGGGGGTGATTGAAACTTGCACCTCCCAAATGAACAATCCTTTGTTTCCTGTCTCTAAACCGGACGATTCATATCGTCTAGTCTTGGACTACAGACACCTAAACTCATGTTGCAAAACATTTGCAGTACAAAATTCGCATAGTGTTGCACTAATGAATAACATAGTTCGTAAAAAATATAAAACGACATTAGACATATCTAATGGTTTCTTTTGTCAAAATATTGCACCAGAAAGCAGATACTTGACCGCTTTCTCAGTAATGGGGTCTCAGAAAAATTTCTGTAGGCTCCCACAGGGATTCAAGAACAGCCCAGGACTATTTTCAGCCAGAGTAACAGAGTTACTACAAATATATGATGATGATGCATTATCTTACGTCGATGACATCTATCTAACAGATGACGACTTGGAGACTCACTTGAAAAGGATGAACACCATATTACTTGGGTTCGCAGCAGAGGGTTACAAATTCTACTTTAAAATGTTTCGAATTGCCCATCTGACAGTATTATTTTTAGGATACGAATTATCAAGTGAAGGGAAAAGCCTGGCGGACAACTTCTTAGAGAAGTGCGCTGTACTCCAAGCACCGAAAATGCTGAAGAACTTACAATCGATTCTAGGTTTCCTGAATTTCGGAAGAACTTACATTCTAAATTATGCGGAGAGGGTTAAACCTCTCTACGAACTAATTAAACCTGATTTTAAACCAATCAACTGGACTCAAAAACACACAGAAATTTTGAGATCACTGCAAACAGACATGTTAGCAAAAACAAAATTAGACACACGTGACAATACACGAAACCTTGTAATCCGAGTCATCCCAGGAAGATGCGGATTCACATACCTGACCTCTAATGAGGGAGAAACGGTACCAATAGCTTACAAATCTCACTTGTACACACAAGCAGAAAAAACATTCAGTCTCACAGAAAATACTGTGAAAGCAGTAGAAACTGCAATAGCAAATGAACGAGAACTAGCACATGGCAAAAGGATCAATGTCCTCACAGCGGAATCCGCCTTCGAGGCGCTATTCAGCCCATTAAACCTGCCTACAGTGTCACTGGATCCGAAATGGATACAGTGTGTAAATTCTCTTGCCGCGGAAGATGTGAAATACTATTTCGCCCCGCACATGAAAAAACTGAATGATTTAACTTATGAACAAGAATATCCTCTGCCATTCTAAATTCTTTCTCTACAACAATACTCCTGTATAATCTACACAGACAGATTTGTACAGCACTACAATGTAGAAAACAAATTGTACGATGCAGCCTGCGCGATTGTTAAAGGTCGCTGGCTGTGCGGTAAATTCAGACCGAAAATAACAAAAACTGAATCAGTGAGAAACTGTTCGGCTCAGCGAGCTGAAATCACATCTTTAAAGATGGCGCTTGAAAATGCAGAACATGAATTCCCGACACTAATCGTGTGCGATTTGCATTTTTGCGTCATCTCTTACAATAACAAGTTAGAGAGCTGGATTCAAAATGATTACAAAGATGACACAGGTGCCACAATCAAGCATAAAATGCTTTGGAAACAGGTAGTTCTTTTACAGAAAGAACTACAAAAGACTCACGTGATACACACTCTGAGTCATCAACGTGATGGCGTTCACGTTGCAGGGAATTCATTGGCTAATACAGCCATAGCGGAAGCAACTAAACCGGCTTCCGTAGCCACAAAAAAGCGTTCAGAAAAATACATAGACGGGGAAACCATGCTGGCAGTAAAAACGTCCTTAAAAAGCGACTGTGCAGCACAACCCGTGAACTATCCACTCAATTATGCATACGTAATTGATGCAAACTCCGTTCCTTTTGCTCGAATCCCTGGATTGGGGGATAGGGTAATTCCAAACACGAACCGGAGAAAGTTATTAATAGCAGACGCACACATGGGTGAAGGTCCAAGGCACAAACAGATGAAGGAATCTCTGACTGAATTACAATCAGTATACTGGTGGCCGGGGATGAGCGTGCAACATCAAATATATGTGAAGAACTGTCCCGACTGTGACAGAGATCGCAGTAATGAACCGGTCCAGTCTGTTGCCCAGTTACCGTTTATAGACAGGGTAATGCTGTCTATATGCAATCCAGCGTCCTATTAATTGCTTAAGACTACATTCACTTAGAAAATGTGGCCCCAGCGCTCGGCTGACGCCAAAACTGTTATAAAAGATCTGCGAGTCTTTATCGGCACATACGCAATTGCCATGTTCCATTCTGACCAGGGTCCTGCTTTCAGCTCTCGAGCATATAGGGAGGCCATGGCCAGTATGGGAGTTGGGTTGCGATACTCTTGTCCATCACACCCTGAGGGGAACAGTGTAGTGGAAAGAAAAAACCGAGACATAAAGCAATCTATAACAGCGAAGGTATTAGGTTCGGGTGATGGGTGGGTCAAACATTTAATAAGTGTCCAACTCAGTCTAAATAATTTGCCAAGAAATTCTCTAAAAGGTTTCAGCCCGTACGAACTATTGTTCGGAACTAGAATGCATGTTCAGGACCTCGATAGTCAGGCTTCAGTGGTAAAAGATAAAGACTTTGACATCAAAGATCGTTTGGCTGTTTTACAGGACTTGAATGAAACAAGAAAATCCTTAAGCAACATAAAAATAAAGCAGCAGCCAACTACCACTGAAGAGGCACCACCAGCCCCAGCAAGACCTGTCTGGATTCCAAAGATTGGGGATCTAGTCAGAGAAAAAATAGCGGTGAAGAAGGAATTTGGGCCTTCTTACAGAAAAACAGTACCTGTCTTGGCAATCAACGGAACAAGATCAGTAGTAATCCCACCTCTTGCTGGTAAAAAGGAGAACAGAGTTGTATCAATCGAGCTGGTAAAACCACAATCATGTGGCCTATAATCAACAGTAGGCCAAATGGACTCCCAAGAAATAACAGAATACCCAAATTTGCAACAATCCAAGAGGTTCAAACTGAAAGACTAATCACATTTGATAAACCTGCAGTGCACAGAGAAGGACTATGCAATAATGCCATGGAACTTGTGCCTCTTGAAACACAGATTGAAAGAGTTCGTCATGAAACACCAGTCTACAATGATGTGGCATCAGAATGTGCTACCGAAAGACAAATTGAGAAAACAATTCCAACAGTTGACAGAACTGCCTCTGGCTACTTCATCAACTTCGATACCTTTTTTGAAGATCAAAACGACCCTGAAGTGACGCCAGTAACAAAGACTTTTAAAGAAAAAGCAACAGAACTCTTTCATCAAATCAAAGAAGTATATCTGGATGCACCATTGATTGAGCATTGTATTATATCAGGGGTACTTATACTCCTACTAGGCCTAATATTGGTTTTAATTTTAGGAAAATTTATTACAATTCAATGGACACAGCAAGTCAGAACATCCACTTAGTTCTTATACCACACAAATCATCACACGTGAAGAAAAGGGGACTATCATCAGTAAATGTCACAGCCATTCCAATACCCGGTGGGGTAGTATGGGACAAAACTGACTATGAAGTATATGGCCCGGTCGAAATCCTTAAATATCCTCACCAGTTCAAGGTTTCATTAAGTGACTTTGTAAAATCAAGTACATTTTCTGATGATTGGGATTTTGAAAGTATAAATAATATGATGTCTGATTTAGTGTTGTCAGCAAGATTTACAGAACATGATTATTTACAAGGTTCGTCTAATTATGAACAGATGTACTGCTTCACACATTACGGAGACCATTACTTACATAAGTCTGCACAACCTTCTTTCTGTGTTTATTTTGATTTTTCCCAGCAGCGGACTCATATTAATTTCTACTAATCTGTCTAATTCAGTTGTGATCTTCACCCCTAAATATGTAACTACAGGTGTTGTTCTTATATCTTGATAGTTTACCCGGTTGTTTTGTATTATTTGTGTTTTTCCTTTATTTAAAGAATAACCTGAAAATATACCAAACAATACAGCCTCCTGTTCAATTTCTATTATAGCTGACCCTGGGTCTGGTGTAACCACTGCCACGTCATCTGCGTATGCAAGTGTCTTATATGCCTGGCCTTGAATTTCAATCGGGAGGATTTTAGGGTTTCCTTCCAGTCTTCGCAGAAAAGAATCTAAATATAGGGCAAATAACAGTGGTGATGCCGGGCAACCCTGTCTTATGCCGCGCTTTATACATATTTCCTCTGTATACCCTCTATTAATCCTCACCCTAGCTGTTGGAGCTATATAAAGCGCTTTTATTGCCTCTATATAGCCTGCTCCTATCCCAAACCACTCCAAGGCTTTCCACAGATAGCCCCAGGATACCCTGTCAAAGGCCTTCTCCGCATCCAAGAAGATGGCCGAGGCAGGATCTCCTGCGGCTCCCGTAACATCAAAAATGGTAATCATCCTCCTTGTGTGTTCCGTGGTCCCTTTACCTGGTATGAAACCGTGTTGCGTTGTATATACTAACCCCTCAATTACCCTGCTAAGCCTTTGTGAGAGAGCCTTAGAGTATATTTTTGCGTCCGCATTCATAAGTGTAATTGGTCTATAGGAGCCAGGATCCAGATGCGGTTTGTTCTTTTTCAGAATAACTACGATACTTGCGCCGGCCCATGATTGTGGCGTATTTTCCCTTATCTGTGCATGCCTCAGAATTCCTAGCATATCTACTCCCAATGTGTCCCAAAACGTCCTGTAAAATTCTGCCGGAATTTGGTCAGGTCCCGCGGCCTTCCCCGAGGGGAGTTTCGATACTGCATTATATATTTCACCCAATGTTAATGGCGTTTCCATGGCCTCTTTATCTTCTATTGTCAATTCCTTGTGAGGGATTCCCGCCAAGTACTCCGCTATTTCCTCTTCCTTGCTATCCACATCCTGATCGTACAATTCTGAATAAAATTCTCTAAACGCCTCCCTCACATCTTCCACCTTGGTTACTATCCTCCCCCTTTTATTTTTGATTTCTTTGATTTCCCCAACTGCCAGATCTTGTCTAGTACGTACTGCCAGCATATGCCCAACTCTCTCGTTGAATTCATAGCACCTTTCCTTTTTTGCTAAATAATTAGCTGCTGCTTTATTAGCCAATCTCTCCCCAGTCTCTGCCTTTTTCAATTCTATTTCTAATAGGGTCTGCTCAAGAGGTTCCTGATTCGTGACCAACTGAATGAGTTTTTGTTCTAAATTCTTTAACTCCTGTAGCCTACTAGCTAACTCCATTTTCTCTTTTTTACTCCTGTACAGAGTGTAGGCCAGCGTTTCCCCCCTTATCCCAGCTTTGAAAGCATCCCAAACCATGCCTGAAGCTGCCGTGCCTCTGTTTACCTCCCAGAACTGTGTAATCCATGTCTTCATTCTACTAACATAGTCCTCCTCCTTGAGCAGCCCCCTTTCGAAAGTCCAATTGTATTCTTTGCGACTAGTGCTATGATTTTGGGAGATGGTCAACACCAATGGATTGTGGTCTGAGGAGACCCGTGGTATCATTTCTATCTTCACTTCTGGTACTAAGGGACTAGAGACTAAGAAATAATCTAGTCTGGCTATGCTTTTATGGGGGGCGGAATAGAAGGTGCTACCTGTCCCCATAGGATTATATGCCGTCCATACATCTACTAGTGCATTATTATCCATTAAGTTGACGATGGCCTTTCTTGTTCTCTTCTTACGATCTCCCTTCATCCCCCCTCCCAACATACCCAATCCTGTTAACCCATTGACATTGAAATCTCCACACAAGATTATTGGTTCTGGCCATAATGACAGTTCAGTGTCTAATAACTCAAATATGTCAGGTTCATCTTCATTAGAGCCATATACAGAAACAATTGTATAACAGCATCCACCTATCTCTCCTTCTATCATTACCCATCTGCCGCTAACATCTTCCTTCTTTCTCTTTACTACCATTAGTCCTTTTCTTGCCAATATAGCCACTCCTTTTGTTTTAACATCTTGCAGAGTATGTGCTAGAACTTCGAACCCTAACTGATCTATCAGATACCTATCCCTCCCTCTCACATGTGTTTCCTGAAGACATATAAGATCTAATTTTAATAGTCTACACATGGCCGCTGCTTTCTGCCTTTTCCCGCCATCGTTCAAGCCACAAATGTTAATCGTAGCAATTCTTACTGCCATCTGCTTTTAAAGAAGAGCCCACAAACTAATTCCTCTAGATTTTTTACTGCCACCTTTGCGTGTCTATATAGTTTCTTATTTTGTGCTGAATATATCCATACCTGTTTACCACCACCGTGCTGCCTCCCCCCCCTCCCCCCCTCCCCCACCCCCCCCTGTCCCCCCTCCCCTTACTACCCCCCCCCTGTTACAGGCAAATAGGTCAATACTGACCTATGTGTGACTGCTCGCTGCAGTAGTGTCGCTTCCCTTCTCCCTCCCTAGTAACCCGTGTTATCCTATACAATATACAAAATGCCTACTGTTTTCCACATGCATCTTATGCTGGTTCTGATTCCCTACTCTTCCTATCTTTCTGAGACTCTGTAATTTCAGCAAGATACTCGCCCGCCTTTACTTCCGAGAAGAACATTCTGGTACGGCCATTTGTGACAACCTTTAACTTGGATGGATACATCAAGTAAGCTTCGGAACCCTGTCGTTGGAACGGAGTGATAAGCTGTCTAAGTTTCCACCTCCTTTCCACGGTCGTGTGACAAAAGTCCGGTCTCGTGAAGAATGTAATCCCTTCAACTGATTTTTTTCTGTCTGGTCTCGCAGTCTCCAAAACTTCCTGCCTAGCCAAAAAGTTCCCAAAAAAGACAAGCATAGCCCTAGGTAGACCATTTTGACCACTGCCTCTTCCTGCCTTCTGTGTCAGTGGGAATCTGTGCGCTCTTTGCACTTCCAGTTCCCACTGCCACTGTGCCTCCGGGTAAGCATCTTTTAGTAGTTTAATCATAAACCCCCTCGGGTCCTTTCCTTCAAGTCCTTCCTCTAGGCCCAGAAAGCGTAGGTTATTCCTCCTTTGTCGATTCTCAAAATCTTCCAGTTTCCACTGCAGGTCCTCAATCACCTTCCCTTGCTCAGTTCTTACATTCTGCCAATCTGTGACTTCATCCTCAAGCCTTCCAGTTCTTTCTTCAACTTGTTCCACTCTGCCTTCCACTTCCACATATTTCCTATTCATTTTCCTAATGCTTGTTTGTATTTTCTTAGTGTCCTGCCTTGCTCGTCTGCTTTCTAAGCGGGCTTCTAAGTGCATTTGCTTCAACATAGAAAACATACCATCCAAAGTAGCTTGAGGTGGGACATCATTCAGGTCATTTAAGGGGTAACTCTCAGATGCAGCACCCAGATCTTGCTCCTGATACATTTTAGAAGCACTACCGTAGTCCCATAGCAGTTTCCGGTTTGTGCTTGTTGCTGCTCTGTCCATCTCTCTATCACGCCTTATCATAGTTCTTCTTCTCCTCTTTTGTGTTTCCTTGTCTCTGCGTTCACTAGAGAGAGATTTTCCTGACTCTGACCCTGATGAGAGATCTGTGGTCGAAACCTCCTCCTCTGACCCCAGTAATGAAGAATCAGACCCCTCAGTCACTGAGTAAAATTTTCCCCTTCTGGAGAGCGTAATCTCCTCCCTTTGGCCCCTTTTGTGTAACTCTGAACACTCTGAATACTTTTCATGCTCCCCCAGTTCGATTGTGTCATTACAGTCCTATCCGCAGGTGTTGGCGCTAGTTCTACTTCCAACAGAGCCTCAAGCATTTGAGCGTTATTACTATTAGTGTTATTATCAAGTTTTACCGTTTCAGCCTGCTCCTGCTCTTTTGACTGCCCATTGCTAGGCTTGCAGGTACTGTTGCTGTTGTTAATCGTCATCTCCTTGCTGGCTTCGCTGCCTGCACTGTCACTCCTGTGTTTGTTCGCGCTAGCGTTCTCACCAGCCTTCTCCGCTCGTTGTGCAGCTCCCGCCTGAAGCGTAGGCGTCTCAGCCCCTGGTTGCCTAGCAACCACCGTGCTTGCGTCCTCGCGGTCAGCGAGCACGATTTCCGCATTTGGGACTGAGTTTGATCCTGGAACACCGCCGGCGGCCGATACTATTTGCTGCTGCTTGCCTGCAAATGCCTCGGTGACCGTGGACTGCCGCAAGTCTCTACTGGAGGTGGGTGCAGTGCTCACGGCGATCGTATGTTTTACTGCTCCGCTCTCCGAATGAGAGCGCCTCTGTTGTGCCTGCCCCTTGCCTCCAGGAGTCTCCGTTGATGTTGCTTGGTTAGGCGCTTTGGTCTCCGCCTTAGCATCAGCTTTCTCTTTATCCTTTACAAATTTCTCGCTTTTCTTGGGCTGCATCTTTTGTATAGTGCCGCTCAAAGTATTAGCTGTTGTTGCACGTTTATTCTGCGTAGTTTTAAGTATCGTGCCTGTGCGATGTGACATTCTTGCGGCTGCAGTGACACCATAAACCAGCGTTTTCTTGAAATGCTCGAAGCAGAAAAATCCCAGGGTTGTAAGCACCCTTTGTAGTGCTTTAGTGCCTGTACTTGTGGCTCCTTTAGTAGCTCCTCTCACACGTAGTATGCCCTGGAGAATCAGCATAATTTACTCTCATGTCCAGCCATTTAATCCCTGGGACAGGGAGAAGGGATTGCTGCGACTGCTCTCTACCACAGCATGGCGGCCATCTTGCATCTGACTTTAATGGGCCGAATTAATGTCATCAAAATGATAACATTTCCCAAAGTTCTATATTTATTCAGATCCATCCCCTTATTTTTTGAAAATGTTTGGTTTAGTAAGTTAGAATCAATTCTGAATAAATTCATCTGGGTTAAGGGGAAAACAAGAAGAGCCTATAGACACTTAACAATGGATAGAGAAAAAGGGGGCTGGGGGGCACCGGATTTTAGGCTTTACTATTGGGCTACAGTATTACAGTATAGTAAGGTGTTAATAGGTGGGGGAGATTCAGAACAACTGTTGGGCACTGACACAGGATTACCTAATGTCTATGCCTTATTATTAGGCGAAGAAGTAGAGAATGGATTCCTAAATACAACTGAATTCACGTACTTCAAGCATACAAGATTTAAGGCTCTGAAGGCAGTATATAGGGTGTGGAAAGGGGTGGCTAAAAAACTTGGGCTAGGTAGATATAATTACTATACAAGATTATACACAAACAGTTCACTGCCGAGGGAGATTTTTAAAGATGCCACTATGCATGACTGGTATAATAAAGGCATAGTACAAATAGGGAATTTACTGGATAGACAGGGTAATATAGAGCTGTTTGGGGTACTCAAAGCAAAATTTGGATTAGAGCAAAATAGTTTTTATAAATACCTCCAAGTGAGGAGCTTTCTAATACAAAAACAAGGTGGCCCGGTAGGGATGGGACAATGCAAAATGATGGATTATATTGAAACAACTGTCAAATGTACGATAAGGCACCTTTATACAGAACTGAAAGAAAGCAAACCAGATGATAGGGAAAAATTTTCACAAAAATGGATTGAAAAGTTGGGATCAGGCTCAGAAACTTTTCAGGAGTCATTGGATTTGGGTAGAACAGTGCTATGCTCGGCAACCCTCCAATCTCAACACTTCAAAACAGTGTTCTCACTCTATCATACACCGGAGAGAATTGCCCAGTGGGGAGGGACAACAGGAATAACATGCCCGCGTTGCAACGCGAGTGGGGCAGATATTGTACACATGTTCTCACAGTGCCCACAATTATTCACCTTGAAGAAAGCTATAGAAGAATTTCTTGATAAAACACTCAATATTAAGATTAAGCTTGTAGATGAATTAATTATTTTGGGGGTGGCAAGCACGGAAGATGCTATTCCGGTTGAGTTTATTTTTGTTGCAATCGCAGTGCTTCGTATCTGTGTTGCAAGGAATTGGTTGAATAAGGCTCCCCCACTATTTTCAGAGTGGATGGCCTCCCTTCTTAATATCTATAATCTAGAAAAGGCAATATACGACAGGAAAGGCAGAAGGGCTAAGGCATTAGGAAAAATAATATGGCAACCCATTACGACGTGGAAATCCAGCAGGATAAACCTAGAATAGTATAAGAAAATATGGGGACATTTTGTTTTTTTTTCTTTATTTTATTTTCCCTTTCTTTATTTCTCTCCCTTTCCTGAGGGTTGCCTTGGGTTAGGAGATATGTTTTGTTTCATATTATTGCATCTGCTTGTAATATAAAAATTGTATAAACAATGAATTGCATATATAACCACCTGAGAAACTGGAAATGTGCTGTAAACATATGAAATTGGAAGGTGCTGTAAACATACGCTGGAATGTGTGGAAAATTTTATGAAAAATTTAATAAATATATTTAAAAAAAAAAAAAAGTCTGCACAACCTAGAAATGTTTTAAAATATAACCAATGGGAACATTGTGCTACTCCACCTAAAAGTAGTTCTAAAACATTCTATGAGAAATTCCAGTACTTCTCAGGGTTTAATACAAGTGATGCAGAAACATTTTATTATAAACTGTTGGATAAAACAGGGACGAAAACCATGTTGACAAATACTAAATTGATATATTCAGAAGCATTTTATGAAAAAATGATGACATTTGGTTTTGAGTTTTGGAAAAATAACATTGAAACAAAAACCATCTGGGGTACAAAAGAATGGCAGGTACAAGGCCTAGAAGCATTGTTTCGTGCCTGCATGATCCCAGAACAAATAATGTTCTTAAATGACACAATTCACCAAACATCCTGTCTTGGCCTAGCTAAGATTAAAGACCTTAATAAACCGTCTATTCCAAAGCCATTACATGATAATGCAACAACAGAAGTTGAAATAGACGTATCTAAAATTTTACATCTAAACAGAACACATCCTGATTGGAAAAAGTGGTTAATCTGGCCTACTGACATGAATAACTGTCAAGATAGATTCCTGAACAAAACACAGGGGTTAAAAATGACCAGACCAGACCCTAGACACTCCCAGAGACAACATCCAGGGATAGTAACAACATACAGTGTAGGGAAGCTGTGCCTTGAATGGCTAGAAACATCCACACTGGCAGAAATTAAGCAACACTTAACTTTACTTAAAGATGGTGCTGACTTGCGTGATTTCATTATGGGACCACGCAAACAGCGTCAGAAACGCTTCATAGCGGCCAGCATCTATGCGGCATACAACGAGGCTTGGAAAGTAACTCAAATTGAAACAACTGAAAAAATACGAGAAATTGATCGTATTAATTTGGAAAAATCACTTTCTGTTGTGGACAATGGGTTAATGACTCTGTCCTCCAGAATATTTTCACTGGACAGTATTGTATCATCTGCCATCGATATAATAGATAAAGACTTGCTAATGTTACAGAATGGCCAGTCGCAATTGCGTTCTATTGTACAGCTCGGCTGGACGCTGCAAAATCTTCGTTCAGGCTATGTGCCATGGCGTTTAATCAACACAACGTCATTGTTTTCCATCTTTAACCTTACTGATAAACAAATCAGTTTGGCACTAAAAGAAGCAGACTATACAATCCTGAGCCTCAAAAAATGTGAGAGATTACCATTGACAATGTCAGAAAGCCCTGTCATTGAATGGATAATACACGGGATTATCACAATTCCGATAACAACTTTCCGATTTAAAAATTGCCTTGAATATATACCGATTCAGAAAAGGGGGTGGTGATGAACAGAGTGTCTGAATTAAGCAGACCACTCTTACCCAGTCCAAAGATCAGGGCTTGATCCATCACCGTTATTTATCTCACTGCACCATCCCAGCTCAGAACCTGGCTATATGCAAATCAGTCCGTCCCTGGCCCAGTGCATCATGGGAACAGGGCAGACTAAACTACCAAGCCAATTCTTCACCAGAAAGGAGACAAGCTACCGGGGACCGGTTTCTGGCATTTCAGCCGTCTTCGGCCCGGCTTGCTTGAATCCTGATGGTGCAGTGAGAAAGGGACTCATGTCTGAGTATACCCTGCCACACCTATAGTGGCCAAAAACGATTCAGAAAAGGGGGATGGTGATGAACAGAGTGTCTGAATTAAGCAGACCACTCTTACCCAGTCCAAAGATCAGGGCTTGATCCATCACCGTTATTTATCTCACTGCACCATCCCAGCTCAGAACCTGGCTATATGCAAATCAGTCTGTCCCTGGCCCAGTGCATCATGGGAACAGGGCAGACTAAACTACCAAGCCAATTCTTCACCAGAAAGGAGACAAGCTACCGAGGACCGGTTTCTGGCATTTCAGCCGTCTTCGGCCCGGCTTGCTTGAATCCTGATGGTGTAGTGAGAAAGGGACTCATGTCTGAGTATACCCTGCCACACCTATAGTGGCCAAAAACGATTCAGAAAAGGGGGTGGTGATGAACAGAGTGTCTGAATTAAGCAGACCACTCTTACCCAGTCCAAAGATCAGGGCTTGATCCATCACCGTTATTTATCTCACTGCACCATCCCAGCTCAGAACCTGACTATATGCAAATCAGTCTGTCCCTGGCCCAGTGCATCATGGGAACAGGGCAGACTAAACTACCAAGCCAATTCTTCACCAGAAAGGAGACACACTACCGGGGACCGGTTTCTGGCATTTCAGCCGTCTTCGGCCCGGCTTGCTTGAATCCTGATGGTGCAGTGAGAAAGGGACTCATGTCTGAGTATACCCTGCCACACCTATAGTGGCCAAAAATGATTCAGAAAAGGGGGTGGTGATGAACAGAGTGTCTGAATTAATCAGACCACTCTTACCCAGTCCAAAGATCAGGGCTTGATCCATCACCGTTATTTATCTCACTGCACCATCCCAGCTCAGAACCTGGCTATATGCAAATCAGTCTGTCCCTGGCCCAGTGCATCATGGGAACAGGGCAGACTAAACTACCAAGCCAATTCTTCACCAGAAAGGAGACAAGCTACCGGGGACCGGTTTCTGGCATTTCAGCCGTCTTCGGCCCGGCTTGCTTGAATCCTGATGGTGCAGTGAGAAAGGGACTCATGTCTGAGTATACCCTGCCACACCTATAGTGGCCAAAAACGATTCATTCAGAAAAGGGGGTGGTGATGAACAGAGTGTCTGAATTAAGCAGACCACTCTTACCCAGTCCAAAGATCAGGGCTTGATCCATCACCGTTATTTATCTCACTGCACCATCCCAGCTCAGAACCTGGCTATATGCAAATCAGTCTGTCCCTGGCCCAGTGCATCATGGGAACAGGGCAGACTAAACTACCAAGCCAATTCTTCACCAGAAAGGAGACAAGCTACCGGGGACCGGTTTCTGGCATTTCAGCCGTCTTCGGCCCGGCTTGCTTGAATCCTGATGGTGCAGTGAGAAAGGGACTCATGTCTGAGTATACCCTGCCACACCTATAGTGGCCAAAAACGATTCAGAAAAGGGGGTGGTGATGAACAGAGTGTCTGAATTAAGCAGACCACTCTTACCCAGTCCAAAGATCAGGGCTTGATCCATCACCGTTATTTATCTCACTGCACCATCCCAGCTCAGAACCTGGCTATATGCAAATCAGTCTGTCCCTGGCCCAGTGCATCATGGGAACAGGGCAGACTAAACTACCAAACCAATTCTTCACCAGAAAGGAGACAAGCTACCGGGGACCGGTTTCTGGCATTTCAGCCGTCTTCGGCCCGGCTTGCTTGAATCCTGATGGTGCAGTGAGAAAGGGACTCATGTCTGAGTATACCCTGCCACACATATAGTGGCCAAAAACGATTCAGAAAAGGGGGTGGTGATGAACAGAGTGTCTGAATTAAGCAGACCACTCTTACCCAGTCCAAAGATCAGGGCTTGATCCATCACCGGTATTTATCTCACTGCACCATCCCAGCTCAGACCCTGGCTATATGCAAATCAGTCTGTCCCTGGCCCAGTGCATCATGGGAACAGGGCAGACTAAACTACCAAGCCAATTCTTCACCAGAAAGGAGACAAGCTAACGGGGACCGGTTTCTGGCATTTCAGCCGTCTTCGGCCCGGCTTGCTTGAATCCTGATGGTGCAGTGAGAAAGGGACTCATGTCTGAGTATACCCTGCCACACCTATAGTGGCCAAAAACGATTCAGAAAAGGGGTTGGTGATGAACAGAGTGTCTGAATTAAGCAGACCACTCTTACCCAGTCCAAAGATCAGGGCTTGATCCATCACCGTTATTTATCTCACTGCACCATCCCAGCTCAGAACCTGGCTATATGCAAATCAGTCTGTCCCTGGCCCAGTGCATCATGGGAACAGGGCAGACTAAACTACCAAGCCAATTCTTCACCAGAAAGGAGACAAGCTACCGGGGACCGGTTTCTGGCATTTCAGCCGTCTTCGGCCCGGCTTGCTTGAATCCTGATGGTGCAGTGAGAAAGGGACTCATGTCTGAGTATACCCTGCCACACCTATAGTGGCCAAAAACGATTCAGAAAAGGGGGTGGTGATGAACAGAGTGTCTGAATTAAGCAGACCACTCTTACCCAGTCCAAAGATCAGGGCTTGATCCATCACCGTTATTTATCTCACTGCACCATCCCAGCTCAGAACCTGGCTATATGCAAATCAGTCTGTCCCTGGCCCAGTGCATCATGGGAACAGGGCAGACTAAACTACCAAGCCAATTCTTCACCAGAAAGGAGACAAGCTACCGGGGACCGGTTTCTGGCATTTCAGCCGTCTTCGGCCCGGCTTGCTTGAATCCTGATGGTGCAGTGAGAAAGGGACTCATGTCCATCACTCACGGTGATGGATCAAGCCCTTATCTTTGGACTGGGTAAGAGTGGTCTGCTTAATTCAGACACTCTGTTCATCACCACCCCCTTTTCTGAATCATTTTGTCCACCATAAGCGTGGAAGGGTATACTCAGATGTGAGTCCCTAGCTCATTGCACCATCAGGATTCAAGCAAGCCGGGCCGAAGACGGCTGAAATGCCAGAAACCGGTCCCCGGTAGCTTGTTTCCTTCCCAGTGTAAGAATTGGCTTGGTAGAGGGGCGCTAGAGGGCGCACTGCGGAATGGCCGCACTGTCGTGAGGCTCCCGCTGCCCGGAGCTATTATCCGTCTAAGGATCCTGATTACCATCGCTGCGCCCTGATCTGACCCTACGGATCTACTGGGATATCGACTGACCACTCACGGTCCAACTCCTGGGCCATTCGGAGGTTGCTGGCCGAAGTTACGAGGCTCCCAAGTTTCCCCGACTTGCGCTCTGGAGGTCTGGTGCCCCTTGGCCCGGCGTTATCGTTCATGCCAGTCCGTGGCTCTGCACGTGGGGTGTAGGCCTTGCTCTGCCCCTCTTCACCGGGCCCGCTCGCTGGCCGGGCAAGCTGTTTGGATCTTCCTTGCTATTGGACTGTTCTTTTGGCTCCTACAACTGCCTGCCCAGACACCATTGCTCACGGAGTCGCAGCGGATCTCCTTCTTGTCGTCTGGGAGATCGCCCTTTTGCTCTGGGTGCGGAGTCGGCCATTTGCTCGTCGTTGGGAGTGGCGGGGCGCGTTGGCCTGCTCGTGCCCCCACGATTCGGGTTTTTCTTGGCCGTACCCTTTGTCCGACCCACATCCTGACTCCTATTTGCTTTGGTCCCCCGCTGCATTACTAGCGCGCCATTATGGGGAAGCCGGACACTAAACAACCCAAGCTGTCCTTTGACTCTGGAGGAGCTAGGCGGGGGACGCGTTTGCTCCAGGAAGCTGGGACTTCGCGATCCCCCCCCCCGACTGTCGCTGATAATGGTCCGCAACCACCACCACCGGACTTTACCCAGATGATGCAGGAGATGAGGCAGGGGTTTGCCACGATAGTGGACAAGGTGGACAAAATATCGTCGCGCATGGATGCGGTCGTCCAGAAGCTGGACGTGCATGAGGAGCGCTTGACGGCGGCGGAACAGCGCATTTCGGACCATGACGACACGGCGGCCACCCATACCACCCAACTGGCGAGAATGGACAATATCTTGCGTGTCATTGCCGCTAAGAATGAGGAGTTGGAGGCGAGGAGTAGGCGCAACAACGTTCGCATTGTAGGTGTGCCGGAGTCCACAAATGTGGGTAAAATGGAGACTTATGTGGAGAGGCTACTGGTGGGCGCCATTGGGGCGGACGCGTTCTCGTACCAGTTCATCGTTGAGAGAGCGCATCGGTCACTGGGACCTCGGCCGGCCTTTGGGGCCGCACCGCGCCCCATCATCGCGCGCCTTTTAAACTATCGTGACCGGAACGCTGCCCTCCAGGCTGCCCGTACTAATAGGGCCCTCTCCTTCGATGGGGTGTCTTTCACCATGTACCCCGACTTCACGCCAATGGTGCAGGACCAGCGTCGTAAGTTCCTGGGGGTGAAGAAGAAACTTCGGGATCTACAAGTGGATTACGCCTTGCTGTACCCGGCCAAACTTAGAGTGACGCACCAGGCTAAGCAACATTTTTTCGTTGAGAGAGCGCATCGGTCACTGGGACCTCGGCCGGCCTCTGGGGCCGCACCGCGCCCCATCATCGCGCGCCTTTTAAACTATCGTGACCGGGACGCTGCCCTCCAGGCTGCCCGTACTAATAGGGCCCTCTCCTTCGATGGGGTGTCTTTCACCATGTACCCCGACTTCACGCCAATGGTGCAGGACCAGCGTCGTAAGTTCCTGGGGGTGAAGAAGAAACTTCGGGATCTACAAGTGGATTACGCCTTGCTGTACCCGGCCAAACTTAGAGTGACGCACCAGGCTAAGCAACATTTTTTCACCAACCCACAGCATGCTGAGGATTTTGCGAAGCGCCTCCAGCGCGAGCGAGCGGCTGCCGATCGGGGAGGCGATCGAGACCCTGAAGATGAACATTCGGCGGCTGAGGAGGAGGTCGCCTGATTGTGGTGACTTTGGTCTTTGTCTCACTTTTGTAACATTCTGGACGTTTGCCTTTTTTACTGACTTCTACTGCCTTCCTTCTCCGCAATTGCGGCCTGACTGTTGTCCGCTTTTACTTTGGTTGGAGTGGGGGTCCTGTCTTTATTGAGATGGGTGTGTACGTATTGTTTCTTGGGGTCGGTATGGAACCGCAGGATGGTGCTATCTGGTGTCGCGCTCTGGGCACCCACCCCCCCTGCGCTGCGCCTGGGGCCGATTGACACTCGTTGGCTCGGACACTGGCGTGGTGTGAGGGAGTGGTATTGTGCACCTCTAGAAGGTTCCCCGGAGGGTGTGCCCCATGTGTACCTTTGGTTTGGATTCTAGTCCTTTGTTTGACTGGATGTGTGTTGGGGGACGGGGGGGGGGTGGGTGTGCGCTTGGCCTGATAGTTGGGGTGGTATCAGGTGGGTGGGTGGGGCGGGGATGAAGCTGGCCATGCTTGCCTACCCAGGACTCGTGGATCGATGTGTGAGGTGCTACTGTCGTCTGTGTGCACAGGAGCGGTTTCGTGCCCGCTGCCTCGGCTGGCCCACTTATCTATGTGGCGGAATTGATCCTGGGGCCCGTGCTCCCGTCCGTCTTGGGCCCGGCTGTAACAGCCGCCATTTTAGGCAGCCACGTGGCGAAGAGCGCTTTGCACGAGAAATACGTGAGCGAGTGATGGGCCGTATAAACTGGATTGGCAGCGCGCGGCACGCGGTATGTTCTGAGTGCTTGTTGCATGGCTGGTTTGGCTGGGGGGGGGTTGTTGTGGTTTTGGTTG
This sequence comes from Lissotriton vulgaris, assembly GCF_964263255.1. Classification (NCBI taxonomy): domain Eukaryota; kingdom Metazoa; phylum Chordata; class Amphibia; order Caudata; family Salamandridae; genus Lissotriton; species Lissotriton vulgaris. The sequence goes on from NW_028245320.1 coordinate 277,254, forward strand.
CTTGGTTTGGAGACGACTGGGGAGTGTGTGGAGTGTATGCGGGGGGACGACTGCGCCCTATGGTGTGGACCTGTCGCTGGCTGTTGCTGGTAGTTGGATGCTCTGTATTTGCTTATTGGGCTCTGTGGGGCCCGGAAACTGGGTAATGCCGACTGCTGTTGTAGATCAGATATCGATTCTGTCCTGGAATGTACGGGGACTTAATGATGCCAGGAAATGTCGTAGTGTGATCCAGTATCTAGACAGGCATGCTATTCATGTTGCTCTCCTCCAGGAGACGCATCTGCGTCCTGCTCCTTCCCCCAACTTTGGTGGGAGGTGGGCTGCGACCAGGAGGTTTGCTTCCTATTCTTCTTATGCTCGAGGGGTTGTCATCCTTGTTAAACGATCGCTCGCATTTCAGGAACTGGGATTTGTTGGGGACCCTGAGGGGCGCTATGTGCTACTGTGGGGGCGGCTTGGGCAGGACACTGTGCTGTTTGTTAATTGCTATGCTCCTAATGTCGATACGCCAATCTTTTTTGTCACTTTGTGGGGTCATGTTCTTGCAGTGGATGCCACTTACATTGTGTGGGGGGGGGGGGGATTTCAATCTTGCATTTCATGCCCAGTCGGACAGATCGGAGGGGAGTCCTCAGTATAATGTGCAGGCTAGAGAAGTGTTGCGTGGGATTGTGGAGGAGGCTGGGTTGGTCGACAGCTGGAGGCACGCCCACCCTGCCACCAAGGAGGGCACTCATTACACCACACATGCTCGTTCATGGGCGAGACTGGACTATGTGTTTCTCTCTAGAGGGCTGGTGGCTGGCCTACGGGAGGCTACACATCTGGCTCGGACGTATTCTGATCACTGTCCGGTGAAGGTTGCACTATCCGTCCCCGGGCTGCATAGGCCGCGCCCACCCTGGCGCCTTTTTCCGACTGCTTTACTTGACCCGGTGTTCAAGGAGGAGCTTGGTGTGGAGGTGGAGGCGTTCTTCCCTAGAAACAAGGGCTCTGTGGACAGCGTCGAGGTTATATGGGAGGCGTTCAAGGTTACGATCCGGGGTGTCACTATTTCTAAAAGTTGTGGAGTACTGAGACTGATTGTTCGGACCCTCGAGAGCTTGGAAGCTGACCTGCGAGACTTAGAACGCAGGATGCAGGTTGACTCTGATCCAGATCTTCTGGCGCAGTTCCGTACTAAACTCTCCGAATATGAGGAGGAGGCTGCTAGGGAGGCTAAGCATAGGGGGAAATACTGGACGGCGAGGCGATACTGTGAAGGGGAGCGGCCCGCTAAGGTCCTCGCTGCCCTTACTAGACATCCAAGGCATGGGTCGGACGTATTGGAATTGGTGACGCCGGATGGCACTCGCTGTCGGGACACTTCGGAGATTCAGCGTACTTTTATTGACCATTATGCACCTTTACACGACACAGCAGACTGGTGAGACCCGGTATGGCGGATTTCTTGATGAGCTGGCACTCTGTTGGTTATCGGATGGTCATCGAGCGTTCTTAGGCAGGCCTCTAGAGGTGGAGGAGGTCAGGAATGCCATCATGACTCTGTCTAATGGGAAGGCCGCCGGTCTGGATGGCCTTCCTGCTGAGTTTTATAAGTGTTATGTGGACACCATGGCCCCTGTTCTCCGTGAGGTTTTTGAGGAGTCCCTGGAGGAGGGGCGTCTGCCGAGCTCCATGCGGGAGGTCGCCATTACGTCGCTGCTCAAGCCGGGTAAGGATCCGCTGGATGTGGGCTCCTATAGGCCCCTCTCATTGCTCAACTGCGATGTCAAAATTCTCGCGAAGATCTTGGCAGTAAGACTAGCCGAGCTCATGCCCGTTATTGTATTGCCTGATCAGTCGGGATTTGTGCCCGGCCGTGCTACCTCCCACAATCTTCGCAACTTGTTTTCGCTTGTGTCGACCATTGCTCCTACTATCCCGGTTGCCGCTATCTTTCTTGATGCCACTAAGGCGTTTGACTCCGTTGAGTGGGGCTATCTTATTGATGTTCTTTGTCGGATGGGCTTCCCCAGGATCTTCATCTCATGGGTTAAGCTCTTGTATACTGATCCGATGGCGAGGGTGGTGGTGAATGGGGTGTTATCCCCCTCGTTCCCTCTTACGAGAGGGACCCGACAGCAGAGCGCCTTTAATTGTCTTCAGTGGCAGGTCGGTATTTCTTTATACGTCGACGATGTTACACTCTATGTTAAAGACCCTGAGAACAACCTCAATCCGCTCTTACGGGAGCTGGTCGCTTTTGGGGGTGTGTCCGGTGTCCACATCAACTGGCGGAAGTCTCAACTGTTTCCTCTCACTGCTGCTGTAGCTAGGTTTCCCCTTGATTACCCTCTGGAGTGGTGTGATTCGGAGTTGCGGTATCTTGGCATAGTCGTGTCATTGGACAGGGGGGATTCAGTTCGCCTTAATTATGGTGTAGCTATTACTAAACTTGCGGATGATGTCACTAGGTGGAGGTCCTTGCCTCTCTCCATGGCCGGTAGGGCGTCCCTTATCAAGATGGTGGTCTTGCCCCGCTTTCTTTACCTCTTTTAAAACCTTCCGTATTATCCTGGTGCTTATTTTTTTTGCAGACTTCGGTCCGAGCTCCTACGATTGTTCTGGGGGGGCAAGCAGCCGCGGGTGGCTTGGGCTACCCTTACGTTGCCCTATGCTGATGGCGGATTCGACGTTCCTGACTTTGAGCTTTATTATCTTAGCGCTCAGGCGCATTACGCTTATCACTGGATGCGCCCCACGCCGTTTATGCCCCAGATTGCTGCTGAACATTGGGTTGCCCACCCGCTCCCACTGGAGGGGATGGTTTTGGGCAAGGTGTCTGATGTGGAAACGCCTCGCACGACGGTGACGTGCACGGTGGATGCTTGGAAGCGGGTGGCTCGATTGCTGGGCGTTTCCTTTCTGTATTCGCCGGCCTTGCCTCTGTCTTATCATCCTGATTTGTCTCTGTTGTTGGAAACGGGGTTTCAACGAATGTGTAGGCGGCTCGGTATCCTCACGTGGGGTGACTTGTTTCATGAAGGTGCCTTCCGTACGCAGGCTCATTTCTTTGGAGCGGCTGCTTGCTCCCCTTTGGAGCTGTTCTACTTTGTCCGTTTGCGGCAGGGCATGCGTGCTCTGCTACCAGATTTCCCTTCGGAGCCTGGGGTTACCCTCCCCCTCCACGTGCTGTTGGTATCAGATGGGCGACACCTGGTGTCGAAATTGTACGGGGCTATTCGTAGGCAGCGTTCGGTCCCGGCCAATCGGGTGCGCGAGCAGTGGGTTGCTGAGTTGGGAGTCCCTATCACCGACGAGCAATGGAAGTACTGCTGTGGGCTCACGGCCAATGTTTCCTCTAGTTGTCGCCTTAAAATTGTCCACTACAAGTTTGTTCAGAGGTACTATTATACCCCGGCGAGGAAACTTCGGTTTCATTTAGCGGAGGATGACAGGTGTGCTAGGTGTAGTGCGGAAGGCGCTGACTTCCTGCACTTGGCTTGGGGTTGTGCGGGGGTGCTGGAATATTGGACTCAGGTTCATGAAGCCCTGCAGATTATGGCGGAGGATGGGGTGGCATTTGACCCCTTGGTGATGTTGTTGGGCTACTCTAAGGACGTGCCTGCCTCTCACCGCAGATTTGTTGACGTGGCCCTGCTGCTGGCTAAGCGTAGGGTTGCTTGTTGTTGGGGTCGTGGCAGGGTACCGCGCTTTCAGGATTGGGTGACTGACCTCACATACTGTCAGGATCAATACAATATCTACTCTGACTTGATGCCTGTCAGATGCAGACCGAAGGACTTTTGGAGCCCGCTCCAGGTGTACCTTCTAACCAGAGCTGTGCAGGACTCTGATTCTGAACTCGGGGACCAGGTGGGGGTTGGTTGACGGCAACATGGTGGGCTGGGATTTTATATTACACCTGCTGATCGTCCAGTATCGGGGGAGAGGCTGTGCTTTCTCCTCTACATGCGAGCTTTTGTGGGCTGTAGTTCCCCTTCTGTCAAGTGGATGGCTAGGAATTGAGATTGTGTCCCTGTAATGTCCCCCTTTTTTTTCGATGTCCCATCTATCTGAGTCTCCTTTGCTTTATTCGCTAAACGCTACTAGAGTGTGTCCATACTGTATTGTCTTATTAGCTTGCCTGGCAATGCTGGATCATTGATCTCTTATTTGCACTGTACGTTTCAACGTGGCTCCCTGTATTGACTAATATGCTGCCCTGTACTTGCTTCTGTCTCATTTTTTTGGTTCTGGCGTACCATTGTAATGGCCATATGTGACTGTATGTACTGTGTATGCACTTCCCTTGTTCCTGTTTGTCTCCAAATAAAGGTTTAAAAAAAAAAAAAGAATTGGCTTGGTAGTTTGGTCTGCCCTGTTCCCATGATGCACTGGGCCAGGGTCAGACTAATTTGCATGTAGCCAAGTTCTGAGCTGGGATGGTGCAGTGAGCTAAAAAACGGTGATGGATCAAGCCCTGATCTTTGGACTGGGTAAGAGTGGTCTGCTTAATTCAGACACTCTGTTCATCACCACCCCCTTTTCTGAATCATTTTTGTCCACCATAAGCGTGGAAGGGTATACTCAGATGTGAGTCCCTAGCTCATTGCACCATCAGGATTCAAGCAAGCCGGGCCGAAGACGCTGAAATGCCAGAAACCGGTCCCCGGTAGCTTGTTTCCTTCCCAGTGTAAGAATTGGCTTGGTAGTTTGGTCTGCCCTGTTCCCATGATGCACTGGGCCAGGGTCAGACTAATTTGCATGTAGCCAAGTTCTGAGCTGGGATGGTGCAGTGAGCTAAAAAACGGTGATGGATCAAGCCCTGATCTTTGGACTGGGTAAGAGTGGTCTGCTTAATTCAGACACTCTGTTCATCACCACCCCCTTTTCTGAATCATTTTTGTCCACCATAAGCGTGGAAGGGTATACTCAGATGTGAGTCCCTAGCTCATTGCACCATCAGGATTCAAGCAAGCCGGGCCGAAGACGGCTGAAATGCCAGAAACCGGTCCCCGGTAGCTTGTTTCCTTCCCAGTGTAAGAATTGGCTTGGTAGTTTGGTCTGCCCTGTTCCCATGATGCACTGGGCCAGGGTCAGACTAATTTGCATGTACCCAAGTTCTGAGCTGGGATGGTGCAGTGAGCTAAAAAACAGTGATGGATCAAGCCCTGATCTTTGGACTGGGTAAGAGTGGTCTGCTTAATTCAGACACTCTGTTCATCACCACCCCCTTTTCTGAATCATTTTTGTCCACCATAAGCGTGGAAGGGTATACTCAGATGTGAGTCCCTAGCTCATTGCACCATCAGGATTCAAGCAAGCCGGGCCGAAGACGGCTGAAATGCCAGAAACCGGTCCCCGGTAGCTTGTTTCCTTCCCAGTGTAAGAATTGGCTTGGTAGTTTGGTCTGCCCTGTTCCCATGATGCACTGGGCCAGGGTCAGACTAATTTGCATGTAGCCAAGTTCTGAGCTGGGATGGTGCAGTGAGCTAAAAAACGGTGATGGATCAAGCCCTGATCTTTGGACTGGGTATGAGTGGTCTGCTTAATTCAAACTCTCTGTTCATCACCACCCCCTTTTCTGAATCATTGAATATATACCGACTGGCCAGTATGAACGATTGGGTAACGGGTACATTAAGTCATCATGGAAATGACCATATACACACACATGCTATAGTGACAGCAACAAAAATGTATTTCTTAGTGGTGAAAATTGCAAACATTCACTAAGCGGTATACTTTTGTGCCAGGGTATTAATTTACACAGGGCCTGTGAAGGAACTTCAAACAACCTTTCATGCCACCAACATGTCACACCTGCAACGCAGATAGAGCCTTTCTTTAAGCAACTCTCTAACGGGAGTTTCATTCTAATAACGGATCACAGCTGTTGTGGCTTGATGCCAGGGAAAGCATATCTCGTAAGCGTAACTTCCATGGTCACTTGCTGTATGCAAGCGTTGTTTTCAAACGGCCCTGGAGACTCCGAGACTCCCATTTGGCCTCGTTTGAATGTCTCTTCTATACGAATTGATACTTTAAGCAGAATAAAGTCTGTGCTTTTACAGACAACAGTGCCCATCACGTCATCAAAAGAGACGTATGATTTCCAAGTTGCAAGGACAGCTTCGGAGATACATGACCTTTTATCAACAAATTGCCCCGTGCATTTCACAGAAATGCTTAGCCAGATTCTAAATATGTCAGATGCCGTAGGCATCTCAGGCGTATTTAAGACGATTTTTTCGGGACTGTTAACACCATTCAAAGCAATCCTAGGAATTATTCCTAATTTTGTCCATTCAGTCTTTGGCGGCATACCACTAATTTTGGGACTTGTAGCAGGCATTTTATTTTTGACCCTCCTGCTCCGATATGGCAAGCCAAAACACAGACATGACTCCGGCAAGGATGGAAGAAACGATCCTAGCAGTACGCTACCGGGTCCGCATAACTAGAGTCCTTGGATTGGCCAGGCTGAGAGATCTGAACATGACCTGGTTTCTTTCATTCAGACCTATATGGCAGACCTGCATCTTACCTGTACTTCGATGTATGCTATGCGGAGAAGAGTGCGTGTTAGACACCTGTCTTGCACTTCCATCAGCAGTACCAATGGATATCGATACTTTGCTAAGTCCTGTAATGGCTCATGCATTATGTTGTCCCCAGCGGCTACCGATCCTGATGACGGCATTCGTTGAGACTCCTGTGCTACGACTAGGTGGCAACAGTGGAGCGAGAAATAAAAGCAACATCACCCAGGTACGACCTTCTGTGAGCATTGCTGATCCAGACATTGATGATAGCAATCATTCTCACACCTGCCAAGTTACAGCATTATCGAACTTGGTCGAACTGTCACCTGATTTTGTAGACCAATTCTTTGAGAGCCTGTCTGATATGATGTTCTCTCCTGAACAGAAACAATGATTTTTGGAAAACATTCCGACACACAGCGTTCCCGTGAACTCTGAATTCGGCCTTCAGTTTTGATCAACAAAAACTACTGAAAGGCGTTGGAACTCTATTCCCCCGTTCACCATGAATTTTTTTTTTTTTTAATTGAACACTTTTTCATAATATTTACCTTTTTTCTGGCACGAAATACCTTTGCTTAAAGTAGAACTATTCATAAAGAACAGAACTTCTATTTTTAGTACATCTAGAGACATAATAACCTCACCTCAGCCTCTAGCACATGCTACAGCGATTGCATTTATATGTGATGAAATAATCTCGCCCTTCTTTTCTGTATACAGAGATATTTCATGTGTAATTCTATTTTTCTCGCAAAATCGTTCAAATAGTTTACGTATGCTATAATTTTTGAATGATTTCTATGCTTAAAGACGTACAGTACCTATATTTTCATGTATTTCAAATACACCATTTCAAATGCAAAATGTATTTTGGGGTGGGTAATGTTACACGCGCATCTTATTGCTTTGGTTTTTAGTAATTTGATGGATATAAATTCGTGGAGTGGGTGTTGTGTTCTAATCTAGAACCCCGATCAATATTGTGACCTTATGCCCCTATACGGCTATAATCCATCCATACCCCTATAATGGCATAAACGATCAGAGCCATATTTCAGAAACTCGTCTCTGGCATAAACGATCAGAGCCATATTTCAGAACCTCGCCTCTGCAGCTCATTACAGTAGATGACACAGCAGAAGCCACTATCTTAGATTCCTAGATTACACTCCGAGTTCTTCAACAAGATAAAACCCCCAGCAACCTGGGAAAGCCCAGCTTGCTTTGTTTTTATTAGTAATAGAACTCTAATGAGCACTGTAAGAACGACCAGTTCCAAGTGATATCTTTATGGACGTCTTATGTCCAAAAACTTACGTCAAACAAGGCACCTTTCAGGTATAAATATTACCAACGTTGCCTTAGGCAAATGCGATGGTGTGGTGAATACAGGAGCAGAACAGCTGTCCCTTGCAGAGCCCAGCAGATGCGAGAAGCCCACGGACGCTGCCCCTCCTCCTCCTTGACGCGCTGAGAAAGACGCTGTCTTTTCTCCTGCCGAGAAAATCCAGTTCCGGCGTTTCCAGCCTACCCTTGCGGGTGACTGGAATATCGAGTCCTGAAAGGAGATACCAGCCCTCCAACATTCTATTCCAGAGGTATGGTGTTGACTAAACCCTTAGAGAGAATTCTTGAAGCAAACCCTTGGCAAAACCAACTTAACTAAACTGCTACTTACTTACTCCCTCCCAAATATTAGGCTTAGGTCAGGTACACTGGGGTAGGCATAGTTAGAAGCACCAGTTGAGTACGTTAGTCAAATGTATATATGAATGTATATATATTTTATTCATTTTAACCATTGTATGGCTAAGAAACCATATCAATGCTTTTACAGTATTATTTCGCAATTCTCCTTTTACTGTACACACTTTTTATAAATAACAAGTCTTGCAATTGTGGCAATTCATTTCTCTTGCATGAGAAGAAAGACTGTTCAATAAATAATACCTTTTATTGAAAACGCCCGTCTCTCTATTCTCTGCATCTTGGTGAAAATAATCTGCACACCTGACTGAGTGAAATAGCTGTCTATTGTTTCACACAACTCTAGAGATTGACTCTTATTCTAAGGAGCAAAGTTGTCATGTTTATGCGGTTGTTGGAAAACTGAATCCCTTCTTGTCTGTACCAGGGAAGCTGATTACTTCCTATTCAGTCAAGAAAGTTTCCAGTGACCTCTGAGCTAGTTGGTACAAACCCAATTAAGTCTAACATAGTCAGTAGAGACCTGGAAGACCGCACTTGTACGTCTACACTGCTGTTTATGTTATTCCATCGCGCAGGGCCTATAGGGAAAATAGGAACTACACTACAAGAATGTATTTGGTCTGGGGTCCTTGAAGTGTACTGCGGGCCTTCCTGGGGCGGGGGAGCGAGTGGGGGCTGGGAGAACATTAAGAAATGTTAAGGGGGTCTTTAGGTTTTGGCCAGAATGGGATTTAGCCCTTCCCTGGGACAAACAGCACACCAAAAGAAGCTGCTTGCTGTGACTTAGGGAAGAAATTAGTGAGAGAAATCAGGGAAGTCATGAGCCACTATATAATGGTTAATCAGTAACTTCTTTTGTCTGTGAGTCCTGGCTGGGAGTAGGTGTCTAAATGTGGAGGGAGGGAAAGCACTCAAAGTAACATCTAATGTCTCACATCCTCATTTCTAATGAAGGGTCACACTTTGCAAATGTTTAGAGTGGAAGTTCTGCCATAGCAAGTTTACAATGAAGAATATCAGTGGGCCTTTACCGTGGATGACTGAACATGACTGCAGTGTTAAAAATGTTAGCCAGCTGCCAAGTGACCTCATGTCTTGTGCAACACCGTTAGACAGTCCTGGTTTTTTAACCTATAGCATGTTGCAGTTTCAGATTTATAGTTTCACCTTTTAACATTTTATGGGTGGTTTCCAAAATCTCTGAATGCACTTTCATTGTGAAATACATTTTGGACTTTTTCTACTTTTTTAGAGAGTCTTCGTACAGTGTTTTAATCAATTACCAATTTTTCAGTTCCATACAGGGCTTACTCAAGGTGTACATAAGGATAGCACCTTTTGAGTTCTGTAATGATCTCTAGGAAAAGTGTCACACCTAGACCTGGATATTCCCTCATCAGTCAAAAACTGACACTTTGTGTATTTATCATTGCCCTTTTAGTACCCTATGCCATATTACATTTTGAAATATTAACTTCCTATGCATTCGGTATTAGTCACTCATCAATTTTAAACCATTTATAGCGACAGTACAATATTGTTTGATAACATGAGTGCAATATATTTTCTAATGTGAGTGGTAGGGTTTTGCTCACTACATGGATTAGGCTTCATGACATCCACACATTTTTTTTAATCGCATTCAAGAAGGCAACGAGAGGTTCAATTTTGTTTTCTCTGCTTACATTACTTTTGATCACTTTCATGAAACTAATTTTTTCGTTAAGTTGGCACGCTCTGACAACTAGTGGGCACATGCATCAAAATTAGAAAAAGTGATTCTTTATTTGGGAAAAATGAGGAATCGCAAATAAAAACTCGCTAACCGAAATGCATGAAGAGAATCGCTACAAGATTGTGATTCGCGTAAAATGGCTAAAACGAGACCGAGGGCATCATTGCGACTCACTAACCTAGGAAACCGCAAAATGCGACATCGCTAATAGCGATTTCAGTATTAGCGAACTCGTAATTAGCGAACTCGCAAAAAGCGGGTCGCACTGGAAGCAGGCTGATGACATCACAACCAGGAATTCATCCAGTCCATGCTTCATTCAGTGTCCTGAAGAGCTCAGAGGAGGAGGCAGAGTACTGAAGCTGAGCTGAGAAACCTCGGTATCCAGCTACTGTTCCCAGACCCAGGCTGGACAAAACCGATGCAGGGAAGAGTGTCACGCCCAGAAAGAGGAAGCTGAAGTCTCTGAGAGGGAACTTGAACACCTGACTGAGGGGGTCAGCAGTAGCCATGATAAGCTATTTGCCAAATTGTCCCTGAAGGTGCCAGAGGCTGTAAAGCGAAGATTATGGCTGCGCATAAAGGAAAAACTGAATGCTGTGGGAGTCACACACCGCAGCATTGATGAATTGAAGAAAAGGTGGTACAACCTGAGGAAATGGCCAAGGAGAGCATAGCCAGAAGGGTGCAGGAAGCAGCTGGCACAGGAAGGGGTCCATCGAATGCATCCGCAAACACAGCCCTGTAGAACCTTGTTGAGGGGACAATCGAGCCTGAGGCAGTCGTCGGAATGACACAATTGGACACATCCGGCGCAGCAAGAACACCACAAGGTAAGATGCATGCAAGCGCTACACCTCTGCGTACTGTATAATCGTGCACATTCCCCCCAGGCAAATCACAGTGTACAGGTAAAACCCCATTCCACGCTCCTCTCATACCAACAATGCATCATGGGAGTTGTAGTCATGTCAGACAAGTGGGCATTCAAATGCAACAAGGGTTGATTAAACATACCAACACATTCCAGCCAGTGTGTTTTAATAAGTGATTTATTTTGAACTAAGTGTGCCAGAATTAGGATCATACAAGACTAACACTGCACTGTTTCACATCACAGATGCAGCTGAGGCAGACTCCGAGAACAGTGATCTGCTCGTCATCTCAGAGACGGATGTAGAGACTACTGTGGTCCCAGAAAGCACACCACCCCCACAACCAAAACGCAGAGCACTTGTACTTTCATTGCAAGAAATGGAATCCGAGCAGACTCCAGCACCCATTACAGCCTCCAGCCAGCCATGTGTCAGCTTCACCAACTCCAACACAGGCACAGGTCCAACCAGGACAATGGCACAGGTCCAGGGCCCGTATTGCGGCACATGATGAGCAGGCTCCAAATGTGTATGGCGGCGTGTAGTCTCAGATGCTATGTGTGCAGCGCCTGCGGGGGAGACACATGGGCACAATCAATATGCAGATCACAAAGCTGGCCAAGAACATAAGCACAATGGCAGACAGTGTGCGGGAGCTAACAACAGTGGTTGCTGAAGGTAATAGGCAGACAAACTTGAGCCTACAGGAGCTCACCCGTGCGGTGCTTGTAGGACAACACACTAACCGGAGAAGGCATCGCCAGAGCCTGATCCACATGTCAGCAAATACAATGGCCATCAACAAGCTCTGCATCACCACCACGCTATTGGGACGGCGCTCCGTGTCAATGCCATTTCTATAGGGATTTTCCCAGGTCCTTAGGACAAGTGACCACTGCTGTGGAACACATCCAGTCCGGGACTGTGAGTGCCATCAACTTGGAAGGGGAGGATGGGAGTGAGGAGGCCTCGAGCCTGAGTAGCCTATTTGTGCCAGTGACCACTAACAGGAGGTGCAGTTTGTGCAGCTCCACATCCACGGGTTCACGTCAGGAGGATGTTGCCAAGGCAGGCGACAGGAGGCTGGGGGTACAAGCCAAGAGGCGCTAGCCAGGCATATACTCCTTTTTGGCCATGGTGGTGTAACCATGGTCAATTTCAACGTAGTGATTGCCCTACAGTGCTGAGTACAATTTTATTTTGACTTTATAGACCAATGCAATCACATTCCGAATTTTCAAGACACACTTCTTCAGTTTGACATGAGCTTATGTTAATTAAACATTTACGTTCAACATTTGGTTGTAATGGTTCATTATTACCCACCTCAGAAATGATGTTGTGTGATGTGTGCACGTCTCCTCTGATCTTCTGCAGTGTTTGCCACATGCGCCTGTTGGTGTTGTGCGCATGGTGGGTCATCACCATTAGAATCACTGTTGTCCATCTCAATAGTTATGCCCCTTCTGGTGGCAATGTTGTGCAGCATGGCACATACAGCCACAATCCTGCAGCAGGTCTCGGGGATGTATTGAAACACTCCACCAGTTTTATGAAGGATGTGTAAATGACTTTTGAGTATGCCGAAGGTCCGTTCTATCACATTCCATGTGCTTATGTGTGCCGTGTTGTACTTTTGTTCCTGTGGTGTGGCTGGGTTGAGGTATGGTGTCAAGATATAAGGCATATGCACTGTCACCTACGGGGTGGAAAGCAAAGGGTTAGCGAAAGCAATGCTATTACATTTGGTTTCATGATGTAGCAACTAGGTATATGTATGTACCAAGTAGGTGTCCTTTGCCAAATTCACCCCCGAGCAGACGCCTGTGGATGCCACCGTGGCGGAATATATACAAGTCAAGGGTGCTCCCTGGAAATTGTGCCACGATGTTCGTTATTATATGTTTGCATTGCACACGACCTGCACATTGATGGAGTGGTACGACTTCCTGTTCTGGAAGATGTACTCGTTGGCTGCTGGTGGACAGATGGGGACATTCGTGCAGTCAATGCATCAGATGACATGGGAAAATTGGGCCACCTGGTAGAACTCCAGTTTTGTCTGATTCAACTCCTGTGGGGTTGTGGGGAAGGTGATGTGGGTGTGGATCCTTGTCACCATGGCGTCAAGGAATTTTCTGAAGAAGCATAGAAAGTGCGCTAAGGGATACACCTCCGGCTACGGCTACTACCCCCTGGAAACTGTCTGACGCGAGTAGGTGCAGGCTACATAGGACCTGTACGTGTGCAGGGATGGCATGGGTCCTACGGGTCTGGTGCTGCAATAGGGGTTCCAAATCTGCAATTAGGCGCATTATCATTGCACGGTTCAGCCATTACTTTTCATATATTCCGTCTTCATTTTGGCCCAGCAAAGTTATGCGCACTCGGAATACATCTCTTCTGTATCCTCCTCCTGCGCTGGGGTGCTGCATTGATCCTCTTCCTCCTTGCCAGCATGCAGAGGGCTACCATTGCGAAAGGCTTACGGGGTCTCCTGAGGCATTTTTAAAGGGTTTCCAATTGTTTGCACCTGTTTTTTTTTGTTTTTTTAACTTTATCTCCTGGTTGAGTTTCCCTCATTCTGCTCTTGCTAAAAAGCGAATTTCATGGAAATAGCTATTTATGATTTTTAATGCGATTTGAAATAGCTATTTATGATTTTTAATGCATTGGATTGCGATTCTTTATTTGCTAATCGCTATTAGTAGCTATTAGTAGTTGCTGTTGTATGTTTTGCTATTATGTATTCGCTAATAGCTAAATTTGCAAGAACTTTTTTTGCGATTCTCTTGTATTTTCGGTATTTTGGTTGTTGCATTGGAAAGTGTTGTTTGGCGGTCGCTAACGGGCTATTTTGCCAATTTGCTAATTTTGCAAGGGCAATTATGCTTGATGCATGTGCCAGTAAATGCCCTAATTTTTGGGAACTGCTATTCTGTTTTTCCTCCTCGTTTGGAGGGTACCTAGGCATAACAACTTTTACTCCCTTACAAGATGACGACTGTGAGGGTTGTCACACTTCACAACCTAGTCCAGCCTCCAGATTCTCTTGTGGGAATAATGCAAAACAACAACTCAGTTCTTCAACTATCTGAGGAGAGGATTCCCTAAACATCTCTATACAATGTATCAGGAGAAAACGCCAAAACACTCAGGGCTAACCTTTTTTCAGTTAATCAAATGCAGATTATTCTCTGAGAGAAATATGATGAAATAACATGATTCCCTCTTTCCGAGGGTTTTCTACACCCTGCTGCTGATTAGTATTCTATATATTTACCCATCTGTCTCACACAAACACAATAATAACCCAGCTGATTATAGTTTGTAGGACTTTTTAAATACAGCATTTAAATTATGTACATGGCTCTAGTTTGAAGTGAACACTTGTGAGAAAGCTTTTCTGTTTGTGGGGTCACCCCCATTCTTTGCTGACTGGTATTACTGGTTTTAAAATTCTGCACACTGGGCACTGCTGTCTGGGTCCTCGTGTACGTGCTCTGATCTCTAAAATAAGGTAAAATTGTCTAACTCCCGTTAGACCTGGCATCTTTGGTTTGTTTTCCCTTGTCTTTTTACGTCTGACCTCCTGCTTTTGAATGTGTGCAGGGTTGGGGATAGATTAATTTTGACGTCAAGTAGCCCCTCTAAAAACCGCACTATTTCAGTTTTAATACTTTTTAGTTTTTCACAACCATAGAACATGTGTATAAGATCAGCTGGACCATTTCCACATCTGGGGCAGTTACTATCTGCCGCTTTCCCCCAAGAGAATAATTTTTCCGGCGTATAGTATAGATTGAATAGCGTTTTGTAGTGTTGGGCCCTGAGATTCGAAGAGCGCAGAAACCTCTGATCCATAGATAGTGCCTTATCAAGATCTACTTCGGGATCCCCCAATTTTTTGGACCAGGCGATTTCCATTTTTCCCATATCATCCATCGATGCATCATTAAATATTTTATATATATCCCTAATTCTATGGCCCCCGACTTCAGATACTCAATTAATTCAAATCTCGCAAGCAAAGTGATACGTGGCCTAATTGATTTAATTCTATTGACAATCTGTAGGTATTTAAACTTTTGATAACCTTGTAGTGAATAGTGTTGCGTAAGTTCTTCAAGTGTTCTACAGGGATCTCTAATCATTATTTGCCCCAACTCCACAATGCCCTGACTCTCCCAATGACGCCACGCTCCATCCCTACTAAGGTTTGGAAAGAGTGTTGAGTTCCAAAGCGGTGTGCTGTGATGGATAGTGGGTATATCTAGGATTTTTTTAACAGTTTTCCATATATACCATACGTCTTCAAGCGTCTTATATCCAATTTCCTTGTAATAACTCCTCTGAGTTCTCCTTAATAAGAGCCCTACGGCTTCACTTCCCACCAATAGCTGAAAAATTGATGGTATCACCGCCTGCCTGAGGGTTGGGCCCCCCGGATGAAGTAGGATAGCCATGTCTGTGAGGAGACATGCGAAATGATAGCTCTTGATATCTGGCAATCCCAACCCTCCTCTATCTTGTGGTAATGACATATATCTATTTGATCGCCTTATTTTGCCATATTGCCACAAGAATTTCATGAATATGGCCTCAATCTTCTTAATAATCTTCTCGTCAATTTTAAATGGGATTGACCTTAATTTATAAAGCACCTTGGGAAACATTGTCATTTTTATAATGTTAGCCCTTCCAATCAATGACAGCTGTAATGAATCCATTCTTTTTAGTTCTGTTTCCATCGAATGGATAAGCGGTGTGCAATTATCGTCAATTATTTTACCTGGTTCTACATTTATTATTATTCCCAAGTAAACTACAGATTCTACGTATCTACCATCCAATTTGGCTATTTTTTTAGAGCATAATACTTGTGTTTTGTCCACATTTAATCGGTAACCCGACACATCTCCAAACTGACCGGTTATATTAACTACCTCCCTCATAGCTAGCTCTGGGTCTTTTGTGGTGACTGCTAAGTCATCCGCATATGCGAGCAGTTTAGTCTGAAACCCATTTAATATTACTGGTTTAATAACCGCACTGTTCATTAATTGTGTGATTAAAGGGTCTATATAGAGCGCGAACAAGATTGGAGAGCATGGGCAACCCTGTCTCGTACCCCTTGTTATGTTGATCCTATCTGATCTTTCCCCCATTGATTGGATTCTTGCCGTAGGTGATGAATACATAGCCTGAATGGCTTGACAGAATCTAGGACCAAATCCCCTTGCCTACAGAACCTTCCATAGAAAACTCCATCTGACGCGATCAAATGCCTTCTCCGCATCGAGGAGGATCATTGCGACCCCCTCCCCCCTAGCAGCACCGATGTCAAATAAGGTGATAGCTCTCCTAATATGATCTGTGGTTCCCCTTCCTGGGATAAACCCATGCTGCCAGGGGGAAACCAAGGACGCAATGATCCTCCCCATGCGAGTGGCCATGATTTTTGCATATAGCTTGTTATCACTGTTGATCAATGATATTGGTCTGTAGGAGCCAGGGTTGGTCTTTGGTTTTCCTTTTTTGTGAAAGATCGCTATATTAGTTTCTTGCCAGGACTCGGGTATTGTTCCGGTATTCATAACGCCATTAAAAAGATCTAAAAGCATTGGTGTTGTTTCCTCCCTTAGACTTTTGTATAGCTCTACCGGTATAGCATCTGGGCCCGCAGCCTTTCCGCTTGCCAGGTCCTGCAGAGCTTCCAATACCTCAGACATTGTGATATCTTGTTCCAGAGATTCGATCTGGACCGGTTTTAACTTACTACCCATGTCTAGCCAACTTATTATTGGGGCCTCTGCACCTGCTTCCTCCTGATATAATTCTTGATAGAATTTCCTAAACACCTCCAAAATGTCACCTGATTTATCGTATATTTGGCCCTGATATTCAATTTGTGTCACTATGTTCTTACTTGCCACCTGTCTAATTCGCAGGGCAAGTGCTCTACCTGCTTGCTCACCAGTTTCGTAAAGGAGTGATCTCTGTGCCTGATAATTTGCTGCCGCCTTTCTTGCTAGTTGTTTCTGGATCTCTGCTTTTAGGGAGTTTACTCTATGTAGACTCTCGACAGATTGAGCACCTACAGTTATATCTTGTCTGTGTTGTGTCTCTGCCTCACTCAGCTTTCCCATCAATGCTTCCCTTTCCCTGTTAATCTTTTTCCAGACGTTGGTAGTATAACTTATGGTCTCTCCTCTTAATCCTGCCTTATAGTCTTTTGGCCTTTTTCTCCAAGAGATCAAGATTCTCTTTGGTTGCCAGTTCCCTTTCTGCCTCTTTTGCTCTCTGTTTTTCCTTGGCTTTCTTTTTTGATTTCTCGGCTTCCTTGTGGAGTTTCTGTTCGTTCTGTTCATTCTCGATGTTTCTATCTCTTCCATCAGGCTTGATAGCTCTTATTTTGCCATCATTATTTTCATCATTATTTTCCATCGCCTTATAACCCCTGGTTTCGGGTCGTCTCTGTGTTTCTTTTATTTTCTGAGATCCTTGTAGTTTATAGGGCTCTTTAGTATTTCCTCTGTCATCTGAATTCTCTTCCCTTTCTTGACTTTCTTGTTTTTCTTGTTTTTCTTGATCGCCCTCTCCTCCCTGAGCCAGGGCCTTTACTTTTGCTTTTGTATCGTTTTTTGTATCGTTCTTTGTCTCAGTTTGATTCTGTTTTTGGATTTGAACTTGATTATCACTGTCTTTATCCTTATCTTTACCTTTATCTTTTCTTTAATTTTCTCCATATCTTTCTCCATAATCGTATTCGGCTGTATGATCAAAGTCGGTATGGTAATTTCCACATTATTTGCTGCTAACAGTACTGCATTGTCTCTGACCCCGATTCCTCCGCCTCTAATCCTTATAGTTGGTCTGAGTAAGCTTGAGACTCCAGCATGCACTCTTTTTCTCCCAAGAATCCCAGTAATCTTGGTGTCTGGACCTATATTTTTTCCCAATTGTAGGTCTGAGCAGACTAGATAGAATTTTTGACTAACCACCAGAAAGCCCATATGTAGTTCTCTTTTTCTTGCTCCCGGTTTATTTATTGCGAGATTTGGATTTGATTCACTTTTTTTTTTTTCCTCCGTTCCACTATTATGGCCCTTGTATTATATTCTCGTATTATTCCTCTTTATCTCTTTATCTCTTTATTTCTTATCTATCTGTTCTTGTTACTTTCGGCTTTTCCTCCACTAGTCTGGGCCTTCCGGGCTTCCGGGCTGACAACGTCGTCTCCCATGACAACGCGTGGTCTCCTGTCTATTTACGCTCAGCCGCCGTGTCTACAGATGACAGAAGGCAGAGGCAGCGAGCGGAGTGCGGAGAGCGGAGAGTGTGTAGCCGAGAACGGGAAGCCGAGCACGGTGCTCGAGGAAGAACAGACTCCGCTGCTAATGAAGGCGGGGAGGGCAGTCACCGCTGAGCGGAAGGCAGGTAAGGAACCTTTGAATCTTTGAATCTCTTTTTCCTTTTCTCTGCCTGCCCCGCCTTTTGCTTTTCTTCTATTGTGCTTCTTTTGTGCTGCAGTCGCTCGCAATCGCTACCATCAATGCAAGCACTGAGAGCTGCGTGACCCCCCCTAGTCCGCCCTGAGTCCAGAGTGCATGGGGTATAGTTAGTTGGGATAAAGCTAGTAGTTTAGCAGTTCAAGTTGCGCTGTGTGTCTGTACACTCCACGAACTTCAGCTTCTGCTTCAGGACATCTAATTAGCGCTACCGTACACCGCTCACACTGCTTGCAGCCTTTAAGAAAAAAAAAGACTTTTCACCGTATATTGCAGCCTCTTCACAGAGGTAGGGCAGCTAACACTGTGCCGATCTGCTCTGCTCACCATCTGCTCACCATCTGTTCACCATCAATTCAGTATCTGTCACAGCCATCCAAGATGATGAGAAACACCGCGCACCACGCCGCTAATGGAGCCGGTATGAACCACAGCGTCGGTTACAGCTTCACATTTGCTTCTCTGAGATAATCCCCCGCCGACAAGCACAAGCGGAGACTTTGAAGGTTGGCAATCTAATCAGAATGTTATCTTGGACATTCTCAGGCCCCAGGAGCAAGCACTGCAGCGACCTCTCACACCGACGCCATCTTGCCTCCTATAAGTTATCATTAGGGCTCGCTTATAAAAACTTACAGGTGAAACTTCCAATTGGGAAGAGAAGGAGATTTGGAGTTTGGGGTCTTTAAATTCACAATTTAAAACAACATCTTTTGATTAAGTTGTTTTTTAAATTGTGTGTTTGAAAATGGCACTTTTTGAAAGTAGGCATGTTCTTGCTTTACCATTCTGTACCTCTGCCTGCCTGTGGAATCCACGTCTGAGGGAGGGTGACAGTTAGGATGTTTGTCTATTCACTTCAGACATTCACACAAAAGGAACTGAGGTGCACCTTGCATATACTGATGGGTCATCACCAGGCTGATGGTTCTTCCTGAGCTAGAGTGGTGGGAGGAGTTGTCACTGACACCTGAATTGGGTTGTGCCTGCATTCACACAGAGCTGTCTCCAAACCCCTGTAGTGTGTCTGGAGCCAGGCCAGGGAAATGCAAGGTCTTGTGCACTACAAAGACTTTCCTTTGAAGTTTGCTTACTTCAAAGGTATATAAGCATTGGACCTCTGCCACTCTCAAATCAGCGGTACAAAAGGGGGTGGTAATGGATGGAGCATCTGAACAAATCAAACACTCACACCCAGTCAAAAGATCAGGGTTTAATCCATCACAGTTCTTTAGCCCACTCTGCCACCCCAGTTCAGACATGGCTATATGCAAATCAGTCTGACCCTGTGCCTCATGGGAACAGTCAAGCCCGAACTGCCAAGCCATGTCTTCCCTGGACCGGAAACAAGCTTCAGAGACAAAGTTATTTCCTGGCCTCGGAAGCTTGTTTCCGGTCCAGGGAAGGCATGGCTTGGCAGTTCGGGCTGGACTGTTCCCATGAGGCACAGGGTCAGACTGATTTGCAAATAGCCATGTCTGAACTGGGTCCAGTTACCAGGCCCTTGGAAGTATAACCTGGTAACCCTAAGAAGACATCCAACCAATCGACACTCAGGGCCTGTTTTTCTGCTGCAGGACCACCATGCAGTTCAAAATTCAACACATCGCCACTGTGAGGCCGAAGAATCGATGCATGTGGCAGAAAGATCATTGCAGCCTAAGTCCTGAGCACCGTGTCATCAACGTCCATGGCACCCGCACTGACTCCGACGCAGGCCCTGCTGTGTGGCTGAAGAATCAACGCATCACTGGTTCTGCCGCAGTGACACAGTGCGTCTGGATTTTCGCCACATCATCTTTGGGTGCCAAGTTGGTCATCGATGTCTCCCAGAAATATGGAACCGAGGCCATGTATCCGGAGATCGATGCATCACCTTCCCTCAAAGTAAGGAACTGACGCATCACCTTTCTCGCACTGCAGTAAGGAACCGACGCATCACCTCCCCTAGCAGGAAGGAACCAATGCATCAGCTCCCCTGGGAGTAAGGAGCCAACAAATATCTTTGTTTTCCAGCGCTTCACATCCCCTATGCCTATTTTCATCTTAGATTTTGATTCATCCCAGGTACTTTGTGATAAGATTGACACATTCGTGAATTTCTATCAACTGAACTGGTTTTGACCTTTTAAAAGTGATTTATTTACTTGTGTTTGTTGGATCTTTCTTTTTTTGGTCTTGTTTCATTCAGATAAATATTGGTTATTTTTCTAAACTGTTGTGGTGTCCATTTGTAGTGTTTCTACTGTGTTACTGTGTGTGGATGCACAAATGCTTTACACATTTTCTCTGAGATAAACCTGACTGCTCGTGCCAAGCTACCAAGTGGGTGAGCAGCGGTTATCTTAGCTGTGTAATCCCCTTACCCTGACTAGAGTTAGGGTCCCTACATGGACAGGGTGCACACCACTGCCAACTAGGGACCCCAGTTCTAATAAGTCCCAATTGTCCTGCTTAACGTTCCAGGAAAGCCATAGTATATGGTGTATGGAACTACACCAGTGGGATTAAAAAGTTAAATTTCCCCTGTGGACTACTGCACATTTTGTGGCATTCTCTATGCTGAAAATGTTGCTTCGAGCAAACTTGTGTTACCTGACTCCTGCAGCTTTTTAACTTTCTTTTATACCTAAGGGATAACTATTTCTGACTGGAAAGAGCTCCACTTTTAAATATTAAATAAGTCACCTCTAAGTAGGCCTTCTAGCATACACGGTCTGGTGAGTATTTAATGGGGCAAATGCAATAATTTAACGTTGGCATGTACCTACAGTGACTAGCCCCATAGAACTATTTCACTGCTACACTAATAATTAAAACAATATTTTTAAATGTTTATTAAAAATTCAATTCAGTGGCGAAGTTGGATTTTAATGAATCTTTAGGTAAAGTGACTTTCCAAAAGTTAGACTTGTCTGCCTAAATCTCCAAAAGGCTAATTAGCCCACCAACAGCTGGCCTGTCAGCGTTTTCCCTTAATGAGGTGTGAAAACTGCCTGAAGAGCAAAAACAATGGCTTAAGCCTTTGGACAGGAAGTGTGGGAGTGAGGTATGTGATGTATTTTAGTTCAGGAAGGGTAGCTGGAGGGGGTTCAAGAACCTCATTAACTTGAAAGGGGTCAGAGGGGAGTCTGCCAATTCATAGTTAGATATAAAGGGAGACCTGGGGAAGAGAAGCCTTATGTTATCTGTGCTCTCTCCAGTCAGTGTAGCACCAGCCCAATGGGAGTAGAAGTTGGATCCAGAACCTGTTTGGTGCAGCTGAGGGGGAGAGGCCTGTTCACTTCCCCAGTCATACCCCTGACTGGCACACAACCCACTTCCAAGGACAAAAAGGCTATGCCCTCTTGAACCTTACTTAGAATAGTGAACTGTGAGACAGTTAGCAGTGAGGCAAAAAGGTGTGCTGAAAAATGGGATGGTTTGCCCTTGGGAACGTTTAGCTCATAGGTTAGGTAGTGTCCATGAGTCACCCCACCCATTGGCTAGTAAACCTTAAAAAATAGATACCTCCCCAGCAGCTCAGCAGAACATTTTCTGAACATGCAGAAAGAAAACTGAAAAAGGACTGGACCTGCTGTTTGAGACCTGTGTGGAGGCGTTGTCTGGGTTGTCAGCAGCACAAGCAATAAACAACGCCACTAACCTTTCACATTGGCCAGCGGAACCAATGGTCGTTGATAATTAGCCCAGTTCTCCTGAACGCAACCCCAAACAGAGGAAGTGAACGCTACTGCTGGAGATTGTGCCCTGGCGAAAAAGGGAATAGGAGAAAATAATAAACTGTGCTGCAGTTGCCCTCGTACCTCCCTGGTCTGGTCAAAGAGTCCGACTGGCACCCTTCTAGGAAATGGCACTGCAGGGATGAGAAATAAACAATGATGAGAAGCACCCCTCTCCTATGACAACATGGTCTTTAGGATATTGTTTCATACATGCACTCACCAGGAGTCCTGCAGCTACTATATGAAGAACTGGAGTAATGGTAGCTCACCAACCTATCACCAGAAAAAGAGCACACCTGGAAAAGGTCTGCTAGCATCAATTCGAGAATGCTTTTCAAAATGTAGACTGTTAGTATTATCACAGCCAGAATCATTCCATTCCTGATACCCAGAACAATACAGAATGAAGATGTTGATAGCTAGTAGCACCAAAGAAAATCCAGTTCTACTTCAAGGTGTGCATGCCCCCAAACTGAATTGTACACATTCAATAAAAGGCACTCTCCAATAATAGGTAGAAAACAAAACTCCTCGCAGATACTTCACGGCCCGTTTCTGACCGCAATACAAAACATGCGGGTCTGGTGGGCTGATGCTTGCTCAGCCGGCGAAAGATTGACTTCTATGGTAATGAAGGCAGCGCTCCGGCGCTCCTTCATTGTAACTCACAGAACTCAAAACAAAAAGAGAACATGTCACTGTAGTGAAGGTGGCGCTCCGGCGCACCTTCACCGTAAATCCAGAAAATGATGCGCTAATTACAACAAAGAGCGAGAGGAAAGGTAGCGCTCCGGCGCTCCTTTCAAAATACCTGAGACCGGATGGGAGACATAAACAAGCATTTACAATGCAATGGTCTCGGCATTATGAAAGGTAGAGCTATTGGCATTGCTCATGACATTTTTTTTCATTTGTTTTAAACATAAATAAATGGTATTGTCATTTACAATGGCAATAGGTGAGCATTAGAGAGTACTAGAGAGTATTTGCGGACACAGAGCCGCGCACACAGACAGAGCCACGCACACAGACAGAGCCACGCACACACACAGAGAGCCACGCACACACACACACACAGACAGAGCCACTTACACACACAGACAGAGCCACTCACACACACAGACAGAGCCACTCACACACAAAGCCACTCACACACACAGAGCCACTCATACACACAGAGCCACTCACACACACAGACAGCCACTCACACACACAGACAGAGCCACTCACACACACAGACAGAGCCACTCACACACAGACAGAGCTACTCACACACACACACAGAGCCACTCACACACACACACACAGAGCCACACACACACACAGAGCCACTCACACACACACAGAGCCACTCACACACACACACACACAGAGCCACTCACACACACAGACAGAGCCACTCACACACACAGACAGAGCCACTCACACACAGACAGAGCCACTCACACACACAGACATAGCCACTAACACACACAGACAGAGCCACTCACACACACAGACAGAGCCACTCACACACACAGACAGAGCCACTCACACACACAGACAGAGCCACTCACAGTGCTGCTCACTTTTCAGCAATATCGTCCAACATACCCTGCCTTTACCTATCATTTGTATCACAGGAATGCTCACAACAATTTACAACTTCTCTCAATTTTCAAAAAGGTACAGCTTTCTACTTTTGAATAAAAAGTCTGTGGCAAAGAAAGCGCCCACCCTGAATCAAAATGACGACTCCCTTTGATGCATCACAGCAAAACCAGTCCTGTCCTTTTCTGAGAATGACAGGCATATCACACTCCTGGGCATTACCACCCTCTGCAGAATCAAGGAAAAAGATTGTAGCAGCACATTTTAAGTGAAACAATAAGGAGTAGCATAACTAGGCAGTCAAAATGACTCCAGGTGGAGTCGGGTGTTAAATCAAAGACATTCTGCAACATGTGCAAGCCCTCAGTACAGTCAAGAAGTGGCTCCACCCTACACATCAGCCAGGAACGTTTGATCAGTCGTTAGAATCACGATTCAAAAACAAACCTTTAATCACCTTAAAACATGTATGCAGGCACTCAAGGGTCCATGGTTCTAGACAACAGACCATCCTTGCATCCTAAACCCAAATCTGAAGCCAAAACCTAGTAATATGTGCTTCAGGAGACTTGAAAGCCAAGCATTTCAGTTGCGCTTTCTAAAGAATAGGGAGGGGTGAGGCGGGAAAGGAGACACGGTTAGCGGGGGGAGCAGGAAAGGAGACACAGACAGCGGGGGCCGGGAAAGGAGACACGGACAGCGGGGCGGGGGGCGGGAAAGGAGACACGGACAGCGGGGGGCAGGAAAGGAGAAACGGACAGCGGGGGGGCGGGAAAGGAGACACGGTTAGCGGGGGCGGGAAAGGAGACACGGTTAGCGGGAGGGGGCGGGAAAGGAGACACGGACAGCGGGAGGGGGTGGGAAAGGAGACAACACTGGTACAATGAACAACACTGATCTTGTTGTACATCAGCGATCTTTTGACTGTAGACATTTTCCTGACAGAATTTAAACTGGTACTGTTCTTTGTTGTGTATGATATTGGGTCAGCATTCATCCAGTGGGACACTGGATCAGATAGGCACTACTTTTCCTCGTGCACTAATAGCTGCCTGTTGTACATCCAGTTTTTGCACCTGGCATATATTGTTTTTGTTGACACATGCTATATGATTGTCTGTCTTGAAGTAGTGTTGCTACTCAGTACTGCAATATTTTACCAGTTTCCATTCAGAACTCCCAGCACTTAATATACTTTTTTAGTCAATAAACTTGAAAAATGGTACTGTAAAATGCACACGTTCACCCTATTTTATTACACATTATTTTGTGTAGAAGCGCTTCTCAGACCATTCTGGGAAAGTTCATCAATGTGCCTGGATATGCTGCGCCGTACAAACGACATAGCACATTGCTCGCTTGCACAGTATTAACAAATTTGTCGAGGCTGTTTTTTGTTCTCAGTCCGACCTTGTTATTAAGGAGCATATTACTGAAATGTAAGCGTTCCTATTGACAACATACTGACAAACAGGGATAGTGTACATTAAAGGCATGCAATTCCAGATGAAAAATACCTAAATGCAGTAGTCCTATTGAGAAAATCAAAATCACAGCAGTGGAGATTGAGCACGCTATGCTGTATGTCATCAAATGTATGTCAGCCCTACTGTAGAACACGGGCACCAGATTGCCATGCTTCTCACCACCACATACCTTCGCAACAAAGTCAAGAGGCAGTTAGAAATCAATACCACGCCAAAAAGCCAACAGCTGTTTTACTTAACAACGGCCAAACCTTTCGACTTCTGGCAAGGCTAGCGTGGCAATTTTGTCACGATGCCAGCTAAATAAACAAAGGTATGACCCGATCTTTCTGGAGAAGCGAAATACAACACTAAATTGCACCCACAAAATGTTTGCAGCGGTGTCATATATTAAGGAGCACTCACGGTAAGGGAGACCAGGAAGTCACGCCGCTCCATCCCGCTCAATATCACTATGCCAAGAACTCCATGCCACAAGAAAACTCTCTACAGTACACCATGCGCTCTTCTGCGCCGCCAGGTCGCGGTTGGAAGAGAAGCACAAGTTACCATCATGAAATCGCCGGTCCTGTCAAATGGAACCGAAAAAAGAAAGAGATAGCAAAAAAAGATAGCCAAAATAAAAACCTGCGTTTTCAAAATGATATATTAAGCAGGGGTCGCTTCCATTATTTACTAACAGATTCCTACGCTCATCTGCGTTGTATTGTCCGCATTCCTTTTCGAGCATCAAGTTGTCATACCTCACTATAAAATCATTAAGGATGATTCTTTTCTGGTCAGAAAATACATTCACTGACATTATATTTTATCTAACTATGAGTTAATTTAAAGAAACAGAGTATGAATATTGGAACAGTTTTTTCCTGTCATTTTGTTTCTATTCCTGGTCCCGGGGCGGCTGGCTGAGGCCCTGGGGACAGGCGGCGGGGCACTGGCACTGCAGGCGTGAGGTACTGCTACTGGCGGTGCCATGGCAGGGAGAGGCCGGCGGGGGGGGGGGGGGTCGGAGGGGGCGGCAAAGCCAGTTTGGAGGCCCCTCTCCCCGTAGCTTCGCTCATCTCACCTCTCTCCGGGGGGCTCGGGGTGAAGTCCATGGCGGTGGCAGCTGTTGCGGTGCTCCAGCACAATGCCCGCTGCTGCTGCTGCCAGAATGAAGCTCCGGCTCCCAGTCCAGGCTCTAGCGCACAGCTTGCGATTGAATTTGAACTTAAAGTATTTGTAGAGCGCGCGTATACCAAACGGTTTCATGGCGCTGTGTAGTCAATTCAATTTCAAGTTATGAGCTCAGAAATGACTTAGGTTGAAAAGGCTTGTTGAAATAGAAAAGTTTTCAGCTTCCCCCGGAACTCCATGTAGGATACCCAGGAGCGAATAGGAAGAGGTAAGGAGTTCCAAAAGGACGGAGCGAGAACAGCAAACTTACATCCTCCCGTCCTCTTCTTCCTAAAGCGAGGGACAACCAGAAGAGAGAGGGTGGAAGAACGCAAGTGTCTGCTAGGAATATACGGGTGGATATGGGATTTAATAAAAGCCGGAGCTGTCCCAGCAAGAGCCTGAAAGGTAAGGCAACCAAGTTTAAACAATGCACGCTCTTTAATGGGGAGCCAATGAAGGGAGCAGAGGACAGGGGTGATGTGCTGAGATCTGGGTAAGCTAAAAACCAAGCGGGCAGCTTGGTTCTGCACCAGCTGGAGTCGGCGCAGGGCATAGATGGGAATGCCATTAAATAATGCATTGCCGTAGTCTAAGCGTGAGAGTACCATCGCCATAAGAATAAGTTTGAGGGCTGGGAGTGTGAAAAAACGTGAACTTTTGTGAATGGTGCGCAGGATAAAGAAACAAGCTGAAACCACTGTGCTCACATGTGAATGAAGAGTGAAGTGCTGATTCAAAGTGATCCCCAGGGTTTTAACAGAGGAAGAAGGGAGAGGAGCAGAACCGAGCAAGGGGGGCCAAAAAACAGAGGACCAAGGGTTGAGTTTGCCACCAGTCAGGACCAGCTCGGTTTTGTCAGGGTTGAGTTTCAAATGATTAGAGTTCATCCAATCCCTGATGAATACCATCACTGACTGGAAGTTGGAGATAGAGGAAGAAGAATTGGATAAATTAAAAATAAGGTGGATGTCATCAGCGTAATTAAACACTGTGACCTCCATCTGTTGTAACGCAAAAATAAGTGGGAAAATATACAAGTTGAAAAGAAGAGGGGAAAGAGAAGAGCCCTGGGGAACACCACATTTTACCTTGTAGGCTGATGAGGAGAAGTCCGCCAGATGGACGGCCTGGGCACGATCGTTAAGAAACGACCTAACCCAAGTCAGGGCGGAACCCCCGATACCTGCCTGGCTTCGACACGGGAAAGAAGGATGGTATGATCAACCATGTCGAAGGCGGCAGAGAGATCAAGGAGAATCAGCGCCTGTGGGAGGTTGGAATCTAGCCCCTCCCTGAGTGTGTCCATAACGGATACCACCACCTTCTCGGTGGAATGAAGGGGGCGGAAACCAGCTTGAGAGGGGGCAAGGAACCCACTGGCCTCAACAAAGGTACTCAGGATTTTAGTGATGTGCCACTCAAGAACCTTAGGCAAATAAGGGAGAAGGGAGATGGGACGGTAGTTGGATAATACTGTAGGGTCTGCTCCAGGCTTTTTTAGGATTGGAACAATCGTTGCTGACTTATGTAAAGTGGGGACAGTTCCGCTTCTGAGGAATTCATTAAGAAAGAACAAGGGAGGGAGAGGGCAAGTCTGGAAGATTTGACTCATAATATGGGCAGGGCAAACATCCGCAGGGGATCCGGATTTAACGCTGGGAAGGATGGAGAGAAAGGTCTCTTCGGAAAGCAGCGCTAATTGATCTAGGTGACAGATGTTATGTGGCGGGGTGATATCAATAAATGCCGGAGAGGGAGGTGGAATATTGGACTTGATAACTGCAATCTTATTAATGAAAAAATCATTAAGAGAATCGCACAGAGGTTGGGAGGGAACAGGTTTAGCAGTGGTTCTGTCCGAAGTAGCCAGTTCGAACACAGTTGCGAGAATTTCCCTCGGTTGGTTCTCCATCAGGAGAATCTTGCCAGAGAAATAGGAGGTCTTAGCCTTAAGGATAGCTTTCTTATACTCCACCTGCATGGCATTGTATGAAAGTTTGGAAGTTGGCAGAAGGGGCGGAAAAGACTGCAGCTGGGCTCCGAGGCGCTGGGCGGAAGCCCCATCCGCAGTTTGTGCCGGAGCATGTGCGCTGCATCACCGTACTCGGCGCCGGCTGGGCAACAATGGCTGCAACAAAGTTTGCGACATTTTCGGATTTGGAGGCGTCTTTTGCTGTGCTGCGTGACGGACGACGTCACTGTCTAAAGAACAGCAAAAATTACGCCCCCAAATCCGAAAAGGACGGGGCTACATCGGAGTGACGGATCTCTCCTCCAATGGCTGGCCTCCGTTTAGGAAGCCAGCCAATGGAGAAGAGACGGGGCAAGGAAGCCCTGGAGTTCAGAGTCGGATTGTCAAGCACTTTCCTTAGGAGGAGGAAGTGCTTAAGTAGGGAGGCGGCTTCTTCCGCGTTGTCTCCTAACGCACCCCACTGCCTGCTGGGAACTGTAGTACCTAGGGCTCCACTTCCTTTTCCCCCCGGGCCCTGGCATACTAGGGAGGCGTGTACGTGCCCCTCTGGTGATTTCTTTCAGAGTGATCACTACAGGCATGAAGGGTTGGACCTGTTCAGGGCTCGAGTCGGGGTACCACGCGGGTGGACGGTGTTCCCCCACTTATTTTAACGTATCTTACAGGGTGGACGCCGTCCCCCCTGGCCAAAATCTGGACTGGACAATGATGGTGTTACTTACCGGACCGGCGCACCGCCGATCTCCGAACCTTGACGTACTCCTCGCATCCTGCTTCCTCCTCTCTCCACCCCTCCCATCACCCTCCCCTGCCCACTCACTCGCTACCCATCTCATGCTCCCTCTACTGAAGTCTGTGCCCCGCTCTCACCTCTCACAGATGCTCCCCCTGCGCTCTGTTCGTGACCTGCTCACGACCCCACCCCCTTTGAGCCTTCACATTTTCTTAACTACGAGGCACGCATCCTTTCCCCATTTCTCGTCCCCTCACTCCTCTCTTCCCGTGACTTCATTCACCCCCCCTCCCCCCATATACCCAGGGGCGAGCTGCTACTGGCGCAGTGGCACCGGGGCCGGGCCCACTGAAACGGGATTATTACTGTATTTCTGTTTTTTACCTTTCGTGACGTCACTTCCTGTCGTGACGCCACATCTTGTCTCTGAGCGTCCCCCCACTTCTTTATTTAGGACTTGTGCCCTGGACCTGTTCCCACTTGTACCCAAGAGTAAGAAGTGGACTACCGGGAGTCAAGAAGCTGCATTAGACCTTTTACCTGAAGTGTCAAGCTGACCAGTGGCAGCTGGACCTGAACTGGATTCTCCTGGCGATCTCTGATCAAGTGAGGCCTGGTCCCCAGTGTGCTGGTCATGTGGTTCTGGGAGCCTTAGAAGTGACCATGGGGAGCTGCTCTAGAAACTCTGAAAAGTTGGGACATAGAACATTTTTCAACTCCCAAGCCCTATAGAGTGTCATCAGGACCTCACAGTGAAGTTGTCTGATTTGGATGGTACTTTTCCAGATATAGCTTCAGGTTTGTCCCACTGGAGGATTTTGTGCTCTATAAAAAAGATGGTCAAAATCTTGAGCTGGTGAAGAAAAGAAAAGTGAGGAGGTGAGGACTTCAGCAGCCACGAAATGAGATTTTCTCCCCATTTTGACCTTTTCCCACCAAATCGAATGGCAACAGTGGGACCTCATTCAATGGCTATCCAACTTCGAGAACACTTTGGAGGACATAGCCTGCAACCCTGTCCCACAGAAGAATTTTAACTTCTATTTTAGAAACTAAGTTAGAAGGTATCTGACCCACAGTCCATTTGCTTTAGGCCTGAAACCACTGCAAGGTCCAGGTAAACGCGAACAGTGACTATTGATTGACACAATGCATTTTCTTGGCACTTTGTGGCCTAAATGTTTAAAAGTTCATTTCTCTGGTTTCTCCTATTGGATTTTTGTTGCTTTGGTGTCATTTTACTCATTAAATCTGTCTTTACTGTTTTAAATTGGTTGTGGCGTTGTAATTGTGTTGTTTTGTGACTTTTTTCTGTTTTGTTACATCTAAATACTTTACACATTTTCCTAAGTTAAGCCTGTTTGTGTTTTACCCTGCCAATTTTGTTATCTTGTCCCCTGTGGTGAACTCACATCCAGCCCAATTAATAATTCACTTTTTTACAATGCTGCATTTTAAAAATCACTCATAGTCAATATACTGTGGTTAAGATATATATGTCTGCAATTGGGTATTTTAAATGCTAACTCTTTTTTACTTGCACTGTATAACCCCCCAAATGAAATCTTCTGTTTTAATACTTTTAACTTTTTAAAATGTTTTTTAGCTATTTATTGATGACTTTTGTAGTTGGTGAATTTTATTACTCTGTATTTTTGTAAACATTGTTGATGTCTATTTTGCATTGAATGGATTATGTATTGTGTATGATTTTTATGTGGATCTCCTCGGAGTTCCAAAACATAATAAAGGAATTGAATTGAATAGTCAATGTACTGCATTATAAATCTGTGCATGTATTTGTCAGAGCTCAACAAAGTGTTTCTTTCTGCAGGATTATCTGCATGAAAGCAATAACCCTCTGACAAAGGACCACAGATATGGTCTGAAATACAATGGGGATGATTTAAATTAAAAAAAAGAGGATGTGTGATTTATGAGTAAATCATAAACAACATATTGAAATCAAAGAAATCAACAAACAAGGGTCTTAATTGCAAAAAAAATTCTCAATAAATACATTTTTTTATTAAATCTATGGAATAATCAAAAACCTTTTTATTTGACACAGATTATATATACACAATGAGAAGATAGACAGATGAATGCATGAAGTACTATGCCATTCCTCCTATTTTTGAAAAGTGCATGTGTAATTGCTACAGTATCCTAAAGGGATAGAGGGTACACTTTAACAACACCTAACCTATAGAAAAGTAAGAGCAATTATTGGGATACAGAAATGCAGCACTAGGGATTTTATATGAAGAATTCTTTGGACTATGTTATATTGATAACATAAATTGCATAGTTTCTTAGTCAGCAGTCCAAGGGTGGCCTGACAGATGGTTCTGGTCTTTCCCATTGGCCAAAGTAATGGTATTCACGTATGTTTATGTAGGGGCTTTAAACTGAAGGGCTTTCAGATGCTCCTATTGGTTTAATGAAGGATCTTGGTCTGGCCCTACTCTGTATGGGGTTGCACAGAGTTGTTTTTGTTTGTCCTTTGTGTCTGTGTGACAGGGACCTAGGACACTGCACTTTTTTCTATTGCATAATGACAAATGGTCCTACACGATACGGTAGGTTGTGCTGTTAGGTGCATCCCATTCATTGCCAAATATATGGTTCTATGCTTTGGTGCATATTAAACCATTCCCTAACATTTACAACAATCATAGACTAGCACCTCTCGAAGACAACAATAACAGGCTGGTATCTCTCATTCATGGATATTTACTTTATTTGCTCATTCTGTATCACTTTAGACATCACTATTTATAACATGATTATTTTATTAAATATTACATGTATTTCTCACTTATAATTTGTTCACTTATCCTTCCACATGCATTTTCTTTCACTCCTTTTGATTCAAAGCTCCCATCAAATCCATTAAGGGATATTATGGTCCCGAAACGCATTGGGCAATAACTGAAAGTATCTGCTTTAGCATGAAAGCAATGCAGATGTACAATCAAATGCAAGTTATCATGCTTTTGAGTATATGTTTGATGAATCTATAAAAACTAGAGGAACTTTTATAACATAAAAAGCTTTGCGAATTTGTTTCCTACAAGAGTGCTCATCATATGAAACAAGGGTTTTGATCTCTTTTCAATTGTATTATTAGGTCTAACAGTGATTAACTTGTAGTAGGATATTTTCTACCTCAGAGAAATGTGGATTACAAGCTGTGGGCCTAATTTACAAGCCACAAAACAAGGAGAGACACTCTTCTATGCCAAAAGGGACAGGATAAGTATACTGCTATAAACAAAAAAATCCACTTTTGTACTGTAGCTTAAAACTGACAGCAATAAATAACAAACTGAATGCATTTTTCACATATGTAATAAAATGTTTTACTTTATATTGGTATGTCCTAAAGCGATGAAATTGGGTTGTTCATACTTTTATGATATTTTATATTGAATAAAGTCATACAACAACAAGTAAAATGTGTGGTAGTTTTTAACATATTTGTTAGTAATTGTATGGATCTAAGCCTCTTTCATGTTTTATACCATTGATTAGTGCATCTTCTGATGCTTATCTATGGGAAACATCCTTTACCCCGCATGTGTTACTCCGCGTGCCATTACCCCCCATTTTTTACACCACAATATCTTTTACAATGCCGTGCTTTACACTGCAAACTATTACAACGCATTCCCTAAAGTACCGCCCTGGAGGAGTTAGAAAAGTAAGTTGCGTTTTAATGGGGATGTGTTGTAATGGATTGCATCGTAAAAACTGCGGGGTAAATGCACGCTGAGTAAAAGTGTGTGGGGTAAAGTGTCCTATTCCTTATGTATAGCATTCTCATACTCCAGTTAAGTTACAGCACAAATGGGAATTATTTGTTTATAGCGGCCTAATTTAGAAGCCCATTGTGCCGCTGGTGCATCACTTTTTTAGATGCACTGGCGAATCAGTGTTCCTGCTCATATTTACAAAGCCACATGAAGTCACTCTGCGTGACTTTTTATGGTCCTGTAAATATGGGCCCCTTTCACACATTACTCTGCGTGAAAGAGGTGTTCCATTGGTATTGCTGTGGGTGTCTCCACGCAACATCCATGGAACCTGACACCTTCCTAAATTTACAAAGTGTTGTAAAACTGGGAATGCGTCTGGGGAGGCGTAGGAGTGGCGCGACGAGGAGGAATATGTTTATTTCTCCTCATATATGCTTTTTCTATGTGTGCTGCATTCAAGGTATCCCTTCCTGCGCAAAAACAATCATCCCAAGAACGCGGGTACCCTTGCACCATGGCCAAGGGTGTCTGCATTGGTGTGCGGCTTATGTTTGTGCGCCGTCTTAGGGGATAAGGATAGGAATGCGCCGTATCTTGTAGATACAGAGCATTCCCGCCCTTTTATTTTGACGCATGGCAGCACAGCAGGAAGGCTTGCTGGCTGCCTTATGTCTAAATATAATATATGAGGCCCTGTGTGTTTTCCACTCCACACATCAGAACTCAGGGGAGACATTTGACTAATTTGTCACATTCCTGAAAACATGTATGAAAGACTGTACATATGACATGGATAACTGCAATGAGGAGCTGAAGTCCCAAATCAGTCCAAGATGTAGGTTCTCTGCATTTCATGCTGCAGAAAGCTAGTGCGCAGGAAGGTATCTTGACCCCAGCACTGTTCAGCATACACTGCTGATCCTGTGGAATAAACTAGCGGCGGCTCCTTTGCTAAGGGAGAAGAGTGCCACCCCACTGCTCTTTAGAGCAGTGGAAAAGATAAAATGCTAATAACACTATTTTATTATCATTCTATCTTTCCGTAGTGAGGCAGGTTTATGTGTCAGGGCGGCCTGTGCTGTCCTTACAGCCAGCAGGGGACTAGTGGTTGGGGCATTTAAGTGG
Organism: Lissotriton vulgaris; assembly: GCF_964263255.1. Lineage (NCBI taxonomy): Eukaryota > Metazoa > Chordata > Amphibia > Caudata > Salamandridae > Lissotriton > Lissotriton vulgaris. The sequence continues at coordinate 311,172 of NW_028245320.1, forward strand.
GCATGATGGTTTGGCCTGCCATCTTGGGCCAGCCAAACAGTGTAGCACACTTTAAATGTTCTCCATCGATTGTATTGTATTGTATAGCCTGGGTGGAGAACATGCACAGGCTCATAGTCACCATCTGAGCGTCAAACCACAGCACGTTAAAAGTTACTTTTCCCACTCCAATGAGTGCAACAGTAGGGAAAGTGTTGGATAGGGCAGGGATAAAATGTACTATTCTCACTCGAATTAGTGCAACAGTAGGCAAAGGGTTGGATAGCAAAGGGTTACAAATTACTATTCCCACTCCAGTGAGTGTAACAGTAAGGAAAGTGTTGGCTAGCGGAGGGATAAAATTTACTATTCCCACTACAGTCAGTGCTACAGTAGGGAAAGTGTTGGATTGCGGAGGGATGAAAATTAGTATTCCCACTCCATTCAATTCGACATTAAAAACAAACAAAATATCAACAACAGCATTATTTAAACATCAAAATAAATTAAAAAATATGTAAAAAATGTAATACAAATATATTTAATATTAAAAACTGAAAGAAAATAAAAACATATTATAATGATAAATACATATCACAAAGACCTGCAAACATTACATTAACTTAAATATAAAAATATTTTTCGAACACATATTTTTAGTTAGAAATTATTAATAAACAAAAACATTATTACATACATTTATTTCATTTACTTCCTATCCTATAACACCACACAATTCACAACCCACGTCTAAATTAAAAACTAAAATGTACTTCCATAATTAACATAATTAATGATTAATTAAATACATAATATTAATAAAAAAAATAAATTAACACACATAAAAATTAATTACCTTCCAACCCTTTAACCCTATAAACCCCACAACCCACACATAAAATGAACTGCACAATTTCCATATTTAGTTTTCAAATAAAATAATTAATATTAATGAACAACTAATTATTAATTAATTAAAAATAAATTACTTCCTCCCCGTTACCCCTGTAAACCTAACAACCCGTACCTAGAATGTATTACACAATTTCCATATTTAATTTTCAATGAATGAATTAAAATGAATATTAATTAACAAGTATTAATTAATTCAAAATACATTACATCCCACCCTTTACCCCTATAAACCCCACAACCCGCACCTAAAAGTAATTAAACATTTTCCAATTCTAATTTTCAATTAATAATTAATATTAATTAACAACTAATTATTAATTAATTAATTAAAAATAAATGACTTTCCACCTTTTACCCCATAGAACCCACAAACTGCACCTAACATTAATTACACAATTACCATAATTAGTTACCAACAAATTAATTAATACTAATTACCAACAAATTAATAATTAATGAAAAAATAAATTACTTCCCACAGTTAACACTATAAAATCTCAATTGAATAAACACTAATTCATTTAAAAAAATATCATTAATTTATAAAAATTATATTTCTTCCCACCCTATTCCCCTATAAACCCACAATCCACTACGGACCTAAAATACACAAAAGTTTATTAAAATAAAATTGATAACTACTAAAAACTTAACATATACATTAAAAAACATAAAAAATAAATCACATAAATTTAAAATATATACTAAAATACATAATACTAAATAAAATCGATATTTTAAACAACTATATTTCTGCAAACGATATTAATGGCTTCTATATTTTTTAAAACAATATTTCTTACCTTCAAATCGATATTCTTGACCAGGATATTCTTGCTGTCGATATTGCGGACTCACGATATTTAGGACTCGATATATCTGTAGTTCAACATTTCCAACTCAAGATTTTGTCTGCACACCGGATGATTAGCAGTGCATAAAATGTATATTCTGTGTAAGATTCTCCTCATTTTTCAAACATTAACTCCCCACGTTCCCAGAGATTGTATCATGAGCTTCATTCACAATGCTACTCCTATATTTAGCTGGAGAAAAAAGAAAGGACTACTAGGAGCCAATGTGTATTGCATTCATGCCAGGAAGGGCAGGGGGTATCTGACTTACCTCATTACTATGATGCCGCCCACCGTCAATTTCGGATCCATTGGACACATGGGGCTGACTAAGAAGGGATGGTGCAGATAGCCGACACAATGGTGACAGGGTCACTCTGGGAAGTGCTATGGCAGCTCAAGGTGCAATGAAATAAAACATTTTACAAATCCCCAATTACGAGGGCCCTGCTGGACATTTCGAATAAAATGGCTGCTAGAGACAGGTCTATTTCTTTCTTATCTCCCTTCACCCCACTCTGGGGTAATGAGGACTTTCCTCCAGGACTGAACAAAGCTCTCTACCATAAATGGCTTGGGAAGGGGGCCAAACCCTAAAGGATATGTTTAACCATGATACCATTAAGTTTCACGAGCACCTGAAGGACGAGTATGTACTCCCGAATCGAAGCGTGTTCGCTACATGTAACTGTGCCAATGGATGCTCAGTTCTAGAATCAAACAGGAACCCACCTGAGCCCTCACCCACCTTGAAATATTCCTCTTTCATTGCTCAGTGTCAAACAAAACGTTCAACTTAAAAAATCTACACTATGTTAAATAGTAAGGGGAAACACAAACTTATATTCTAGTGTTTCTGGGAAAACTGGGACATAAACTAAAAGAAGTGTGTGCTGTGCTTAATTTGAGCCAGTGGTTTCCGGTGCTTGCCACCGGCACTTAATTGTTGGTACCAGCAATAATGACAGTCCACTACATAGTGGCACTGTCTGTCCAATTTTGGAACGAGCACAACAACAGTTGGTTGATAATTCTATATGCATTACAAATGACTAACACCTGCAGCCCAAGGCATTCTTATAGCTTTGGGTGGCCTAGAATAGTTTAAATTGTCCTTCTTATAGAAGTGTCATGGTTAGTAGTTGTGTTGGTATGGGATAGGCAGCTCTGGCAAAGGCAATGGGTGGTGCAAGTTGTGGTGGCCTCCTGATATGGGACCTGGCACTTATTTCTTTTTACAAATTAAGCACTGAGAGGATATATTGGCACAGGCCAATAACTTCACTTCCCAGGTAGGCACAATGGATAGGTGGCATTACTACCTGTCACGCCTCGCAAAGATGGGAGATGGGAGAAGCCCGTTATGATGGAGAGGGTCCAGGGGAAGAGGGGACTTTGGCACATTTACTCTGGTCTTAACCAAGTCTGAAAAATGTCTGTTCTGTGGTTCCAATGAACATTGAACTAATCACTGGATCAGATCTAGCCAGATACCCTGAGGTGATCATGGGGTGTCCAACCACTGATACCGATCCCTTATATGGCCATCAGGAACGACTGAGAATCCATGCACTACTGGCAGCCGAAAAATCGATCCTTCCACTCTGGGGGCAACAAACCCTCCAGAAGCCAAAATGAGTTAAAAATTGTGCTGCATTCTGTGTATGGAAAAGCTCTCCAAAACAGCATGAGGTGAAGAAATGGATTTGCCCAGGCAATAGGATCCTCATTTCGACTTTTTCAACACCAATTGCAAAGAATTCACTTGCCCGAGTAGACCTTGACCACTGAAGATCCTGGACAAAATACAAGTTATATGATTACTGCTTCACAATCCGGTTGCAACAAAATGAATTATTAATCCATAACGAGTGAAAACCTCAGGAAGGGTAGTGGGGATATATCAAGAACTAAGACGAATGCTGCAGGCATAGCAGGATGGAGGGCTATAAGTAGGAAGCGATCAATATTTCTTCTATGAAATTCATGTGGCCTACTGGGGAATTTTTGTGTATGAGGCCTCTGCATCGAGGGTGACTATAAAATTAATTTGAGGTCCCTCAGTATTTGTTACTGCGATAAGATTCAGGACATCTCTTGTGCCCCAGACGAAAGACAGGATGTCTTCCACCAGGGGTTTGAATACATGATCGCAGAATTCTGATAGAGGTTCCAAAGGGGACCCTATCCCAGACATTGTAGTTCTTCCCGGTGGAGATAGGGTTCCCTTATGAATTTTCATCAAGGTGAACGCTAAGGCCACACCTGACATCGACTGAGGGAAGACATTGATCTCCTTAATTGCTCCCACTCTGTTCTTTAACCTCAAGGTCGTGAGTGAAAGACTTACTCTGCAAACATTCCTGTACATCTTGGACCAACAGAAAGCGGGTGAGTGAATAACTCGACAATTGTTAAAAGGATCAGTTCGAAACCGGTTTTCCACTAAAACAACTTTTGCCTGAATAAGGGGGTCATTACGATGCCGCCCGCCACCATAGCAGTGCCTGGGACTACTCACCTGCAATGCAGCAATCCCGCACATCAGATAACGATGCCAACGCCACTGTGGCGATCGCATCGTGCATGGTTAACATTGTGGTGGGTGCTGCTAGCTGCAGCACCCGCCACAATGCTAAACATGCATGTCGTGTTTTTCACTGCACTACGTGGCAGGCACCACGAGTTGCCTGCCACTTAGTGCAGTGAAATGTAGGGAGTACCATGCGTACCCCACAGTTCACCACCCCCAACACAAGGGGGGCCCAAACCAGGCCCCCAAATGCTTTCTCCGCCAGCCTTTCAATATCAGTTTACCCACCATGGAAAGGCTGGCGGTGGTCAGTATTGTAATCTGGTGGACTGTGCCTGCTAGGCACCACCACCATTTTATGCTATCTGGACAGTCTGCCAGGCAATCGGAATGATTGCCTGTGGTGGATCATTGGCAGATGGTCTTTGCGCCTGCCACAGTCGCGGTTTGATTCTCCCACCATCCTAATTTGGCAGGAAGAGAATCGTCGTCAGATGGCGGAGGGCCTGCCACCGCACGGCTGGCAGTGGGAGACTCTCCGCCATTGTTCTCGCCCCCTAAGACCTAATTGGTAAATTATAGCATTTCGTTGCCAATATACCACTGAGCCCCTCGGGCATTTAAGCATCGGCACTACCTTGTTAACCCTTTTAATATTAAGTACGCACAATCACATATAGATTGACGCATATTTTGGAGGTGCTTCTTATGCGTTTCAAGCGCTCATCACCAGATTGACACAAGGGTGTTTGTGTAAAAAAACCTTTTCAATGTGGTAAAAACCAAACAACATTTTACCAATTTTTAAAAACAAGCTATGTGTTTGTCCTATGTGTTGTTCTGACCCCCCTTCCCTTTCTTTGAGGTGGTTCCAAGAAGCAAGAAAAGTTTTGCCTTGTGAAGCATAGCAGGGCTGGTTACTTGAACTACCTGTACTTCTTGAAGAACCAGTCATGCAGTAGTGTAAGGTACAAAGAAAATACTTTCTTGATCCTGATGAATTGCCAATAGACCCCTTAGGGGCTGGATGAGGAAAGAAACATGTTGACCACGCAACTTCACACACAAATGCTCTATAGAACCATTGCATCCCTGATATATATATATATATATATATATATATGTATTACCTACTGGCGGTCGCCAGTAGGTATATATAGTTAGGATTTTTTCTCTATGGGATTTTTGAAAATTCTATGTCTAATAACTTTGGCGTTTGTGGACGGAATTGGCTGAAATTTTCAGGAAAATGGAACATTTTGTTTCTGAGCAGCCCCTGACAATTTGGGGGGGTTTCATCAAGGGGGGGCCCAAAACGCATTTTTCCCATGTTAATTTCCATAGGGCGGTTGGCCTCACTTTTAGCTCAAACGGCTGAATGGATTTGCACGAAACTTGGCAAAATTGTAGGGACTGTTAGCCTGATGTGCCTTTGCTAGGTCTCAATATATGTGCTCCAGTGGATTTTGAGTAATTTAGGTTCAAAAAAAGATATATATCTGGGCGGAGCCTAACCACATATCTGATCTGATTGGCTGTCAGCACTTCATCCAAGAAGTGTTGGCAGCCATCTTGGGACCAATATACATGATAGCACCTCATTAAAAAGCATTGTAGTTAATAGAGGGTTTTAGGACTTTAGTTACATTATAAATCATTTGTTGATGGTACCATACTCGTTTTAGGAATTGTGGTGGGTTCTAAGGTGATTTTACCATGTGAAAAAACCTTCTGCTGTGATATCATGAATATTGTTTGAAAGAAAACTAATATCTCATGATTTTCCCACAGTGGTTTGGAAGGGGATCTATAAGCTAAACTGAAAGCATATTTTCTGTAAATTCACATTATCTTTCTTAGTCATGTGAAAATGAAGTCTGACATTCTCAGTAAAACATGTACATCCAACAAGGACAGAGACTGTCAGTTGATTCCTTTGTGTTCTACTGCAGCCTCCTAGAGTGTTCTAAAGAACAACTAGAGCGCTAACAGTCCTACTTATTACAAAGGTATGGCACACCTGAAGCCATCTTGATTGGAATAAAGTGGTAACTCTTAAAACATTTAATTTAAAAAGAAACAACATGGGGGTATATTTTGCCATAGAAAGTATGATTAGTGCTGCAGAATGAAAAATTAGGGCACATTTTGAGTGACTTCTCAAATCCTTTTCCATTTCATTAAAACATTCTGACATGCAGTCTCCCAAAATGGCCACCAGAGACAAAAGAGCCCAAATGTAGCCCAAATATCACCCAGATGTAGCCCAAGTATAGCCCAATGACAGAATGTCCCAGAGTGTTCTAAAGAACAACTAGAGCGCTAACAGTCCTACTTATTACAAAGGTGTGGCACACCTGAAGCCATCTTGATTGGAATAAAGTGGTAACTCTTAAAACATTTAATTTAAAAAGAAACAACATGAGGGGATATATTTTGCCATAGAAAGTATGATTAGTGCTGCAGAATGAAAAATTAGGGCACATTTTGAGTGACTTCTCAAATCCTTTTCTATTTCATTAAAACATTCTGACATGCAGTCTCCCAAAATGGCCACCAGAGACAAAAGAGCCCAAATGTAGCCCAAATATCACCCAGATGTAGCCCAAGTATAGCCCAATGACAGAATGTCCCAGAGTGTTCTAAAGAACAACTAGAGCGCTAACAGTCCTACTTATTACAAAGGTATAGCACACCTGGAGCCATCGTGATGGGAATAAAGTGGTAACTCTTAAAACATTTAATTTAAAAAGGAACAAAATGAGGGGGTATATTTTGCCATATGAATTATGATTAGTGCTGCAGAAAGAAAAATTAGGGCACATTTTGAGTGACTTCTCAAACCCTCTTCAATTTCATTAAAAAATTCTGACATACAGTCTCCCAAGATAGCCACCAGAGACAAAAGAGCCTAAATGTAGCCCAAATATCACCCAGATGTACCCCAAGTATAGCCCAATGACAGAATGTCCCAGAGTGTTCTAAAGAACAACTAGAGCGCTAACAGTCTTACTTATGACAAAAGTATGGCACACCAGAAGCCATCTTGATTGGAATGAAGTGGTAAGTCTGAAAACACTCAATTTAAAAAGGAACAACATGAGGGGGTTATTTTTGCCATAGAAAGTATGATTAGTGCTTCAGAAAGAAAAATTAGGGATCATTTTGAGTGACTTCTCAAATCCTCTTCTATTTCATTAAAAAAATTCTGACATGCAGACTGAAACATGCACTTTGAATACCAGCAGCAGACGTCCCTGGTGAGCAGTAGCTTTACTACAGTGATCTAATTTCAACTAGAGTGCTAACATTCAGAATTTATGGCAAATGTGTGACACATCTGAATGCCTTCTTGATGGAACCAAAGTAAACAAGCATTGAAAATGCAATAGATCTCGCCCTCGTTTAAGTTAAAGCCATTCTGTTTGTAATGAGGTGGCTTTTTAGCTTTGCTTTTATTAGTGTTTTTTCAACTTTCATGTAAATAACATGCATCTGTATGCATATAAGTATATGTATGCATGCATTTATGTTTGTATTTATATAGATATACAGATGATATATGTTTATATATGTATGTATATATATATATTCACAGAAAAAACCATAGGCTATAGACCATATATAGTTAGGAATTAGCATTTACCAAACCTTGAAAATTCACTGAAAAAACCATAGGTTATAGACCATATATAGTTAGGAATTAGCATTTACAAAACCTTGAAAATTCACTGAAAAAACCATAGGTTATAGACCATATAGTTAGGAATTCGCATTTACAAAACCTTATTTTACTCACACAAAACCATTGAAATTCCATATATAGTTAGTTGCACTAACTATATATCGCGCACCCGCAATCCACTGCTGATGATGTCACATATTACATCATTCATGACATGGTCAGTGACATCACTGATGACATCACTGATGACATCTCAAATGACATCACTGATGACATCACTGATGACAACATCCAGTGACTGTATATTTCTGTAAAGTTAAAATATGTCTTACATATTGAAGAATTAGTGGATGTATAAGTGTCTGGATGAAGGATTTAGTAGGTGCATGACTGACTGTATGAGTGAGTGATTAAATGTGTCTCACTGAGTGCATGGGTTAGTGACTAAACTGTCTTAATTTGTGCATCATTATGTCTGTTGTTCTGTAAACTGTTGCATGTGTTGATAAGTAGCTATATGGGTAACTATATGGGTTATTGATTGGTTGCCCAAGTATTTGTATGGGCGACTGAGTGTGTGTGTGGGTGGCTGGGAGGTGTATGACTCTGTGCATAGATGTGTGAGCAGTTGATTCACTAGATGTATGGTTTCAAAAGTGCATGTGGAAACAGCTGTATGGGCGGTTGACTGTGTGCATGAGTGTATTGGTGAGTGAATGGATATCTCAGTGCTTCATGTCAAAGTAAGTACATATGTAAAACACAGTGCATGTGAGAGTTGACATATATAAATAACTGTGCATAAGAGCCAGTGAATGTGTGAGTGGCTGTATGGATCATTGTGAACTTGTATCAGGGATTGTATAAGAGAGTAAATATGTGTTAGTATATGTTTGAATAAGTAAAGTTTGTATAACTGTATAGTTGAGGAAATGGAGGTGTGATTGATTCTTTGCATGACTGACTAGGTGTGTGAGTAACTCCATGGATGAGTGACAGTCTGTGAGTGTCTCTTTACACTGATTGTATCTAAGGTTATATTAGAGTCTGAAGAGGTTCATCGTATTATCACATGAATGATATCATCAGTGATGTGATCAGTAATGTCAAATGAGATGTCATCAGTGATGTCATCAGTGATGTCATTTGAGATGTCATCAGTGATGTCATTTGAGATGTCATCAGTGATGTCATCAGTGATGTCACTGACCATGTCATGAATGATGTAATATGTGACATCATCAGCAGTGGATTGCGGGTGCGCGATATATAGTTAGTGCAACTAACTATATATGGAATTTCAATGGTTTTGTGTGAGTAAAATAAGGTTTTGTAAATGCGAATTCCTAACTATATATGGTCTATAACCTATGGTTTTTTCAGTGAATATATATATATATATATATATATATATATATATATATATATATATTCAATGAAAAAACCATTGGTTTTAGGCCATATATAGTTAGGGATTTGCATTTAGAAAACCTTATTTTACTCGCATAAAACCATTGAAATTCCATATATAGTTATAAGCGCTAACTATATATCGCGCACCCGCAATCCACTGCTGATGATGTCACATATTACATCATTCATGACATGGTTAGTGACATCACTGATGACATCACTGATGACATCTCAAATGACATCACTGATGACATCACTGATTACAACATCCAGTGACTGTATGTTTCTGTAAAGTTAAAATATGTTTTACATATTAAAGAATGAGTGGATATATAAGTGTCTGGATGAAGGATTTACTAGGTGCATGACTGACTGATTGAGTGAGTGATTAAATGTGTCTCACTGAGTGCATGGGTTAGTGACTAAACTGTTTTAATTTGTGCATCATTATATCTGTTGTTCTACAAACTGCTGCATATGTTGATCAGTAGCTATATGAGTAACTGTATGGGTTATTGATTGGTTGTCCAAGTATTTGTATGGGAAACTGAGTGTGTGTGTATGGGTGGCTGGGAGGTGTGTGACTCTGTACATAGATGTGTGAGTAGTTGATTCACTATATGTATAGATTCAAAAGTGCATGTGGAAACAGCTGTATGGGCGGTTGACTGTGCATGAGTGTATTAGTGAGTGAATGGATATCTCAGTGCTACATGTCAAATTAAGTACACATGTAAAACACAGTACATGTGAGAGATGACATATATAAATAACTGTGCATAAGAGCCAGTGAATGTGTGAGTGGCTGTATGGATCATTGTGAACTTGTATCAGGGATTGTATAAGAGAGTAAATATGTGTTAGTATATGTTTGAATAAGTAAAGTTTGTATAACTGTATAGTTGAGGAAATGGAGGTGTGATTGATTCTTTGCATGACTGACTAGGTGTGTGAGTAACTCCATGGATGAGTGACAGTCTGTGAGTGCTTGTTTACACTGATTGTATCTAAGGTTATATTAGAGTCTGAAGAGGTTCATCGTATTATCACATGAATGATATCATCAGTGATGTGATCAGTAATGTCAAATGAGATGTCATCAGTGATGTCATTTGAGATGTCATCAGTGATGTCATTTGAGATGTCATCAGTGATGTCATCAGTGATGTCACTGACCATGTCATGAATGATGTAATATGTGACATCATCAGCAGTGGATTGCGGGTGCGCGATATATAGTTAGTGCAACTAACTATATATGGAATTTCAATGGTTTTGTGTGAGTAAAATAAGGTTTTGTAAATGCGAATTCCTAACTATATATGGTCTATAACCTATGGTTTTTTCAGTGAATATATATACATATATATATATATATATATATATATATATTCAATGAAAAAACCATTGGTTTTAGGCCATATATAGTTAGGGATTTGCATTTAGAAAACCTTATTTTACTCGCATAAAACCATTGAAATTCCATATATAGTTATAAGCGCTAACTATATATCGCGCACCCGCAATCCACTGCTGATGATGTCACATATTACATCATTCATGACATGGTTAGTGACATCACTGATGACATCACTGATGACATCTCAAATGACATCACTGATGACATCACTGATTACAACATCCAGTGACTGTATGTTTCTGTAAAGTTAAAATATGTTTTACATATTGAAGAATGAGTGGATATATAAGTGTCTGGATGAAGGATTTACTAGGTGCATGACTGACTGATTGAGTGAGTGATTAAATGTGTCTCACTGAGTGCATGGGTTAGTGACTAAACTGTTTTAATTTGTGCATCATTATATCTGTTGTTCTACAAACTGCTGCATATGTTGATCAGTAGCTATATGAGTAACTGTATGGGTTATTGATTGGTTGTCCAAGTATTTGTATGGGAAACTGAGTGTGTGTGTATGGGTGGCTGGGAGGTGTGTGACTCTGTACATAGATGTGTGAGTAGTTGATTCACTATATGTATAGATTCAAAAGTGCATGTGGAAACAGCTGTATGGGCGGTTGACTGTGCATGAGTGTATTAGTGAGTGAATGGATATCTCAGTGCTACATGTCAAATTAAGTACATATGTAAAACACAGTACATGTGAGAGATGACATCTATAAATAACTGTGCATAAGAGCCAGTGAATGTGTGAGTGGCTGTATGGATCATTGTGAACATGTATCAGAGATTTTATAAGAGAGTAAAGTAAATATGTGTTAGTATATGTTTGAATAAGTAAGGTGTGTATAACTGTATAGTTGAGAAAATGGAGGTGTGATTGATTTTTGGCATAACTGACTAGGTGTGTGAGTAACTCCATGGATGAGTGACAGTCTGTGACTGTCTGTTTACACTGATTGTATCTAAGGTTATATTAGAGTCTGAAGAGGTTCATGGTATTATCACATGAATGATATCATCAGTGATGTGATCAGTCATGTCAAATGAGATGTTATCAGTGATGTCATCAGTGATGTCATCAGTGATGTCACTAACCATGTCATGAATGATGTAATATGTGACATCATCAGCAGTGGATTGCGGGTGCGCGATATATAGTTAGCGCTTATAACTATATATGGAATTTCAATGGTTTTATGCGAGTAAAATAAGGTTTTCTAAATGCAAATCCATAACTATATATGGCCTAAAACCAATGGTTTTTTCATTGAATTTTCAAGGTTTTGTAAATGCAAATTCCTAACTATATATGGACTATAACCTATGGTTTTTTCTGTGAATTTCAATGGTTTTTTAATAGCAAATATCAAAAGCTGTCAAATGTCAAGTACGTGATAGGTAAAAACGTTTTCGTGTTTATGCACGCTGATGTGCTTTGAACGCTGCCCCCCCCCCACTCCCCTCTTTTCTCTTAGTAGTACTCTCTCTTTGCAGATAGTGAACGGTAGTTAACACAGACCTTTACCCCTGTTGTAATCCGTCATACCTGCTTGTCTCTCCATTTGATTGATTATTATCCAAGCATTTACTGTTTTACAATTGGTTCTCTTTGGATCTTTCTCTATTTACAAACAAACACAAAGTCGCAATACTCTGTTTAGTCTTTGCAGATAGTGAAAAATCGTGTAAAAAAATAAAAGTAATCGAGCAAAATCAGTAGACCACTAATTCGATCTATTTTTGACCTCGGTAAAATACAAACATTAGGAACAACCCTTCATGAGAAATACGAAAATAGTGAAATGAACTGAGCTCCACACCATGAGGGCTGCAAAACAGCTCGACTCCGCCACCCACACCGCCCAAAATAACGACAAACCCTATGCAAATATTATAAATATACACAACACACCAGCAAAGAAACAGAGTAAAACATTTTATTAAATAACTATTTACATAACTATTTTATACTTTTTATTGCCCGATCCGGCTAGCTCAATCGATCGTGCATGAAACTCATGCACTGATAACAAGCGTTGAGAGTTTGTAGAACGATGGCTTCAGATTTTCCACATACGGTGTAGTGGCGCGAACTGGCAGGGGGCGTTTGGATACTACCCCTTCCCCAAATAAGATTTTCATACGTGAATGTTCGTTCATGCTTTTTGTCCCTGAGTTGCTTCCATGTCACTGCCTTACATAAATGGCATAAGTCCTGGTTGTTGAGTGCCATACTTCAGAGTTCTAAGCAGCTCTTGTAACACTGTTTAAACCTTATTTGCACCTGCTGCAGCTTCACTATTCAAAGTAAGTGGGGTCCATTTGTGGACCTGACTGCATTGGAAAACAATGTGATACGGTGCCTCCCTAAACCGCTATACGGAGGCCCCCGAGGGGCGGTGAGATGGCGCGGACTGAGAGGGGGCGCTTGGCTCCTGCCCCCTCCCCAAGTCGTGTTGCCCTGGTGAGGCCTGAGATCGCCCCCGGCATAGGCGGCCGGCTCCCGGGGTCCGGCAGAATTTTTTCCCTTTTGAAGAATCTTCCATTCTGGACCTTGTCCCACAATCCGTTTGACCTGAAGACACGCTGTCGTGGGGCGCCCCTTTACCGTTTTAGTTGCCATTCCGCCCGCTTTTGGTACTCTGTGCCTCTTCCGCCATTCAGCTGTTTACCGCCCGCTCTTGCGACTACAACGTCTCGCTCACCATGTAGTTGAGTTGCTCCCGCTCTTAAGATTTAACCGAACTTTTTGGACTGCTGAAAGCGGTTGTATTCCGACCGCTGGTTGGTGGAGACATTTTGACTATATTCTGGACCTGCATTGTCGCGTAATGCGTCATATGACGCGACGCGTTAGCGCACCCGGAAGTGCTCCGGTGCGCAAGGCGCAGCTTCCCGGAAACGATCCAGAGCGGTCCGCGCAGCGCGTAACGTTAGCATAACAGGTCATGTGACTTGTTAATAAAACTTTTCATTGGTTCATTTTACTTTTCTTTTCCTAATTATGTAAGACTAGGTCATGTGACCTAAAAATAACACTTTTCATTGGATTAAAACATTTTTTTTCCCAAACGATGAAAGCCCCACCTTGTTTCTGGATGTTTCAGACTGAAGCTGGCGTCACCATGAGAGCACCACCATCTCGTAGCTCCGTCGTGGCCATTCCGCAAGCAATCATGGCAGCCGCTCCCCACCGGAAGCCTGCGGGAGTCGACGGCCCCCAAGACTTTTGTACAATCTTCAAGGCTGAGGGGACGCTTTCGAGAATGGAACCCAAGCCCTGGCAGACAAGCGTCCGAGTTCCAAGGTGTCCCAGGGCCATTTTACTGGACCAGGCCCAAATCCGAAGAGCCGACCGCCATTTTAAGAGTCCTGTGGAAGCCGCCTATCGCTGCACCGCAAGAGTGGGAGCAACTCAACTACATGGTGAGCGAGACGCTGTAGCCGTAAGAGCGGGCGCTAAACAGCTGAATGGCGGAAAAGGCACAGTGTAGCAAAAGCGGGCGGAATGGCGACTGAAACGATAAAGGGGCGCCCCACTACAGCAGACAAGCCTCCGCCATGTGCTTCAAAACTGCATATGTATCTCGTGATATCAAGGTTGGGCAACCAGTACACAACAAGCAGTTACGAGTCCCATTTACACCGGCGCCATTTTGGGCGCGGCCGGGCAGGTCCAGGATCTACTGAAACATAACAAATGAGGCTGACGTCTCTGAAGCAGTTGACGAACAGCAGGACATAGCAAATAAACATGAACTCTCTAAAGCTGTTAACTCACTGCAGGACAAAACAAGTGAACCTGAAACCTCTGGAATAATTGTCGCTCAAAAGAACAACACACAAAACTCTGTAGAGCCTGAAGAAAAAAAAACAGAAGGGCACTGTAGTTTCAGACACACTTAACACTAATGACTAAACAAAGATATCGTCTGTTTATGAAGCAGTTATCATCTTGACAGAATTGACAAAGAAGTGTACAGACACCAATGCTATTAAGAAACACAAGGAAATCCTAACGCATCAGCATTCTCGGAAGAGGTTGACACAGATAACATCTTAAGGAACAAAGAAAGACCTGTTCACTCTTGACACCCCAGGTGCTGTGTATGTTGCACTATAGTGCTGCATCGAGAAAACGGACAACCCTATTGATGTGGATTTTTCATTATTGATTATTGTAAAGAAATGGCGACTCCCCCCTTTAGCAGATTAGCTAAATGTTTGCGTAATTTAGGCATAAAAGTTATATTATTGTTGTTGTTGTTGTTATCGTTATAGTTCTGGTTAATTTCAAAAAATGGTTAAATATATTTACAGTTTTTGTTGCGTTCGTTATATTTAAATGTTAATAAAGTTTTAAAATCTAACTTTGTTGGAGTGCTATATATGTTTAAAAAATCGGGTGAATGGGGCCTTGAATCGGGTTATTGTCATGTGTGGGCTTTGCAAGTGTACTGCTACAAGATCGGACATTTCAAACTCAAATGCACGTTCTTTTTCTTACCTTTCCGAAGCATGGAGCGCAATAGCAGGCAGAGAAAGGGTGATGCACGTGTTGAACACTGCCTGGCCTGGCAAGTTGCTGGCAGTGCCCCCCGCCTGCTCCTGAAAGAGGGCACACACACACCGCCGCCCCGAGTACTTCACAAATCTTTAAAAGACCATGCGCTTGTTCATGAGGCTTAAATGGTTTATCACCCCTTCTAGAACCCCTGCATCGACCCTCTGACGTTTCCTGGAAGAATTAGCACGTAACACAATACCAAGCCCTGTCAGCTGAAACCCCCGAGAAATCATGGGGCATATTATCAAGGGGGTTTATTTCCGCTTATTTGGCTTTAAAAGCCAAAAAAAAAAGAGATAAAATTATCTCCCTATTACCAAGCTGTCGCTTGGTAATAGGGATAAAAAAGAGATAACATTATCTCCCTATTACCAAGCTGTCGCTAACACCAGTTAGTGACAGCTAAAAGGAGATAGCGACCATCTTGGGCCCCGCTTTGCATATCAGTGATATTTATCACTAATGACATGCAAAGTGGGCGTGCCAAGATTTTAGCGACTGGAAACAGTCCCTAACCATCGCTATCTCCTATTACCAACTTTTGGAGATATTCGCGCTAAGCGCGAATATCTCCAAAACCTAACACCTGCCCTGAGCAGTTTTAGCCATGTTATCCAATGGGAAGTGGATAACATGGCTAAAAGCATTTGCTGGATAATGCATGAATATCGCTGACTTTTCAACGATATTCATGCATTGCGGCCGTTTTTTATCGCATTTGCGATAAACCTTGCTAATAGCAAGGTTTATGTGCGATAAAATTCGCCGAAGTGCGGCGATAATTTTTGTCTCTAAACAAGTTAGAGACAAAAATTACCGCTAGTTGTTGGTAATATGCCCCCGGGTTTTTCCTTGCAGGAATCGGGAAGCGAAAGACTAGCACTGAAATCAGTAGTCTCACGCCTGAATCGGGAGGGTTGGCATGTCTAGATACTCTACAGCTGGGGCCATAAACTACATCCGCAGGGCTAGGTGATAGCCTAGGTCCGGCCTGGACAATCGGACACAGAGGAAGAGGAGTGTCAGAGGGTGCGGTAGTGAATAGGGTGAAAGGGAGGTGTCGGGTGGGCACAGGGTGTGATTCTCAGAGAAGAGCAGCGCAGATGGGGGGAAGTATATGTCCCATGCATGAGAGAGAGAGCGGGGGTGACCAGTGCGTGGGGGAGATGCTTGCGAAGGTGGGGAGCCATGCTGAGGATCGGCGGCGTGCAGAGAGTGGCCCTGGTCAAGGCATCTAAAATGGCTGCCGTGCACGACAAAATTGTGGCATTGGACAAAAACGCAAGATGGCGCAGACAATGTTTATCAATAAGGATTCATTTATAACAAAATATTTACTCGCAGTGACAAAATGGTGGTCAACACTTCCTGATTTCCATCGAATCGAACGTTAACAAACGTCACGCAGCAAAAAAAAAAAAAAGCTCACGCACAGAGCAGTTTTTAGCCATGTTATCCAATGGAAGGTGGATAACATGGCTAAGAGCATTTGCTGGATAATGCATGAATATCGCTGACTTTTCAGCGATATTCATGCATTGTGGCCGATGTGCGGCGATAATTTTTGTCTCTAAACAATTAAAACGAAGCACAAAATGGCGAATTCCCGTTTCGCTACCAGTTTGCGGCCCAGTTTGCGGCCCGTGAAGCGCTTCTACCGTGAAAAATCATTTTTTTTTTATTCTCCCCACGGAACCCTTTAATAACCCCAACAACATTCCTAGGGGGTCAAGAGGGGTATACCTTGCCCCCTTTCAATAAATTCCCCCTTCGTTTTTCACCTCTTCTTCTCTCTCGATCCTACCGAGAGATAAGATGGCGGCCGCTCCGGACTGTTTAGAATGTTGACAGACACCGGAGAGCCAATCAGCTTTCTGCGCGCAAAGTTCCGTTTCGCGAAAAGTAAGCGGACCGGATCGCTGCCCGGAGCGCTGTTACAGATATATATCTTGTTTTGAACGTTAATTTCTCAAAAACTACTGGAGTACATATATTGAGACCTAGCAAAGGCACATCGGGCTAACAGTCCCTACAATTTTGCCAAGTTTCGTGCAAATCCATTCAGCCGTTCGAGCTAAAAGTGAGTCCAACCGCCCTATGGAAAAATGAATGGGAAAAACGCGTTTTGGGACCCCCCTTTTTTCTCAGCCCCCCCTTGACGAAACCCCACCAAATTTTCAGGGGCTGCTCAGAAACAAAATGTGCCATTTTTCTGAAAATTTCAGCCGATTCCGTCCTCAAACGCCAAAGTTATTAGACATAGAATTTTCAAAAATCCCATAGGGAATTAATCCTAACTATATATACCTACTGGCAATAGCCAGTAGGTAATATATATATATATATATATATATATATATATATATATATATATATATATATATATATATATATATATATATATATATATATATATATATATATATATATATATCCGCTCCAACAATCCCTCCCTGCAATCCTCGGGAAACAGGAGGCAGCACTCCAAAGATAGGTTGCACAAAGTTCTTTAATCTCTCACAAAGCGCTTTCGGCACTCGGCCTTCGTCAGTAATGAGACTCATTTACTCTAAATGAGTATCTTTTCCCTGCACAAAAGTGTTTTTTGTAAATGGTGTAATATTAGCATTATGTTTAGCTCTAGGTCACAAGGGTTTTTTCTGCGCACAATGTTTGTTGTGCAAATAGAGATACACTCATATGATATGAGTCCCGTTTCTATTATTTCCACCACTGAAGAAGTCGAGGAGACTTCACCGGCACCTACTCTGCACAGACCCAGCGAAAACCAACAATATCCCATTAGATAGAAAAAAGCACATAAAATTACTCACAAGACAACACAGTACACATTGTGCACAAATGCAAAAATAGGGAGGAGCTACGCGGGCATCCAAGATGGTCGCGTGAGCAGAGAGCTCCCGAGACCCGCGCCGTCCTCCTTTATCTATCCTTTACCTATCCTGGTCATTTTGACGGGCTTTTGCAGCGCTATCATCGCTGATGCTACTGATCCTTTTCCGGTCGAAATCGGACCTTGGGGACCATTTTTCTGCAACTTGGAACTTTCTGGCCTGCCCGCGGGCGCGACCGGGGACTCGGCTGCCCACTGTTGCCGACCTGTAATTGAACAACAACGGCTGCCTGGCATCTGGCCCGCCGGAGGTGTATTGCTTTCACTTTCGGTTTCTTTTCCTTTGTTCCTGTCTCCTCCTACTCTGCCTCGCCTGCTGGCCTCTTAATCTGCATGATCCTCCGTTGGACTGGCAAGGAGGCCGCTACACCTTTGTCTCACTGGCGCATCAGAGTTTCGAGACTTTTCTACCTGCTCGTCACCTCCTCTGGCTAACCGGTCAACTCTGAATGCGAGATGGCGACGAAAGTGGAGGCCGAAAGACGCCGGAAGGCTGCGACCCGGGGGGGATCGATCCAGACGAACATGATCGAACGCTATACCCAGCCGAGAGGCTCCCCCGGGGCCGTATGCATGGGTGCTGAAGGACTTCAAACTGACACATCGTCTACGTCGGAAGTGTCGCTTCAAGACCTAATGGCTGCCATCACTGGACTCAAGGCCGACATGGGCCAACAATTTGAAGCCGTAGTGACCAAAATAGACACGGTGGCGGTGGATGTAACTCTGATTCGAGCCGACCTGGCCAAAACAAATGAGCGGGTGAAGGCACTGGATCTTAAAACGTCGAGCCTGGTGAACGACATGGCTGAGGCGCAATCCGAAATTGGCAATCTGCGCGCATCGCACGACTTACTGCTCAAGCGGATGGAGGACTATGATAACAGGGCCAGGCGGAACAACATACGCCTTGTCGGAGTTCCGGAAGGCGATGGTTCGGTAGCGACCGATCTCCTGGTCGAGGAACTAATAGTCGCCCAACTGGCTCCGGCAGGACTGAGTAAGTTCTTTGCCGTGGAGCGCGCCTATCGTTTCCCCGGAGGTCAAGTGAAGCCGGGGAACCCGCCGAGGCCTATCATCGCCAAGCTTTTTCATTACCGGGACAGGGATGCTATCCTCCAGGCCGCCCGTAAACATGGTCCCCTGAAGTATGACAATAACTCTGTCTCCATATATCCCGATTTCACTCCTCAAGTGCAGCGGCAAAGATCAGGTTTCCTCGGAGTGAAGCGTCGCCTAAGGGACCGGGGACTGAAATATGCCATGCTGTTTCCGGCCCGGCTCCGGATTGAATATCGGGAACGTGCCTATTTCTTTGATCAACCTGAACGTGCAGCCGACTGGTTGGACTCGTTGCCGGCAGATGACTTTGGGAGCGGAGGCCCTGGTGGTGCGGAAGGTGGTGCAGCGACCCAGGAGTAACAGATGCCCTGGAGGTTCCGATTGAGACTATGCAACGTACTGTACATATTGACTTATTCCCTACTGACTCTGCCCGTGGCGGTGTGGTAACGGGTGATTTCTCCCTTCCTCCTCGGGGGGTTCTTTGTGTAGAAGTATGGGGCGACAGGCACACTGCAGTTGGGGGTGGCTTTTTAGTCAGCAGGGGTGCAGGGAGGGGGGTGTTGTAACGGGTTTGGGTTCTGGGGTCGGTGTTTGGGGACTGGTTTGTGTCTCGTTCAATTTGTTCTGTTCTTTGTTTCATGGTATTTCATATCTTGCAATGATTGTTTATAGTGGGTTCTGCTGGGGGGTGGGTGTGGAATGTTTTTGCCGTAATGGGGGGGGGTGAAATGCGGATTCTTTCTTGGAACGTAAATGGTTTGGGTGACAGGATTAAGCGGGGCATTGTACTGCAATTTTTGAGGCGCCACGCCCCTGATGTTGTGTTCCTTCAGGAGACCCACTTGATTGGTAATGCTTGCAAGGCCCTAGACCGCCGGGGTTATCGACTGGTTGCACATGCGGGTTTCACCTCGGGTTCCCGGGGTGTGGGTATTATGGTAAAGTCTTCCCTTGCTCTAGCTATTGATGATGTTATCCTTGATGGGCGTGGGCGGTATGCTGCTGTTTCGGGGAGGTGGGAGGGTAAACAGGTCGTGTTTGTTGTTGTCTATATCCCCCCGGGACTGCAGGCTACCACTTATGCTGATTTAGGCAGGACTCTTCTTGGGCTGCCAGACGGCTTGTTGGTCTTGGGCGGGGACTTCAATTCTGTCATGTCCGGCGACTGCGACCGACTACCCCCTAGAGTATTGCCACAGTCCCAGATGTGGCTCAGTGAAATGGCTGACACCTTTGGCTTAGTAGATGTCTGGCGCTCACTACATCCCGCGCTCCAACAATACACTTTTCACTCTGGCGCGCACGGCAGCCTCTCCCGTATTGATTACTTTCTTATGTTAGCCTCCACTTTGTCCACTGTTCGTGAGATTCGACATCTCCCCCGGGGTATCTCGGACCACTCCCCCCTGCTGATCACGATTTCTGTGGGTGGTTTGCATGGTAACAGAGTTCCCCCGCTCCCTCCCTGGCATCTTAAAAACCCCCGGCTCCGTTCAGACCTGATTAAGGCAATAGATTGCTATTTTTCTGAGAATCTGGGCTCTGTCACTTCCCCCACTGTTCTCTGGGAGGCCTTCAAGACGGTTATTCGGGGTTCCGCCCTGTCACTCATTGCCACTGAGCGTAGGGTCAAGAGGGAGGCTGTTGTGGCTCTTGAAACTGAAATCACTGCGCTTGAAAGTGAGTTGGGTGGGAATGACACGCCTGCACTGTTGCACGAATTGGAATTGAAACAAGCAGATTATAAGGCCTGTGTCACGGATGCTGCTAAATTGATGCGATCAAATCAACTTGGTCGACTGTATGATGTGGGTGACAAGGCTAGCAAGCTTCTTGCGTGGCTGGACAAGACTGAGCGTGCGAGTCGTGTTGTTCCCTCCATTGTTCGTGATTCTGGTGTGACTGTCTCGGATCCGGGTGAGGTTGTTGAGTGCTTTGTTGACCACTTTCGTATGGTTTATACGCCTGTTAGTGATCGAGATGAGGCCGACTCCGGGTTCCTCCTGCGTGACATTGCTCTGCCTACTGTGTCTGAGGCGGACTACCTTGCTCTGGAAGCCCCCTTTACTGTCGACGAGATTGCCCTCGCAATCCGTTCCCTTCGCTCGGGTAAGGCAATGGGCCCTAACGGACTCCCCATTGAACTCTACAAACTTTGTCCCGACAAGATGGCCGCCCACCTGCGTCACATGTTTCTCGAGGCGGTTGAGGCTGGATGCCTCCCCCTTGAGCAGCGCCTTGCTACCATAGTGGTCATTTATAAGGATGGCAAACCTCGTGACCGTTGTGCCTCGTACCGCCCCATCTCCCTCCTTAATGCGGAACCCAAAATCCTTGCTAAGGTGCTGGCCAATCGGATGCTTGCGGTCATTTGTGATTTGATCCATCCGGATCAATCCGGTTTCATCCCTCACAGGAATACTGCTCTTAATTTGCGTAGGCTCCACAGTGTCCTCGCGAGAGCTTCTATTCTCGCCGAGCCAGCAGTGATCGCCTCCCTTGACGCCACGATGGCATTTGACACCATTGAATGGCCCTACCTATGGGCAGCCCTCGCCAAATTTGGCTTTGGCCCCAACTTCATCGCATGGGTCAAGCTTCTTTATGAACAGCCGCTAGCTCAGGTTGCGGTGAATGGGAGGTGCTCGGACCCCTTTCCTTTGGGCCGCGGCACACGACAAGGATGTCCCCTTTCTCCGCTTTTGTTCGCTTTGGCACTCGAACCTCTTGCCGCGTGGCTCCGGTGGGAACCCTCGATCAAAGGGATCCGATGGTCCCCTGACCTCGAGGATCGTGTCTCCTTGTATGCGGATGACATCCTCCTTTATCTTACTTCCCCTCAGAAGTCACTCAATGTCCTCTTCGACGTCCTCACGTCCTTCGGTAAGAACTCGGGACTGGTCATTAACTGGACCAAGTCCTGTGTCTACGTTATAGCTGGTACTCTACCGCCTCTCCCCCGTAGATTTCCCATTCTGGTAGCGACTGACGGTTTTAAGTATCTGGGGGTCCATGTATCCATGATCTCCTCGGTCCGCTATGAGCGGAACTTGTATGCTCCGCTCCGCAGACTGAAGCAGGATGTTCGGCGATGGCGCGATCTGCCCTTATCTCCATTGGGCCGGGCGGCGCTCTTTAAGATGATGTCGCTTCCCCGCTTCCTCTATGCCCTGCAAAATTTCTTTGACCCCGTTCCTGCCCGCTATTTCCATGAAGTCGAAAGTTTACAGCGGCAACTTATCTGGGATGGCCGTGCCCGCATTGCCTTATCTAAGCTCACGCTCTCCTGGTACGACGGAGGTATTGCGCTGCCGGATATTAGACGGTACTACTGGGCCTCGCACCTGAGCGCCATCAACCATGCGACATACTCTCCGGAGCCAGCCCCTGCCTTTGCTTTAGATAAACTGTTGTTGCCCGGCGGCAACTTTTATAGGGCGCTATACTCTAAGGCACCCTTTCGACTCCTTACGGGCCCAACGAAATGTGCAGTGCGGGCATGGCGAGATGCTACGGTGGCCACGGGCTGGGGTGGTAGACTGACACGTATGACGCCACTGTATGACTCGGAGCGACTGGGCAACCTGTGGAAGACGAAAGGGTTTGAGAAATGGGACATGATCGGGATTAGTACTGTGGGAGACCTTTGGACACGTGGCGCGGTTAAGTCCTTTGAATCACTAAAGCTGGAATACCGGCTCGATGATAGGGAGCACTTCCGGTATATGCAGGTGAGACATGCCTTGTCTTCGGTCTTCCCCTCCGGTACGGACGTTCCGCAGTCCTCCCCTCTGGAGGATCGAGTTCTAGATGGCCATGTCCCAGACAGTACCATCTCCTTAATTTATAAGAAGCTCATTCATAACAGAGCTGACCAGCTCGAGAAGCTCCGGGCTGCCTGGACTGCTGACGGACTTGAATTGGACGACGAGGACTGGCAGTCCGCTGTGTCCTCCCCTAAGGAGGTGGCTATTCCGGCACGACTTCGCTTTGTCCAATTGAAAATCCTTCATCGCGTGTATCTTACTGGAACGCGCCTGGTGCGAATGGGTCTGGTTGCTGACGGACGCTGTAAGCGTGGGTGTGGGATGGATGGTACTTTTCTTCATGTTTTGTGGGAATGTCCAGTGATTGTAGCGTATTGGTCGAGGGTGCATGATGTTATGAGTCGTGTCACGGGGGTCCCATTGCTTCCTGAGGCGCGTCGTTGTCTGTTGAATGTGTGGGAACCGACTGACTGCACTGCTGCCCAGACACTTTGGGTCACCCTAGGCAATATGATTGCGAAGAGAGATATCGCACAGCTCTGGGGCTCCCCGAGACCGCCAGTGCTCAGTGCCTGGAAAGAGAACATGGACTGGTCCATGTTTCGAGAGAAGACGGTATATGAAGCCCGGGGGCGCCCAGGGAAGTGGTCCAGAGTTTGGGCTCCCTGGAATACTTACCGTGGAGACATCTGTTCTCCTCCACTTGACTACGAAGTCCCTCTCCCCTCCTCTCCGTGATTTACGTTCCTCTCCTCTACTTACCACATGCTTTGCTCTCTTATGCGCGCCACCCCCCCCTCACCCTCGTTTTTTCTCCTACATCCATTCCCCCCCTCCCATCTCCAGCAACCCTTGCCACTATGATACCATGTGTTTGTTTGTTTGTGTTCATTTCGACAAAAACATAAAATTAAACCTTTCTTATCCTATTTGTACGATATTACGCTCTTGCCGATAATGTTGATGTGAAAGATTGCTTCTGCAACGTACTGCCTCGTATTGCACTTTATGCTCAGCCAGTTTTTGTCATAGCGGCCGGCCCTGCGGGGTTGTAGGCAGACGCTGTGTATTGTGCACTTGTTAATAAAGGTTTTAAAAAAAAAAAAAAAAAAAAAAAAAAAAAACAAATGCAAAAATATTTTCACACACAATAAAACAGAAGCTAAACATAGTGATCAAAAGGGGGTATTAATTCACACAGGAAAAACGGCGCCTGCAATGTATCGTACTATAACTCAAAGCATTAAAGAAAAACGGTGCAACAGGTGAGTGAAAAACCCCTAAAGCCCTCCGATTAGGACCATAGGTCCAAAGTGAATAAAGTCAAATCCTGTGCACACACGTTTGTGTACTATGAAAGTCTCATTACTGACGAAGGCCGAGTGCCGAAAGCGCTTTGTGAGAGATTAAAGAACTTTTTGCAACCTATCTTTGGAGTGCTGCCTCCTGTTTCCCGAGGATTGCGGGGAGGGATTGTTGGAGCGGACATTGTTGTCGGGTGCACCCCCGACTGGCAGGCACCCGCCTTTCGAGTGCGACAGGCTGGTGCGAGTGGAGCTGATATATATATATATATATATATATATATATATATATATATATATATATATATATATATATATATATATATATATTCACTGAAAAAACCATAGGTTATAGACCATATATAGTTAGGGATTAGCATTTACAAAACCTTATTTTACTCGCACAAAACCATTGAAATTCGCATATATAGTTAGTTGCACTAACTATATATTGCGCACCCGCAATCCACTGCTGATGATGTCACATATTACATCATTCATGACATGGTCAGTGACATCACTGATGACATCACTGATGACAACTCAAATGACATCACTGATGACAACATCCAGTGACTGTATGTTTCTGTAAAGTTAAAATATGTCTTACATATTGAAGAATGAGTGGATGTATAAGTGTCTGGATGAAGGATTTAGTAGGTGCATGACTGACTGTATGAGAGAGTGATTAAATGTGTCTCACTGAGTGCATGGGTTAGTGACTAAACTGTTTTAATTTGTGCATCATTATATCTGTTGTTCTGTAAACTGCTGCATGTGTTGATCAGTAGCTATATGGTTAACTATATTGGTTATTGATTGGTTGCCCAAGTATTTGTATGGGAGAGTGAGTGTGTGTGTGGGTGGCTGGGAGGTATGTGACTATGTGCATAGATGTGTGAGCAGTTGATTCACTAGATGTATGGGTTCAAAAGTGCATGTGGAAACAGCTGCATGGGCAGTTGACTGTGTGCATGAGTGTATTGGTGAGTGAAAGAATATCTCAGTGCTACATGTCAAAGTAAGTACATATGTAAAACACAGTACATGTGAGAGTTGACATATATAAATAACTGTGCATAAGAGCCAGTGAATGTGTCAGTGGCTGTATGGATCATTGTGAACTTGTATCAGGGATTGTATAAGAGAGTAAATATGTGTTAGAATATGTTTGAATTAGTAAGGTGTGTATAACTGTATAGTTGAGGAAATGGAGGAGTGATTGATTCTTTGCATGACTGACTAGATGTATGAGTAACTCCATGGATGAGTGACAATCTGTGAGTGTCTGTTTACACTGAGTGTATCTAAGGTTATATTAGAGTCTGAAGAGGTTCATCGTATTATCACATAAATTATATTATCAGTGATGTGATCAGTAATGTCAAATGAGATGTCATCAGTGATGTCATCAGTGATGTCACTGACCATGTCATGAATGATGTAATATGTGACATCATCAGCAGTGGATTGCGGGCGCGCGATATATAGTTAGTGCAACTAACTATATATGCGAATTTCAATGGTTTTGTGCGAGTAAAATAAGGTTTTGTAAATGCTAATCCCTAACTATATATGGTCTATAACCTATGGTTTTTTCAGTGAATTTTTAAGGTTTTGTAAATGCTAATTCCTAACTATATATGGTCTATAACCTATGGTTTTTTCAGTGAATTTCAATGGTTTTTTAATAGCAAATATCAAAAGCTGTAAAATGTATTTTTATTTTAATGCAAAAATATATTTTATATGTTTGTAATATAATTTTTTTATTTATATATATATATTTTTTGTTTCGCTACCGGTCCGCGCACCGGGTAGCTTCCTGTTAGCTCAATTTGGTGCCGCGACCCGGTCCGCGAACCGGGAAACGTTCCGTTAGCGGAACTGCCGGCAAGAAAACAACATCGTGACGCGTCGCGTAAACGCGACGTATCGCATTGCCTCGTAATGCGTTTTATGATGCGCCGCGTTAGCGCACCCGGAAGTGCTCCGGAGCGCGAACCGAGGCGCGAAGCGCAGCGCCCCGGAAGAGCTCCGGGTGCGTCGCGGGACGCGTAACGTAAGCATAACAGGTCATGTGACTTGTTCATAAAACTTTTCATTAGTTCATTTTACTTTTGGTTTCCTAATGATGTAAGGCTAGGTCGTATGACCTAAAAAAAACACTTTTCATTGGTTTAGAACATTTTTTTTCCCAAATGATGAAAGGCCCCACCTTTTTTCTCACTCTGACTTTCAACTTTGTGAGAGGAAGACCTATTTTGATTCTTAAGAAATGGCTTCATTAGTAGCTGCAGCTGGTGCACCCCCACCACCACCACCACCTTCTAGGAAGAGAGGACCACCTCCTCAGGTTATCCTTCAGCAAGAGGAGGAAGAAGAGGAAGAAGAGGAAGAGGAGCAAGGGACGAGGGAGTTTTTGCCTGAGGAGCCGAGGAGGTCCCATGTGAAAGAAAATTACATATGGCAATTTTTCACATTTCCCCGGGGCCAAAAAAAGGTAAATGCCCGCTATGTTACCTGTCTGATCTGCAAAAAAGAACTGTCCAGAGGGACTGATAAGAAATACAGCTATGGCAATTACACAATGCATCGGCACATGGACAGGTGGCACCCTATAAATTATAGTGCTGCGCAAGTACGTGACCTGCAGGATAACCCCCCTCCTGTGGCCAGTACATCAAATGAAGAGGCAGTGACGGGACCAGATGCGAGGGAGACGGTCCCAAATATCCAGCTGAAGTTAGGGAAAGTGAAGCAAGTGTGCATTTTTTGCGGCCAATTGATTTGCTACAGGGAGAGTAGCATACATTTAATCAACACAGCTATTGACAATCACAAATGTCCAAAACGCCCCAGAAAATAAATTATCTTTTTTTTTGTTGCTCCTGTTGAGCCCTTCATAATGAATCATTTTCGTTTCCCCCCCAAAAAAACAAAAAAAATATAAAACCGTTCAAAAAATACAAAAAAAGTAAAAAAATGTTCAGAAAAATAATTAAAAAAAATATAAAACAACAAAAATAATAAAAAAAAAGTTCTTTTCAGAACTACCTCCCCTTTATAAGAAATTGCTAGAATGTTTAGTACTCTGGCAACCTCTATTTCTTTTGATTCGCTTCCCGGTTCGCGCGCCGGTACGCGAACCGGAAGCGAACCAGAAACATTTTTTTTTTAAAAAAAGAAGAGTAAGTATAAGGGAAGTAAACAGAGAGTAATGTTAAAAGAAAGACAGCTAGAGGGAGTAACACAGAGATACTGTTTAATAGATCTATTTACAGAAGAAAAGATGTAAGAGGGTATAATTGGGAAAAACAAAATGGATAAAGAAGTGAAAGAAAAAAAGGAGAGTAGAAGAATAATAAACAAGAGTTTCTTAGAGAATGTGAGTGAATGTTCAAATTAAGAAGAAATACAGTAAAGGATGTGGAATGAGAGGTAGGGATAGAACCGGACTAAAAGAACAATCCTGAGGGAAAGTGTTAAGAAAACAGTGAGCGAAAGTAAATAGGAATAAAACAAGATGTATGACAGTGACTAAGGTTAAAACATGTGGACTAACAGAGAGAAAAAACAGAAAGCAGAAAAGAAGAAGTGACAGAAAAGGAATGATTGAAACAGCAAAGAAATGTAAATAACATAGTGTGCTTGAACTACAGGGAGAAAGCATAATAAACAAGTAGTGAAAGAGTGATGAGTCAGAGACAGTGAGAGTAATAGAGACGGAGTGAGTGAACAAGAGTGAGGAACTATGAGAACAGAGGGACTGAGAAAAGGAGTGGAAGGAGTAGAGTAAGTAAGTAATAGAAAAAGGAATGAGGGAAGTAGCAAAGGCAGGAAACTGAGGATTAAAGAAATGAAGCAGTGGAACTAATAAAAGTTAAATGTGAAAGAGATGTAACGGAATGAGTACTAAACACTTACCTTATAATTATTGTTAACTTAGTCACTTGTTATTTTTATACTTTCAATCTGTGAATGAAAGAACAAAAATTTTAAAATTGATAGAAGGTAGTAAAAGATGAGTGAGCATGAACCTCCTCTCACCATGTTTTCTGTCTGGATTCTTGGACATAGCTACATCCACTGGGCTCACAGGTATGCTGATAACAGAAATTTACACAACCTCAATTTACAAAATGTGGAAATCAAATGGATTGGCCAAAGAGGATTGAGATGTCACCAATTGATACCATTGGTGAAAACCTTTTTACATTTGCCAAACCCTGACCTCATAATAGTGCACTGTGGAGGAAATGATTTGGGCACTTTGACTGGGGTAGGTTTGGAAATGCTTTTAAAGGACACCTTTGAGCAATTGATGGCACTTTTTCCTCAAACTGCCTTGGTATATTCCAATATATGCCAAAGACAGAAATGGAGGTGGTCCAATCAAATTTGTCCACAAATTGAGAAAGCGAGGAAACATGTAAATAAGTCTGTTTCAGCTTATATGAGAGACCATGGAATGGGCGCCATCTACAACAATAACTTGCGTTACTATATGCAAGATATCTACAGAGGAGATGGTGTGCACTTCTCAGATGAGGGAAACAGAGTTTTCATACAAAATTTAAGACTGTGTATTGGTACCTACTTATAAGTACCTAGAACTTACACAGAACCCAAAAGCTCTTTTCAGAGCTACATTAACTATAATTACTCTTTTTAAATTTCGAATGTACCTTTTTTCACTAATTTTCACTTATGTTCGCTTCCCGGTTCGCTACCCGGTTCGCGTACCGGCAGCTAACCACGCAAAAAATTCAATTTGTTTTTTTTTTCCCGACATATATGAGCCTCCTCAGCCACCCTCAGAAAACCTAGGGGGTCAGGATACGTCTCCCGTGCCCCCTTATACCCATTTCCCGCATTGTTTTCCCTCCATCTTGTGATTTATTTCATTCGAAACACAAAATGGCGAACTCCCGTTACACTACCGGTGAGCTACCCGGTTCGCGTACCGGGAAGCGCTTCTACCGCGAAAAATCAATTTTTTTTATTTGCCCCACGGGACCCTTTAATAACCCCCACATCATTCCTAGGGGGTCAGGAGGGGTCTACCTTGCCCCCTTTCATTAAATTCCCCCTTCATTTTTCTCCACCTCTTGTCTCTCGATCCTACCGAGAGACAAGATGGCGGCCGGTCCGGACTGTTTAGAATGTTGACAGACACCGGAGAGCCAATCAGCTTTGCTTCGCGAAGTTCCGTTACGCGTCAGGTACGCGAACCGGAGCGCTAACCGGAGCGCTGTCACAGATATATCTGTTTTTTAAAACGTTAATTTCTCAAAATCCACTGGAGCACATATATTGAGACATAGCAAAGGCACGTCGGGCAAACCATATCTACAATTTTGCCAAGTTTCGTGTAAATCCATTCAGCCGTTCGAGCTAAAAGTGATTCAAACCACCCTATGGAAAAATGAAAGGGAAAAACGCGTTTTGGGACCCCCCTTTTTTTTCGGCCCCCCTTGACGAACCCCCCCAAATTTTCAGGGGCTGCTCAGAAACAAACTGTGCCATTTCCCTGAAAATTTCAGCCAATTCCGTCCACAAACGCCAAAGTTATTCAACATAGAATTTTCAGAAATCCCATAGGAAAAAAATCCTAACTATATATACCTACTGGCGACCGCCAGTAGGTAGTATAACCTACTGGCTGTCGCCAGTAGGTATATATAGTTAGGATTTTTTCTCTATGGAACTTTTGAAAATTCTATGTCTAATAACTTTGGCGTTTGTGGACGGAATCGGCTGAAATCTTCAGGAAAATGGCACATTTTGTTTCTGAGCAGCCCCTGAAAATTTGGGGGGGTTCTGTCAAGGGGGGGCCGAGAAAAAAGAGGGGTCCCAAAACGCGTTTTTCCCATTCATTTTTCCATAGGGCCTTTGGCCTCACTTTTAGCTCGAACGGCTGAATGGATTTACACAAAACTTGGCAAAATTGTAGGGACTGTTAGCCCGATGTGCCTTTGCTGGGTCTCAATATATGTGCTCCAGTGGATTTTGAGAAATTAACGTTTAAAAAAACAGATATATCTGTGACAGCGTCCTAGATAGCGCACCAGATCGCGTACTTTTCGCGTTACGGAGCTTTGCGTAGCGAAGCTGATTGGCTCTCCGGTGTCTGTCAACATTCTAAACAGTCCGGTGCAGCCGCCATCTTGTCTCTCGGTAGGATCGAGAGACAAGAGGAGGAGAAAAATATAGGGGGAATTTAATGAAAGGGGGCAAGGTAGACTCCTCTTGACCCCCTAGGAATGATGTTGGGGTTATTAAAGGGTCCCGTGGGGCAAATAATTAAAATTTGATTTTTCGCGGTAGAAGCGCTTCTCGGTTCGCCAACCGGGCCGCAAACTGGTAGCGAAATGGGAATTCGCCATTTTGTGTTTCGATTTAATTAAATTACTAGGTATAAGGGGGTACGGGAGACGTATCCTGACCCCTTATGTTTTCCGAGGGTGGCTGAGGAGGCTCATATATGTTGATACATGTCTTCCAGCGGCTGTGCGTGAGCTTTTTTTTTTTTTTTTGCTGCGTGACGTCTGTTAACGTTCGATTCGATGGAAATCAGGAACTGTTGACCGCCATTTTGTCACTGCAAGTTAATATTTTGTTAAAAATAATTGTTTATTGATAAATATTGTTTGCGCCATCTTGCCTTTTTTGCAATGCCACACTTTTGTTGAGCACGGCAGCCATTTTAGATGCCTTGACCAGACCTACTCTCTGCACGCCGCCGATCCTCAGCATGGCTCCCCACCCTCGCAAGCATCTCCCTTACGCACTGGTCACCCCCGCTCTCTCTCTCATGCATGGGCCAGAAACCTCCTCCCTTCTGCGCTGTTCGTGAGCGTTTTTTTTTTTTGCTGCGTGCACCCCCGCTCTCTCTCTCATGCATGGGCCAGAAACCTCTTTCCATCTGCGCTGTTCGTGAGCGTTTTTTTTTTTTGCTGCGTGACGTCTGTTAACGTTCGATTTGATGGAAATCAGGAACTGTTGACCACTATTTTGTCACTGCGATTAAATATTTTGATAAAAATAATTGTTATAAATTAATCCTTATTGATAAACATTGTCTGCGCCATCTTGCCTTTTTTGCAATGCCACACTTTTGTTGAGCACGGCAGCCATTTTAGATGCCTTGACCAGACCCACTACCTGCACGCCGCTGATCCTCAGCATGGCTTCCCTCCCTCGCAAGCATCTCCCCCACGCACTGGTCACCCCCGCTCTCTCTCTCATGCATGGCCCAGAAACCTCCTCCCATCTGCGCTGTTCTTCTCTGAGAATCACACCCTGTGCCCGCCCGACACCTCCCTTTCACCCTATTCACTACTGCACCCTGTGACACTCCTCTTCCTCTGTGTCCGATTGTCCAGGCCGGTCCCAGGCTATCACCTAGTCCTGCAGGTGTAGTTTATGGCCCCAGCTGTAGAGAATCACCCCTCTTCAAAGGAGTTACAGTAGATCAAGGCCCCCACCCTATGAGATCCGTCACACCACACGCGTTCCTACTATCTGATAACCATCCTGTATTGTGCTTGGGGAGGGGATTCTCACTATGAGGGTGTGTGGGTCCGAGCCTGAAGCGGAAGATTCCAGGGATGCCGTTTTGTACATCAAAGTCTTCACAATTATGTGTCACATTAAAAATATATAGCACTCCAACAAAGTTGTAGGATTATAACACTTTAATAACTTATAAATATATACAACGGAACAAAAACAGTAAATACATTTAAAAATTTTTTTAAAAAAGAAGCAACAATGGTCAGTAGCTGTGTTTTGTGCGAATAGTCCCAAGGCAGCACAACGTGCTGAGTTCTGGATGGCACCCAGGTGATGTTACCTGGGTGCCGCACTGGTTTTTGGTATCCTACAATGCAGCTCCGAAAAACGGCGTGGGGCGTCCCGGGTGGTGCGGGGGGAGGCCTCGTCAGTAGCGGTCTGTTGTGCAAATAGTCCCAAGGCAGCAGAACGCGCTGAGATGTGGATGGCAACCAGGTGATGTCCAGTAAGTTGCCGCACTGGTTTTGGCATCCTACAATGCTGCTCGGAAAAACGGCGTGGGGCGCCCCGGGGGGTGGGGGGGGGGGGGAGGCGGCGTGAACGGGCCTCCCCAGGTGGAGGCTCGTCTGCTGTACTGGGGCGCCCCTTTACCGTTTCAGTTGCCATTCTGCCCGCTTTTGCTACACTGTGCCTCATCCTCCATTCAGCTGGTTATCGCCCGCTCTTGCGGCTACAGCGTCTCGCTCACCATGTAGTTGAGTTGCGCCCACTCTTGCGGTGCAGCGATAGGCGGCTGCTACAGGACTCTTAAAATGGCGGACGGCTCTTCGGATTTGGGCCTGGTCCACTAAAATGGCCCTGGGACACCTTGGAACTCGGATGTCCTCTGAGCCTTGAAAATTTTACAAAAGTCTTGAGGGCCCCCGACTCCTGCAGGCTTCCGGTGGGGAGCGGCTGCCATGATTGCTCGCGGAATGACCACGACGGAGCCACAAGATGGTGGTGCTCTCATGCTGACGCCAGCTTCAGTCTGAAACATCCAGAAACAAGGTGGGGCTTTCATCGTTTTGGAATTTTTTTTTTTTTTTAATCCAATGAAAAGTGTTATTTTTAGGTCATATGATCAAGCCTTCTATCATTAGGAAACCAAAAGTAAAATGAACCAATGAAAAGTTTTATAAACAAGTCACATGACCTGTTATGCTTACGTTACGCGCTGGTATAAAAAGCGTAGAAAATCCGTTGGCACGTGAGGCGGCGTCAGTAGCGGACCGATGTGCGAATAGGCCGAAGGCAGCACAACGCGCCAAGATCCGGATGGCACCGAGGTGGTGTTCAGCAAGTTGCCGCACTGGTGTGGCCATCCTACAATGCTGCGCCGAAAGTCGGCGTGGGGCGCCCCGTTGGCCTGTGAGGTCGCGTCAGTCAGTGGGGGCTGTTTGAGAAAGTAATGTGATGCTGTGCGTCACCCCCAAGATGGAGGCTCCTCGGCTGTAGTGGGGCGCCCCTTGGTGTTTCACTCGCTATCCAGCTGAGTTGCGTCCGCACTTGCGGCTACAGTAGACCGAAGGCAGCACAACGCGCCGAGATCTGGATGGCACCGAGGTGGTGTCCAGCAAGTTGCCGCACTGGTGTGGCCATCCTACAATGTTGCGCCGAAAGTCGGCGTGGGGTGCCCCGTTGGCTTATGAGGTGGTGTCAGTAGTGGGCCGATGTGTGAATAGGTCGGAACCAGCACAAGGCGTCAAGATCCGGATGGCAAGTCCTGGATGTTGGGTGCCATAGTTGAGAGCCAAGATCCGGATGGCAAGTCCTGGATGTTGGGTGCCATAGTTGAGAGTTCTGAGCAGTGCTTGTAACACTGTCTGAAGCTTATTTGCACCTGCTGCAGCTTCACTATTGCCCTGGTGTGGCCAAAGATCGCCCATGACATAGGCGGCCGGCTCCCATGGTCCGGCGGAACTTTTTTTCTTTTCCTTTCTGCATCTTGTCTCACAATCCGTTTGACCTGAAGACACGACCAGGTCCCTGAATGTGTGCAGGGGGACGCTATTGATTGAATCAAAATGGCGGCTTCACACAAAGCTGACTCAAGCGTTGCTGGTGATGCTATACAGACAAAAAATGGTTTTCAGTTTGTACATTCTTCAGGATTTTTCCATCCAAGTCTGCTTGAGAGTTTGTAGAACAATGGCTTCAGATCTTGCCCTCCCCTCTTTTGACTGTTGGTTCTTGTTGCCTATCTCTTCTGTTGTCATTTAACTGAACCTTTTTTGACTGCCGAAAGAGGTTCTGGTCCGACCGCTGGTTGGTGGAGACATTTTGACTATATCCTGGACCTGCCCGGCCTCGCCCAAAATGGCGCCGGTATAAATGGGACTCGTAACTCCTTGTTGTGTACTGGTTGAACAACCTTGATATCACGAGATATGTATGCAGTTTTGAAGCACATGGCGGGCGGGGACGAGAATTGATTGAATATTTCGACATCCTTATTGATATTAAGTTCTGATGTGTTATTGATTACTGAACTATTGTAAGTTCGAATTAACGTCACCCATGGTACTTGCCCGCAAATGTATATCTAGAAAATTTTATTGTTAGTGGCCCTGTTGTATTTTAATTACAAAATGTACGTCCACCGATTCCGCAACTGTTAGACACCTTAGTTCTTGCAACCTAATGGCCCGCTCGTTACGTTCCTCTACAGTGTAAATGTTTCCTCATCATATACGTTTCCAGTTTGCTCCGTGGCTGGCCCACGTGGTTATAGGCCCGTATTTGTATACTGACATTTTCACAATAAAGGTTTTTAAAACAAAACATGGTAGTAGTATTTACATTGGTAAAGTTTTTAATTTTAGTCACTGTTTTCTAATCAGTAAAAGGCAAGTGAAATAAAGCAGTCCAATTACATGACGGATAAAAGGTATAATACGCAGGAGCGCAGTAAAGATAAATGGTCATGGGCTGTTGTGTTTTCTACTCCTGCAACATAAAGTGATCGATAAGAATCTGATATTCAGGCGTATCGGCGACTAAGACAGCAGGCCAAGCATCTTTTGCTCAACGGCTCCGTCATGGGACGAAGAAACGCCCTTTTGCTAGAAAAAGGAATATATTTTACTTGCAGGACAGTTGTAAATTTTCCGGGAAAGTACATTAGCCTGGAACATTATAACATATATGTTTAAGAAAAAATAATGTTCGAAAGCAATAAAAAGCGTAATTTTTAGGTCATATGACCAAGCCTTTCATCATTAGAATAAAAAAAGTAAAATGAACCAATGAAAAGTTTTATAAACAAGTCACATGACCTGTTATGCTTACGTTACGCGCCGCGCCCCGGATCGCTTCCGGGAAGCTGCGCTTCGCGCACCGGAGCACTTCCGGGTGCGCTAACGCGACGTGTCATATAACGCATTACGCGACAACGTAGGTCCAGAATATAGTCAAAATGTCTCCACCAACCAGCGGTCGGAACACAACCCCTTTCAGTAGTCTAACAAGTTCTGTTAAATGACAACAGAAGGGACAGGCAACAAGAACCATCAGTCAAAGAGGGGAGGGCAAGTTCTTTCCTACCGGGTCACGTTGGGGCGCTACCAGAACTGATCGAATTGTTAGTCTACAGTGTTTCTGGATGTTTCAGACTGAAGCTGGCGTCAGCATGAGAGCACCACCATATCGTAGCTCAGTCGTGGCCATTCCACGAGCAATCATGGCAGCCGCTCCCCACCAGAAGCCTGCGGGATTCGGGGGCCCCCAAGACTTTTGTAGAATCTTCAAGGCTCAGGAACGCTTTCGAGAGTGTGGCCCAAGTCCTAGCAGACAAGCGTCCGAGTTCCAAGGTGTCCCAGGGCCATTTTAGTGGATCACGCCCAAATCTGAAGAGCCGGCCGCCATTTTGAGAGTCTTGTGGCAGCCGCCGATCACTGCAATGCAAGAGCGGGAGCAACTCAACTACATGGTGAGCGAGACGCTGTAGTCGCAAGAGCGGGCGGTAAACAGCTGAATGGCGGAAGAGGCACAGTGTAGCAAAAGCGGGCAGAATGGTAACTGAAACGGTAAAGGGGCGCCCCACTACAGCGTGTCTTCAGGTCAAACGGATTGTGGGACAAGGTCCAGAATGGAAGAGTCATCAAAAGGCAAAAAGTTCCGCCGGACCCCGGGAGCCGGCCGCCTATGTCGGGGGCGATCTTAGGCCACACCAGGGCAACACGACTTGGGGAGGGGGCAGGAGCCAAGCGCCCCCTCCCAGTCCGCGCCACCACATCGTATGTTGAAAATCTGAAGCCATCGTTCTACAAACTCTCAACCAGCCTTGGATGGAAAAATCTTGATGAATGTACAAACTGAAAACCAGTTTTTGTCTGCATAGCATCAGCAGCAAAGCTTGCTATCAGAGTTTATGAGTTTCATGCTCGATCGATTGAGCTAGCCGGATCGGGCAACTAAAAGTATAAAATAGTTATGTAAATAGTTATTTAATAAAATGTTTTACCCTGTTACTTTGCTGGTGTGTTGTATATATTTATAATATTTGCATAGGGTTTGTCGTTATTTTGGGTGGGGTGGGTGGCGGAGCCGAGCTGTATTGCAGCCATCATCGTGTGGAGCTCAGTTCATCTCACTAGTTTCGTATTTCTCATGAGGGGTTGTTCTTAATGTTTCTATTTTAGCTAGGTCAAAAAGAGATCCCATTAGTGGCCTACTGATTTTGCTCGATTCCTTTTGTTTTTTAAAACGATTTTTCACTATCTGCAAAGACTAAACAGAGTATTGCGACTCTGTGCTTGTTTGTAAATAGAGAATGAACCAAAGAGAATCAATTCTAAAACAGTAAATGCTTGGATAACAATCAATCAAATGGAGAGACAAGCAGGCACGACGGATTACAACGGGGGCAAAGGCCTGTGTTAACTACCCTTCACTATCTGCAAAGAGAGAGTACTGCTAAGAGAAAAGAGGGGGGGGGCAGCGTTCAAAGCACATCAGCGTGCATAAACACGAAAATGTTTTTACCTATCACGTACTTCACATTTGACAGCTTTTGATATTTTGCTATTAAAAAACCATTGAAATTCACTGGAAAAAAACATAGGTTATAGACCACATATATAGTTAGGAATTAGCATTTACAAAACCTTGAAAATTCACTGAAAAAAGCATAGGTTTTAGGCCTTATATAGTTAGGGATTAGCATTTACAAAACCTTATTTTACTCGCACAAAACCATAGAAATTTGCATATATAGTTAGATGCAATAACTATATATCGCGCACCAGCAACCCACTGCTGATGATGTCACATATTACATCATTCATGACATGGTCAGTGACATCACTGATGACATCACTGATGACATCTCAAATGACATCACTGATGACATCTCAAATGACATCACTGATGACATCACTGATGATATCTCAAATGACATTACTGATGACATCACTGATGACATCTCAATTGACATCAATAATCACGTCACTGATGATATAATTGATGTGATAATACAATGCACCTCCTCACACTCTAAAATAACCTCTGTTACACCCAGTGTTAAATACAGAGTTTCATTTTTTGAACCACTGACACACCAATACCAGTTACTACATACGCACTCACTGATTCCTACGTCTACACACACATTCACTCATTCACCCATACAATCACTCATACATACAGTCACTCATTATTACAACACTATCATATGCACTCATACACCTATGCAGACACTCAAACACTGCCACTCATCCATAGAGTTACTCACACACCTAGTCAGTCCTGTAAATAATCAATCCCACTTCGATTTCCTCATCTATACAGTTAAACACAGAACACCTTATTTATTCAAACATATACTAACACATACTTACTCTCTTATACAATTACTGATACAAGTACACATTGATGTGCACAGAGTCACACACCTCCCAGCCAGCCACACACACGCTCAGTCTTCCATACAAAAACTTGGGCAACCAATCAATAACCCATATAGCCACTCATATAGCTACTGATCAAACCATGCAGCAGTTTGCACAACAACAGACATATTGATGCACACTTTCAGACAGTTTAGTCACTAATCCATGCATTCAGTAAGACACATTTATTCACTCACTCAGTCAGTCACACACCTACTAAATCCTTCATCCAGACACTTATACATCCACTCATTCTTCAATATGTAAAACATATTTAAACTTTACAGACACATACAATCACTGGATGTTGTCATCAGTGATGTCATCAGTGATGTCATTTGAGATGTCATCAGTGGTGTCATCAGTGATGTCACTGACCATGTCATGAATGATGTAATATGTGACATCATCAGCAGTGGATTGCGGGTGCGCGATATATAGTTAGCGCTTCTAACTATATATGGAATTTCAATGGTTTTATGCGAGTAAAATAAGGTTTTGTAAATGCTAATCCCTAACTATATATGGCCTAAAACCTATGGTTTTTTCAGTGAATTTTCAAGGTTTTGTAAATGCTAATTCCTAACTATATATATGGTCTATAACCTATGGTTTTTTCAGTGAATATATATATATATATCTATCTATATATATATATATATATATATATATATATATATATATATTACCTACTGGCGGTCGCCAGTAGGTATATATAGTTAGGATTTTTTCCCTATGGGATTTCTGAAAATTCTATGCCTAATAACTTTTGCGTTCGTGGACGGAATTGGCTGAAATTTTCAGGAAAATGGCACATTTTGTTTCTGAGCAGACCTTGAAAATTTGGGGGGGTTTTGTGGAGGGGGGGCCGAGAAAAAAGGGGGGTCCCAAAACGCCTTTTTCCCATGTTAATTTCCATAGGGCGGTTGGACTCACTTTTAGCCCGAACGGCTGAATGGATTTTCACGAAACTTGGCAAAATTGTAGGGACTGTTAGCCCGATGTGCCTTTGCTAGGTCTCAATATATGTGCTTCAGTGGATTTTGAGAAATTAACGTTTAAATCAAGATATATATCTGTAACAGCGCTCCGGGCAGCTATCCGGTTAGCGAACCTTTCGCGTAACGGAACTTTGCGATGAGAAGCTGATTGGCCCTCCGGTGTCTGTCAACATTCTAAACAGTCCGGAGCGGCCGCCATCTTGTCTCTCGGTAGGATCGAGAGACAAGAGGAGGCCAAAACAAAGGGGGAAATTACCATAAGGGGGCATAGTAGATCCTCGTTGACCCCCTAGGTTTTATGTGGAGGTTTTAAAAGGGCCTAGGAGGGTCCAAAAAAAAAAATTTTTTTTTGCGTGGTAAGCGCCAAGTTCGCGAACCGGATAGCTTTCTGGGCAGCGAACTTTATGGATAAAAGAATGAAAGACTTTTCTAATACTGTATGTTAATTGTTTGTTGTTTTTCTTGTTTTTTTTTGTTTTCTTTATTTATTTATTTTTTTTATTATGATTGTGTTTCATACTTTATTAAATTTTCTAACATTTCATTGTCAGAAATGTCATAATTTATTATAGGGTGTAATTGTTTTTCATTTTGAAGCAAGTTGTCTACTGCTTCAACACATTGTAGAAGTTCGTGGTCTCTACTGTCATCCATAAAGTCATCAAGTTTGTCTTGGCTGCTCTCCTTCAGTTCAATCGAAAATGAAACTTGCTGCTCGCCTTCCATTTTGCCTGAAATTTGGATTAAAAAAATATATATTAGTAGAGATAGGGCACTGTTGGGATTAATTTTAGATAGGCAGTTTTTATCAGTGAATTTATCTTTTGGCAGTGTATAGTATGAGAGTGGAAATAGGACTAAAAAAAAGTGTATGTGATTTAACCAAGACACTACTACTACAGAGGGATAGTGTATATGTAGCAGAAAAAGTCTACTATATTAAGTCATAGTGCACAATATATTAAATTATAACTTACCTTCACAAAGAAGTTGAAGTTTTTTGAAGCTTTTGAAATAGGAGGTACAACAAGAAGTAGTAGTCAAAATGGCTGTGTTTCCTTCTCTCCCTTTATATATATACAGGTATATAACCAATCAAATGTCAGGTAATAAAAGTAGAAAATGAAAGTAACATTTTCATTGGTTGTCAATTCCAACAATTCAGATGTGTTTTGTGAAGTAATTTACCTCACGGTACTTGGAGAGGTCTACAGGCTAAATGGCTAAATGGAATTTCAATGAAATTTGTGAGAATGGAAGGGATTGTTATGTAGTATGAGCTAATCTATATTTGGTGAGAGTGTTTCTAGTCGTTATTCTGTAAATTACTTTCCCGCCTTTTTTTAGGACCGCTTTCCGGGAAGCTGCCCGGTTAGCGAACCTTAAGCGTCACGGGAGTCCACCATTTTGTGTTTCGTTCGCATTAAGATACAAGATGGAGGGCAAATAATGTTTAGAATGGGTAGAAGGGGTCATGGTAGACTTATCTTGACCCCCTAGGTTTTCTGAGCGTGGCTGAGGAGGCTTATATGTGCGGAAAAAAATTTTTTTTTAAAAAAATTCCGCGAGGTTAGCTTTCGGTTAGCGAACCGGGTAGCGCTCCGGGGAGCGAATTTTGTGGAAAATTAGTGAAAAAAGTTAGAGAAAAATAATAATTGTGAGTGATCAGATGTAGGGTAGCTCTGAGAAGAGCTTTTGGGTTTATGGTACATTTAGGTACTTATAAGTAGGTACCAATGCACAGTCTTAAATTCAGAATGAAAATTCTGTTGCCCTCATCTGAGAAGTGAACTCCATCTCCTCTGTAGATATCTTGCATGTAGTAACGCAAGTTATTGTTGTACAGAGAGCCCATTCCATGGTCTCTCATGTAAGCTGAAACAGATTTGTTTACATGCTTCCTCGCTTTCTCAATTTGTGGACAAAATTGGTTGGACCACCTCCATTTCTGTCTTTGGCATATATTGGAATATACCAAGGCAGTTTGAGGAAAAAGTGCCATTAATTGCTCCAAGGTGTCCTTTAAAAGCATTTCCAGACCTACCCCTGTCAAAGTGCCCAAATCATTACCTCCACAGTGCACTATTAACAGGTCAGGTTTTGGCAAATGCATAAAGGTTTTCACCAATGGTATCAATTGGTGACATTTTAATCCTCTTTGGCCCAACCACTTAATTTCCACATCTTGTAAATTGAGGTTGTGTAAATTTCTGCTCTCAGCATACCTTTGAGCCCAGTGGATGTAACTATGTCCAACAATCCAGACGTTAAACATGGTGGAAGAAGGTTGTTCTGCAGTCAGATGAAGTGTGGTAATGAAAGGGCAGTTGAAACAGTAGGAGTTTCTAAAGAAAAAAAACTGTGGATTTACAATGCTAATGATTCATTAGCAGTGATTGGTGCATTTCCATTTCTGAAAACAGAAAGTTAGGGTGCATGGATGTGTTCTTTGAAAGATGTAATTTGAATGGTCAAGGAAGAAACATTTAATGAAAGATTGCACTGGATACGCAGGTGCACTGAGAGTTCAGAG
Source organism: Lissotriton vulgaris (assembly GCF_964263255.1). Taxonomy (NCBI): domain Eukaryota; kingdom Metazoa; phylum Chordata; class Amphibia; order Caudata; family Salamandridae; genus Lissotriton; species Lissotriton vulgaris. Next base: position 352,573 of record NW_028245320.1, read on the forward strand.
TTCAATTGAAACATTGTTGTGTGAATTTGCAAACATGAGAGGTCTTCCAGGAGGTGGTTGCTATGGAAACAAGGCAGACAGGGCAGAGGGGGGAAGGGTTTTGATTTGAAAAAAGTGAGGGAAGAGGTATGATTGGCTAATATGAGAGATATGTGAAAAGAATATCTGTATTTCTGTGCTTTCAATAGCTGCAGCCTTTGGAGTGCATCCTTTTTCTTCTGCTGAAGACAATTTGGTGTATTTCTGAGACTGTTTTCAAAACTCAAAAAATATTTGCTAAGGTGAGAAAAGATTTATTTAATTTAGATAGAGAATAGTATGATTTAAGGAGAAAATGATGAAGAAAGCTGTGTTTTTAAAATGTGGTTTTGTCTCTAGTGATATACTAATAGAATTAGTTTCAAAGAGAAATTATAATTGCATATTTGGTGTAACATTCTGGCATGCAGTTACACAAGATATTGTAATACATGGAGGCCATTTCATGGTCTGTTATGTAAGCTGAAACAGATATGTTGCTTTTAAAAACGATTTAAGAAATCAATTACATTTCTAGATATGTACTGCTAGAGCTTCATAGGTTGTTTTGGGCCATATTTATAAGGTATTTGAGTGTCTAAGATGTTGTGTTCGCCTTTTAAAATGTAAAGTGTTCCTCATGGGACAAGTGTCTTGTAAATACGCTCCCACTTGTGCTTGGCAAATTTAGATTTTGATTATGGGAGTTACCTAGCCATGTTAATAGTGTCCCAAAAATGGTGCTAGGGCATTCCAGAAAACACTTTCATGTGTCTCAAGGACATTTTTAGTCATTTCTTCATGAATGCAGGTATACAATTGATTTATATGCTGTGTTTAAAAACGAATTTTGAAATGAATTAAATTTCAGGATATGTACTGTTAGAGCTTCATAGGTTGTTTGGGGTCATATTTAGAAGGCATTTTAGTGTCTTTGAAGTTATTTTTCCCTTTTTAAATGGAAAGCGTTCCTCATGGGGCCCTGAGCAGTTCTTAGCCATGTTATTTAATAGGAAGTGGATAACATGGCTAAGAGCATTTGCTGGGAAATGCATGAATATCGCTGATTTTTCTGCTATATTCATGCATTGTGGCCGTTTTTTTTCACATTGCTTCATAGGTTGTTTGGGTTCATATTTAGAAGGCATTTTAGTGTCTTTGATGTTATTTTTCCCTTTTTAAATGGAAAGCGTTCCTCATGGGGCCCTGAGCAGTTCTTAGCCATGTTATTTAATAGGAAGTGGATCACATGGCTAAGAGCATTTGCTGGAAAATGCATGAATATCGCTGATTTTTCTGCTATATTCATGCATTGTGGCCGTTTTTTTCACATTGCTTCATAGGTTGTTTGGGTTCATATTTAGAAGGTATTTTAGTGTCTTTGATGTTATTTTTCCCTTTTTAAATGGAAAGCGTTCCTCATGGGGCCCTGAGCAGTTCTTAGCCATGTTATTTAATTGGAAGTGGATAACATGGCTAAGAGCATTTGCTGGAAAATGCATGAATATCGCTGATTTTTCTGCTATATTCATGCATTGCGGCAGTTTTTTTTCACATTGCTTCATAGGTTGTTTGGGTTCATATTTAGAAGGCATTTTAGTGTCTTTGATGTTATTTTTCCCTTTTTAAATGGAAAGCGTTCCTCATGGTGCCCTGAGCAGTTCTTAGCCATGTTATTTAATAGGAAGTGGATAACATGGCTAAGAGCATTTGTTGGAAAATGCATGAATATCGCTGATTTTTCTGCGTTATTCATGCATTGCAGGCCTTTTTTTATCACATTTGCAAGCACTTCTTAGCCATGTTATCCAATGGGAGGTGGATAACATGGCTAAGAGCATTTGCTTCAAAGGTTGTTTGGGGTTATATACCATTTTTGGGAAATTATTAACATGCCTATCTAACTCCCATAATCAAAATCTAAATTTGCCAACCGCAGGTGGGAGCGTATTTACAATAAATTTGCACCATGAAGAATGTAAAATAGCATACTAGATACTCAAATAACTTATAAATATGATCCAAAACATCTTATGAAGCACTAGTAGTGCATATTTCCAGAAATGTATTGGTTTTCATTTAATGATTTACTTCATTGGTAGGCCTTCACATGTTTTTTTACCTTGGTTTTTTTTCAGTGAAAATCTTATCTGCAACCATGTGTTGGCCTCACCTCAAATAAACAAAACAGGTGATGGACTGAATGTGGATCAATGACACACATTCACCCCAGTCCAAAGATCTGGGCCTAAACAAACCTTTAGATAGGCTACATCTTATCGTCATCCTGAATTAATGATTTAAAATATTAGGGAGTGATTTATGAGTGTTGTATGCCTGTTTTGTACCATTGAGTGTCATTTTTGTGATGCAGTGCTGGTGGAAAATATTTGCTATGTTAAATAATTAGTACAGCATTAAGTTTTAGATGACTGTTATTTATTTACTGTTTGGTAATAGTGGTTAATAACATTTTATATTATATTTTTTCACAGATTCAACTGCAGATTCTTTCATAGTTTGGAAAATGCCTTCCAGAAGTCGAATACGAAAGGCTAGAAAACGTCAAAGACAGCAGGATGATGTTTTATTGCAGCAGTCCTCTTCCCCAAATACTTGTCAAAACACCAAGAAAGGTCCGGGTAAGAGCACGAAATCATTCTTAAGAAATATTTGTAGTAAAAAAAATTTTGCTCAAAAAAATGTGTCTCTTAACAAAAAGAGAAGTAATTTAAATGGAAAGGAGAGACCCATCACAAATGTTACTGGTAGAGGAAGAGATAACTCTGTGCATGATAGTAGAAGGAAACAACAGTTTAGGGACATTCGACAACGAATGTTCCGTAATAGGATATTAGTTAATTTATTGAAAAATATTAAAAAGAAAGGCCAACAGAAAGCGGCATTTTATAGGAAGAAGAAAAATGTAGAGAAAATTATTGATCATGCTTTTGAAATCAAGCGAAAGTTGTTTATTTTGGTAATCAATAGAATTAGGAAACTAAGCAAGGTAATTTCTGATTTCAAAACAAAAAGTAGATGGAAGAGAGTAGTAAATCGTACTAACTTTTGTGAAGTTTTTTCTGGAGAATGGATGCATAGTTCAAGTTCTGAGGCATTTTTTAATGAGGAGACTTATTTTCAGGATAATGATTTGGTGCATGCAGTTGACATCAGTGGTCGAGCTTATGAAGTGAAGGATGGTTGTCCAGTTGAAAAAGAACAACTTGTGACAACAGAGACAGAAGAGGCGCTAAGTGATGAGGTTTTAGGAAGACGTCCTAAGGGTCCTGTGTACATTTGGAAGTGTAGTTCTATTTGCAGTGTGCGACAGGTTTCCATCAATTTGCTATGTGATTTTATACGGACATTTAATAAGAAAAGTTTGAAGCAGAAAATGAAGTTGTTGCAAGATTTAGATCCTTGCAGAGTGAGACAAATGACAGGTTTGCGTGGTCATTCACTGGCTTGTCTTTCCAGGAGAGTATGCCAGAGTGTTTTTCATCATTTCAGGATGCTAGCAGTGCATCATAATAAAGTGAGAAAATTAGTGAGAATGTTGTATTATGCTAAGAGTCCAGCAATTATGCTTAAACAGTTATGTGCTGCTCTTTTGCATGGTTCTGAAATAGATGTGAAGAATCTTTGTGAAGAAATTGAGTTTTGTTACTTTGGTAGTAAAGATGAGAATGTTCAAATTGACCCTGAAGTAGAGGGTAATGTGGAAGATAATGTACAGGTTTCCAGTACAGATAATTTTCAGAAGGAAATTGCCACGTTTCAGATGAAATCAAGTGAGAGGCCTAATTTCACTTGTGTATGTTGTCGACGCACTTATTATAAGAATCAGACTAAGGTAGTGGATTTATATGCAAAAAGTGAAAGGGAAAATAATAGTGAATGGAAGGATTTAGCCACATACTTGATGGTAGAAAATTATTTTGATTTGGGATCGGATCAACGTGTGTGTACTTATTGTTGTAATAAATTAAACCAAAACCAGATGCCTGCTAGGGCAGTTCATAATAATCTGGAATTGGTTGAGATTCCTTCTGAATTGAAGGATTTAAATACTTATGAATCTATTTTGATTCAAAGTATCCATCCCTTTCAGGCTATTGTAAGAATGGAGCCAAAGACAGGGAAATTGCCTCCAGCAGATTTACAGAGAGGATTAAAGGGAAGAGTTGTTTATTTGCCTCTAGATTTGAACAAAAACATTAACACAATTGGAATAGAAAAAGTGGAAGAGGAACCTCTGGTTATCTTGGTTAATGGGGTTCCGACAAAGAATAAGAAAATATGGCAAGATTTAGTGGATGTTAGGAAAGTCAAAAAGGCAACAGTGTATTTGAAGAAAAATAATAAGTACTATAAGAATGTATATGTTGCAGAAGAGGAAGTAAGTGATGAAGAGGATAGCGATTTGTGTGCTGGCCAAATTGAGAAAGTAGAGGCCTCTAAAAGTGAAGAAATATATGAACATTATAGTGTTCATCCTTTGCATTCCAAGGAAGTGATGGGGAATGCTATTGAGTTGTTTCAAATGAAACAAGCCAAAGGGAGTCCCATTAGTGTTTGGGAGGAAAGTTTGGAAGCTCGGTGTTTCCCACAGCTATTTCCCACAGGTCAAGGAGGAAGATATGATGAGCGACCTCGTGAAATTCCTGCGTCTGAATACCGGACTTTACGATTGTATGCAGAAGATCCTAGGTTTCGGCAATGCATTCCCTATTTGTTTCATCTCCTGTTTGAAAGCGATCTGTCTGGACTGTCATATGCAGTGAACCACATCTTAAAAAGTGGTATACAGATGCGAAACATCTCGGCAAGTGACTTTATGCATAAAGTCAATGTCCAAGACAGTATTTTGGATTCTCACTTAATTAATCTCATGGCGTGTCAGCGTGGTACTAATGAGTACTGGTACCGTCGTCATGGTGACTTAAAATGTATGCTGAGGAACTTAGGAACTCCGACATGGTTCCTCACTCTGAGCTGTGCCGAGTATGGCTGGGATGACTTACTTGAATTTCTACGAGAGGCAAATGGAAATATTGAAAACATTGAATTCAAGACACCTGGAGAACTGTGTTCTTTGGATCCTGTGAATGTATGCAGGTACTTCAATCATAGATTTGAAGCTATGATGTCTTTCATCACAAATAAAAAGAATCCACCTCTTGGAGAGGTGTTGGATTTCTTCTGGAGAAAGGAGTACCAAGCAAGAGGTGCCCCTCATATACATATGTTGCTGTGGATCAAGGATGCACCTAAATTTGGAACAGATCCGGATGACTTAGTGATGAATTTCATCGAACAGTATTCTACGTGTGCTGTTCCAAACGCAACGGAGAAGAAAAGTCTAAGAGAACAAGTTCTACGTTTCCAAAGCCATCGTTGTGGAAAGTACTGTCGTCGTAAATTCAGAAACAAGGACAAGTTCTACACCAAATGTCGTTTCAACTTTCCACGACCGGTGATTTCTAAAGGAAGAGTGAACAGTTTGATGTCTTCGCTGCGACATAATGTGACGAGGAAATCACCCAAGAATACATACAATTTGAAAAGGAACGAAGAGTCCAAGTACATCAATGACTACAACCCAGTGATTTTGTCCATGTGGAATGCCAACATGGATATACAGTTTGTGGCTGACAACTGTATGGCTGTGGCTCGGTATGTGACATCTTACATCACCAAAAAAGAAAAGACCGAACTGAAGGATATGTGGGAGGACATTTCCCATGAAAAGAGCCTCAGCAAGAAGTTGTACAGTTTCAGTCTGAAGATGTTGTCGCATCGAGAAATCGGAGCTTACGAATGTTCTGATCGATTGTCTTCAGCAAGTCTCTATGCCAAATCCAGGAGTCTCGTTTGGGCGAGTCTTGGTCTTGCTGCAACGCGAAATCGAGTTCTAAAACCTGTTCGGGAAATTGAGTATTTGGCAGAAAAGGAACCAAACAGTACCGACATTTTGAAGACCAACATGTTGGATACATATTATCCAAATCGAAGCAGTCACCTTGAGAATATTTGTCTATATGAGGTTCTCCAAAATTATATATTCAAGAGGAACATCAAAGAAGATATTGAGAAAGGAGTGTATGCTGTAATTGGAAGTGAGGGATGCCTGGTCAAGCAAAGAAAATGCCAATTAGTAAACCATCGAAAATTAAGTGGCGAATCTCCAGAAAAAAAGGAGTTTTTCTATTTAGCACTTTTGCAACTTTTCAAGCCTTGGCGTGCAGAAGAGGAACTGCTTGGAGATTTCCTCTGTTACGAAGACTCTTTCAATGCAGCCAAGGAGTCCATAGAATGTCCTGCTTTTTCTAAATATCAAGAAATGCTAACTTTGGAAATTGAGCAGGAAGCAACGATTGCAGCCGAGATTGCCAGAGACAGTTCTCAGGACAGTCAGAGTTCTGTTTCATTGAGTCAAGATCCACTTGGAGGACCTATTATCGAAAATGAAGCTGCCACTGCTATGAATGAAGTAGAAAGAGCCATGGCACATGCTCAGGAGGATTCAGTTAACTTACAAGACTTGGAAAAACAACTCAACGTTGAGCAGAGGAAAATATATGATGAAGTTACCAAGGAAATTGAGCACGGATTAAGTCATGAGAAGAAAGAGTGCTCGTGTACGTCGTTGAAGCCTGTCCGACTGTACGTGAGTGGAGAAGCGGGAACTGGAAAAAGTTTCCTCATTAAAGCAATCTCTTGTTATTTGCAGGAAAGGACTGAGTCATCGCTGTCTTGTGTTGTCACCGCTCCTACTGGACTGGCAGCACATAATATTAAAGGTATTACTTTGCATCGTCTATTGATGCTGCCGGTGGAGCATGACAACAAATTACAATACAACAAGTTATCTGGAGATGCTTGCTGTGAAGTTTCAAGAGTTTTGAGGAAAATGAAACTACTTATCATTGACGAAGTAAGCATGGTTTCCAATGTCATGCTTGCCTTTGTGCATTTGAGAATGCAAGAAGTACTTAAAACTGAATATGATGTCTTATTTGGTGGGAAACACATTATTGTTTTCGGAGATCTTCTACAGCTGACACCAGTAAAAGGTCAACCTGTGTTCAAAATACTCACGCATGAAGATACCAGGAAGTGCCTAGGGAGCATTGGCAACGTCAATATATGGTTAAACTTCAATTATGCAGAACTGCATCAAAATATGCGTCAGGCAAAGGATGAAGATTACAAGAATATTCTACAAGATATTAGAATTGGAAAAGTGACCGAGCATGGGAAAGAAGCTTTAAATGCACGGTTACTGTCAAATTTGTATCCCAAACAAGATATTGTGCCTGAGAATATTTTTCAGAAAATTACTGAGAAGAAATCCGGGATATGTCTCATGCCAACTCTTGCAGAATGTGCCATCTTCAACAACAAAATGTTGAATTTAGAAAAGCAAGAGATTGTGAAACTTGAAGCTATCGACAAATTAGAGCATATGGGATCAACAATTATTTTGTCAGACAATTTGAAATCAAAATTGGATTCATTAGAGAAGACTATATCTAAAACAGCGGGTTTTGAAAAGACTTTGAATGTGTGTTTAAATTGCCGAATTATTTTGAGAAGGAATTTACATGTAGAAAGAGGTCTGGTAAATGGATCAATGGGTAATGTTGTTGATTTTGAGAAATACAGAAATAGAGATGGAATAGAATTTTTAAAAATTAAATTTGATGGCATTGAGGAAGTACAGCAAATTGGTCGTTGTTCTGCTAGGTTTTTGCTTGTTAAAGATTTATATGTTCGCCGTAAACAGTTTCCTGTTTGCTTGGCATATGCGGTGACAATCCATAAATCGCAAGGTTTAAGTGTAGACTGTGCATTGGTGAATATTGGCAGTTCTGTGTTCAAGGAGGGTATGGCATATGTGGCATTGTCACGAGTTAGAACTTTATCGGGATTGTACTTGATTGACTGTGATGTCACAAACATTTGTGCGGATCTAGATTGTGTTAAGGAATACAATAGGTTAAGAAGAGAGTATGCGCCACATTTGCCTCAATATCCTTTGTTTGAGAAACGTGTGGTAGGCCGCAAACGTAGAAATAGCAGTAATAGTAGGGAGGTTGTTGCAAAAAGACTAAAAGTCAATGAACCGAAAATTGTTAGCAGAAAGAAAGTGGATTCTGTTGAAGATGTTGTCGGTTTTCAATTTGAAAACAGTTCTGGTGTCAACTGCTATGCAAATGTAGTGGTTAATGTTCTCTTTTCACTAGAGAGTTTAAAAGAACAGATTCTGTTGAATTCTGAACAAATTTTATGCTGTTTGTTGAATTCTGTTTTCGAGAAATGTAGCAGTGATCGAACAAAAGTAGAAAGTGTGTCTGAAGTTCGTTATCTGTTAGATGAATGTTCAGGTCAAACAGACTTCTCTGAAAATAATCAGCAAGATTGTCAGGAGTTTTTAATGTATATGCTTGATATATTGCAAGTTGAGGGTGTAGATGTAGATCACCTGTTTGGGCTTTCTTATCAATGGCAGCATGACTGCGAGAACTGTATGGTATCAAGTACTACTAGTGTAGACTCAGAAAGATTTATATATTTAACTTTGCCAGACAGTAAATCAGTCTCCTTTAATAAGCTAGTAAATGCAGCGGATCACAACATGGAGTGTAGCCAATGTAAATGTGATATGATGTCAACATTATTTATACGTAGATATGGCCAGTATGTCATTTTAATGATGCAACGATGTAGGCCTGATGGAACAAAATTGTCAACTTTAATAAAAAATTTTGTGGCTTCTCAGCTGTCAATATCAGGGAGGACTTTTGTTACTGTAGCAATTATCTATCACGATGGTCCATCAACAACATCAGGACATTATACAGCTTACTTAAAGTCTGGAAACGGCTGGTCATTCTGTAATGATTCTGTTGTAACGTTCAAAAAAAAATTGCCGTTTGACCTTAAAAATTCTTACCTGGTGTTTTTAAAACCAAAATTTTAAGTAGAGGGAATGTAAGTCTGCAATGCTGTCTCGATTAAAAATTCAACTATATAAACCTAATGCAAGTAAGTCTGCTTCATAGTAAGCAGTATCAGTGTCATAGGAAAAGGAGAACATGACTGACAAAGAAGAGTAAGATATTAGTAGTCCAGGATTGTGAAAATAATCTCAAATATTTTATTTTTGAAAGTTGCGAAAATAGAAAATGTCGGGATTTGATTGGAAGAATTACAAGATTTGCGAATCGCGGCAACATGATTTGGCCTAGTGGAAACATGTGATATAATGAGAGAAGTTTTTTTTCTATGTAACATATTTCACGTATCGATGGAGGTTTTCTTTCAGAAAGTGGCGGGCTGAAAATATTTAAAGCACAACAGAGTGGATGCTGTTTATAGGAGATCCTTCGACGTCATTGAAAGTAAGTTAATTTTAAGAAGTTTTGAAATCAGATTTCTTAGGTTGTATGGGTTTTTTAAACACAGTCATTTTGATTGTGTTTTTTTTTCCCCGCTGTTACATGATGAATACCTTCAAGTCACTGATTTAAGTGAAATTTGATACATTCTGAGAACAGCAAAAATAAACCATTTAACATGTATAATTAATGTTATGCTTTTTGTCCTTATGATATACATTTAGAAATGTGTGGTACATATGGGTAAGGTGAGTTCTGTAAATATCAATTTTAATGCTTAGAGTGCTGTACTTCTGGGTAGTGTTTTTTTTTTATAAAAAAAAGAGGCCTCACCTCAAAGAAAGCTCTTGAAAGCACACATCTTATTTGCATCCTAAAACAATCATTTACAATGTTAGACACAATTTTATTATGACTTTACATCTTTTTTGCGCTGCTATTGCATCACTATTGTGAGACATTAGCAGTGCAAGAAAAACATCATGTTTCAAAATAGGCCTCAGTTCAGCAATATCAAGATACAGTTTCTTTCGAATATATATCTTTAGGATTGTGTAGGGAACGTAGAGAAGCAGAGACTTCTGTAAATGTCAAAGTTGTTGAAAAACTGTTTGTTTTTGAACCTTTTCCCTTGTCTTTTCTAATTTTTAAATACATGTTTTAATATTTTTTGAAATGTTTGTTCTTTGTTTTACAGATTGAAAGTATGAAAAAATATTTAAAAAAGGTAACAAGAATTATAAGGTAAATGTTTTCCACTCTTTTTACCCGCAATGCACTGCTGATGATGTCATTGACAGTATCTCTCATTTACTCTCTCTAGCTGTCTTTCTTTTTACATTATTCTCTGTTTACTTCCCTTATACTAACTCTTCTTTTTTTTAAAAAAAATATTTTTTTTTAGTTCGCTTAAAGTTCGCGAACCGGTCAGCGAACTTGAAGCGAACCAAAAGAAATAGAGCTTGCCAGAGTGATAAACATTCTAGCAATTTTGTTTGAAAGGGGAGGTAGTTCTGAAAAGAACTGTTTTTTTTTGTTTTTGTTGTTTTATGTTTTTTTTTGTAATTTTTTGAACATTTTTTGATTTTTTTGTATTTTTAGAACTGTTTTATGTTTTTTTTGTGTTTTTTAAGGAGGGGAGACAACAAAAAACAGGCTTTCAAAACGGCTCAACTGGAGCAAAAAAAAAGAAAATTACTTTTTGGGTGCATTAGGGCACTTATGATTTTCATATGCAATGTTCATGAGGTTGACACTCATGTTGCCATATGACAGCATAGCACCACAGTAAATACAAGACAACTTCATGTGCTGGAAGTTAGGTTGGATGTTTGGCACAGTCTCTTGTGCCTCTCTTCCCGTCAAAGACAATGTGGATGTAGATCTTGCCACAGGAGTTGCCGTCGGATTGTCTTCAAGATCCCTCAACTCAGCCCGGCTGTAGTTCAAGGGATGCCACCTGCTCATGTGACGGTGCATTGTATAGTTCCCCATACTGTACTTCTTTTCTGTGCCTCTCGACAATCTGTAGTCACAGATGAGGCAGGTGGCATATTTTGCATTCACTTTCTTGGTTCCAGGAGGGATGGTGAAAAACTGCCAGATGAAACTGGTTTTTCGTTTAGAAACCCGGGGCAACTCATCAACAAATTGTTGTCCCTCTCTCTCCTCTTCTTCTTCTTCCTCATCTTCCTCCTCTCTGTTAGTCATAATTTGACTGGGTGGTCCTCTCTTCTTATGGGGAGGTGGAGGTGGTGGGGGGT